>NC_090928.1:456952289-457263171 GCF_040938575.1 Ambystoma mexicanum
GGAAAAATTAGGCTACTATGACGATTAAAGAGGTCATAAAAGGGGTTCGTTTAAACTCCATGTCGGGGTATTGTTTAGAAGGCAGAGATATATGTGTCCAGCTGGTGTCTGTCTAGTCTGTCAAGTGTCTGTCATGCATGTTCTGTTATATGTCAAATGTAGAGAACTGCATCATTGATTGTTTGAAACGAAGTTTGGGTTTTACACGATTCTGTAACTGAGAGGGAATCGCCCATGGATTGATGTTCTTGAATAAATTGATGATATAAAATTTTGGAGGGAAAAGATTGGATTGGAGCTTGCGGTATTGGTGCTCGCTCATATTGTTGGGAGTATTGAAAGTGCATAAAAATATTGTTGAAAACAGAATTCAAGCATGGAGGATATTACACCACTCGCCCACTTATGTAAGCAATTGTCTAAACATGCACCCAAGATTAAGAAATATAGGGCCTCATTATAAGTATTGCGGAATGGGTTAACGGGTGGCGCTAATGTACGAGTGCTGTACCCAGACGCTACGAGTGCTGTACCCAGACACTTCCGATATGGGAGCTATAATGACTCGAAAAATGAAGGAGTCAGAAGATCAATTGATTTATATCCAGAATTTCCAAGATGCGTGGGTGCTCGAAACACATGAATCTGGATCTTCGACTACAGCTCGTATACCAAGCCCTTACTCCAGGCCCTAAAGGAGGCCCAAGCAACAAAGTAACAGATTGAATGGACTGAGGCAATGGACAAAGGGTTCGCAGAACTCAAGAGAGCAATTTGCACGGCTCCAGTTCTCGGGATTCCTAATTATGCAGAGGAATTCTACCTGTTCTCGCACACAGATGTCAGAGTTATGACGGCAGTGCTCGCTCAAAAAACCTTGTTGGGGTACAAGCCCCTGGCGTATTAAAGTGGAAATCTGGACCCAGTGATGAGAGGACAGTTCCCATGCAAACAAAGCTTAGCTGCCGCAGCATTCGCCATAGAGAAGGCGACAACCATTGTAATGGGATGCTCCATGACGTTATACGTTGAGCACTCATTATTCACCATTTTAGAGAAACCAAAAGGCACATTGTCATCTCAGAGAGCTTCTGCATATGAAGTGATCATATCCAATCCAGCGATCAAAATATTTCAAGGCAAAACTGTAAACCCGGCTGCATTCCAAGCTGAGCCAGTCACTGAAGGCGAGCCGATACATGATTGCGCAAACTATGAAGAATTCTATGATGAAATCCCCAGGGTGAAGGAAAATGCCCTGGTGGGTGGTGAGATCGTTTTCATTGACGGTTCTTCGAGAATCGATCAAGAAGATGGGCAAAGATACAAAGGCATTGCCGTAATGAAACACATAGCAAACAGAGAATTTCAAATACTCGTCAGTGCATAAATACCGTCTCATTATTCAGCACAGGCGGCAGAACTATTGGCGTTGATACTCGCCATTGAGAATCACGCAGAACAGGAAGTAACGGTGTACAGCGACTCCACCTATGTGACGTCAACAGTGCATGCAGGTTTAGCGTGCTGGAAAAGGAGGGGTTACCTCCAAGCGGACAGCATGCCAGTGCAGCATGCAGCCTTATTGGACAGGCTTATAAAGGCACTGCAGCTCCCAGTGGGCATAGCGGTCGTGAAATGCGCCCCCCATACTCACGGGACAGATTTTTTGTCACGCGGAAATCATACAGCAGACACGGAAACCAAGCGTGTTGCATCCAAGAATGAACGGATCATGGAAGTAGAAGTGGCACGCACCCATGAACGAATGATGGTAGCTCGAGCCACCCCAGAAGCCTACAGTAATATGGGGCAAACTCAACTGATGGAGATTCAAGGGGAGGCGCCACAGGACGAAAAAGACCTGTGGAAGCGTCGAGGATGTTCTTTAAACCCCTCTGACGGATTGTGGTGGCAAGTAAGCACTGGTAAACCAGTCATGCCGGTAGCCCTATTGAAAATAGCATTGGGACAGCTGCATAACCCATTTCATATGACAAAAGAAAATCTTGCTGCAACAATCGCAGAAGACTGGTTTCTACCAAATGTAGCGGAGCATGTTGCATTCTTCATGGTGAACTGCATAATCTGCCAGCAATTCACCGCTGGGCACACATTAAAAGTACTGAGAGGAGTCATCCCCCGGCCAAATGGGCCTTTTCAGCACTTACATATCGATTATGTCGACATGATTCAAGTGTGTAACGGGTACAGGTATTTAATTGTAGTGGTGTCTCCATTCTCTATATGGATAGAAGCAGGTCCCTGTACACACCCAGACTCAACCTGTGCTGCCAAATTCCTGGTGAGGGAAGTGTTCCCTAGATGGGGGGTGTGCAAGGTGATGAGATCAGACAATGGGGCTCATTTTGTAAACTCTGTCTTTGAGCAGATTAGCCTGCTGCTTGGTATAAAGCACAAGTTCTCATCAGCGTATCATCCGGAAGGTAATGGTATTTGTGAGAGGCTCAATGGCTTGTTAAAGGAAAGGATAGCCAAGTTGAAGCTTACTCTAAAGAGGGGATGGTTGCACTGCCTTTGACTGGCATTGTATGCTCTTCGGAACCAACCAGGCTCTGACCATTATCTTACACCGCACGAGATAGTCACAGGAAGAAGAATGAACACCCCTCTTACCCCATGAAATAGAGCTAGATGTGATGCCCAGTCAACCCTAGCGGTCCTGGGAACCAAATTGTCGGAATACCGGAACTGCATGAAATCAAGCCTTCTTATCATTTCAGACCAAGTACAGCGACAAAGAAAAGGGTGCAGCACAACACAAGACACAGCAGGAGGTGCTCAAACAGACAAAGTTCAAGGTCTATGTGCGCCAATCTTCTTCCCTGGTGATGCCGTGTTGGTAAAGAACCACACGAGAAAAAGGTGGGACGAGCCAAGATTCAACAGCCCTTTCATCGTCGAGGACTGCACTCCGTCAGCAGTTAAATTGCAAGGCAGGCAAGCATGGATCTTCCTCAATGACATTAAACCCTATATCGGTGAGATCCCTCTAGCTGCACCCCACTGTGTAGAAACTACAGACAACGGGGAAGAACCTCAGCATGTGCCGACGAGATCCATGATGAGGAAGAAGGACGCATGAGCAGGAAAGCCAAGACAAACAGCCTGTTTGCAAGTTGTGGCTTAAACCTGACATGTCCTCTAAGCAAAAAAGAGGATAAGGACATAATGGACACTCTGTGCATCGTAGTTGCAAGGTGAAGAAGAGAATTGCGCATCTAAGCCACAACACACTGATAATACACACTTTTGAATCAAGCATTGTTGAAAAGCAAAACTCTGAGAGACTGTGAGCAAAGACTTTCCCTGCAAGAGCATAAAACAGGTCCTGAAGCAACCAACACCAAGACACTGCTTCACAGAATTCATGGTATCTCCAGGCCAAAATCTCACATGGGATGTACTCACCTACTTCCAGTTAGTGGTAATATCATATCCGTCACTTGTAGGGAGAGTCACCAGTGTCACAGACTTTATTCAAGAACCTGCCAACAAGAAAGTAATCCGTCAACTACTGACTGTCACATCGGAAACCTTCGCAGAATTACCCGAATACAGTGTTAAGGACACAAATGCTTCCACCTCAGGTGATCATAGATGAACTCACATATACACTTTTATTTCGCATCATAGAGGAGTGCCCAGCCCTTGTCAGAAGAACCACAAACACGCTGACATTCATTTGAGATCCAACAAACATGGAACATTTGAACCAACTGTGGATCAAGCTCAAGTACGTAGGAAAGTGTAAAGACTGTTCACGTCAAAAGAAAGGCCTATTATCTAGAAACCAGAAAAGCAGGACAATATCCCTGTCACCTGAGGACAGCCGGCTGGCTCACAATGTCCTATTCCGTCTAGTCACTGACTATCCAGAAATGGTGGGGAGACCTGCCGAGGTTGACGTCATCACCTTCATCAGAGATCCAGCTAATGTTGCACACACAGGAACACTCCTCCATGGGATCATGCTCCAAGTGGAGCTGTCCAACTTCCAACGAGAATACCTACGGAGATTCCAGTGAAGCTTTCCGCTGAGGGACAGATCGAGAGAGCAGGGACAAGAACTCCACCGTTTTATTTTGTATTCTTATTTTTATTTTTATTTTTTACTCTGACTTTGACTGATTGCCATTTTTCCACTTTTACATTAAACAGGATCCAGCATGTCTTCAGGACTGAAGCAAATTCGGGGGTGGACTGGGAATTGACCTATTTTGAATATGCATAATGAACGTGCCTTACCAAAGGTGTTAGTCTAACCTTTTTACATAGTCTAGCAAGGGAACTGTATCCCGTAACCAGAGACAATCGTCACCCGCAAGAGGGGGGACACTTACGAAGCACAAGACACTTTATGTTACAAACTTTCTGAGAAACAATAATGGAATAAGTGAAAGGAATCAAACACTGACATTGACATGATTGAGATGGGGGCCCATAACAGTAACCTGGTCCTCCCACAAACAGAAGGGCGCCCCCACTTTCTTGGAAATAAAATGCTGCAAATTGGCGTATTGCGCAGTTATGTGTATATGCATAGTGATTATTATTGTTTTTCTGTCACTATCAGAACTGCATTGTACATTGGTGCATGAAGCGTTCCAATTTCAGTGCTCCCACCAGATAATATACGTAAAAATCCCACGAAAGCACCCAGACCCTATGTAGTCTTTCCGGTTCCAAGACAATCTGATGGTAAAGTAAACTAACTAAAATTGAATGTAATTAGCAGTGATTCATACACACTTGAGATAACGACTGAAGAGAAAAGCTGGAGACAGGCTCAGCACAGAATGAATGAAAATACAGCACTGACCACGACACTCACACACACACTGAATGCACACAAACAAGGGCAAGTGTCAATGGCTACAGAGCCTCGAACAAGGACAACAGAAAGCACGAGACTGCCTACCAAACAACCAGTCCCTGAAAATAATAAAGGCGACCGGAAAGAAGCAAATGAAAGGCCAACTAAAAAGGATATAGAAAAAGCCCTAGAGAAGACAGAAACGGCTACAAGAGAATTCACTGCAAAGACACAAATGCTGATAGATCACTTATTCCTGTTTGTAGCTAAAGCAAAGAAACTACACGAGGAGCTGAAAAATAAAACTACAGAGACTAGAGTGACAAGCATACCAGTTCCAACAAAAACGGCAAACACCAGGCCCACGATACGACCTTACGTTGGGCTGATGCCAAACAGATGGTGGGTAGAGGCACTCTACGAAAGAATACAAGAGAAGAGGAAGAGAAATGCAAAACCATCTCTTATCACAGCGAAACAGAAAATGAAACCTGCTTCACCGTCAAGCATGCCTGGGAGTCCTCTAGCAAGGAAAAGTCACACCAACGCATTTACAGATGAAGTTATGGCTAAGTACAGAAAGACACTAAGAATCAAGAGAAGCCTGCATGAAGATAACAATGAACTGAATGATGACCTGGACAGCACAGCACATCTAGGAAATAACATTTGGTACCAACACATGAAAGAGGTCAGAAGAAGAAAGCTGAAGGAGAATGCTACGTCTGTGCACTCCTACCGTACAGCATGGGAAAATCCAAGATCTTCGTAGCTGTAGAAATTGATGTCCGGACAGCACACTGTTTGTCACACATAGAAATGTGCAACACCAGAGGACAGTTTATGGGAAGAGATGCCTCACTGATATGGGCAACAGAAACAGCATATCCCGATGAAGATGACTATGTCCAGGACATTAAGACAAGAAACAGAGCCCATACCAGGAATCTTGTGATCAGGTGTGCAAAGCCAGAAGCGCATGGAGCAGGGAAAAGATGGGAGATAAACCTGAGACTAAACGTCCAAGGAAAAACTCCAGAAAAAGCCCAAATTTGGAAGAATAGAGGCCAGATGCAGATTTGGGGAACAGTGCTTTCTCCAAACAGATGGGAGAAAGGAGTAGTGATATGCCAAGCATGGATGTTCCTTGGTGCCTGCAAGGAAGCAATAGAAAACTGTGCAAACCCCGATGGCCAAGGTTGCTGAAGTTGCTAACATGGGTCGAAGACAGAGGAGAACCCCTGCAGATAGTGCCACTGGAAAGCCCAAAATTGTGCTTCAGGAACAATGGCACAAGGAAGATGGGAGAGAATCAGAACTGCGGACGCATCTTTGAAGCGCCAGGTATGACTCACGGAACCGCAGTAATTATGGATCATTACTGGGTGTGTGGATCCAAAGCATACATAAGGCTGCCGAAAAACTGGGGAGGCATATGCACGATAGTGAAGGTCCACGTTCCTGCACTAGTGATCCCAAAAAGTGACCTGAGTATTGATAGCTTCCAAAAGGTAGACGCTCACATGAGGAAGAGGAGGTCTGTGGAACTGGTATCCCGAATGAAGAGAGAGAATTACTTTTCTGCAAAATCAGAAGAAGCATTTTATGCGATACCTTACGAGCACAGGCTGTTTAGTCTCACTTCATCAGTATTCACAACAATACTCTTGCCACATATCCAAGTTGGAGTAAATACGAAATGGTTGCAGATAACCAGATGGGAGTTATTGCAGACCATCAACACCACCATAAAAGGATTCAACACAATCAAAGAAGAATTGAGAGCAATCCGATTGATGACCCTCCAGAACAGATATGTACTCGACATGATCACTGCGATGGATGGAGGTGTTTGCGCAAAAATCGGAGAATCATGTTGCACGTTTATACCTTCGCATGATGGAGAAAATGGAACTTTAACAGAAGCCATAAGTATGCTGACAAACCTGCAGAACCAGATGATCAATGAAACCGACGAGGTTGATGACGACAGCTAGTTTGGAACACTATTTCTATGGGTCCCACTATGGATGGCAGACATATTCAAAATTCTGGGAGCCCTACTAGTAATGATACTACTAGGATTGTGTGTTATCAAGATAATCGTCACACAATGCCGGAAGACTGCGAAGAAAGCCATTGGAATGAAGATCGTGGTCGATGTCAAACCAGGATGGAAGCCCAGAGACCTGACTGATGAAGAAATCAGAGACTGTGTGAGGGCTTGCGAATTTGCGCCAGAAGGAACAAAGTTTGTGTATCCCAGAAAACGATGAAGGTACGAAGGGAAGTGGATCTGTTGGAGCCCAAACGGACAATGTCAGCTCATGACCTGGAACAAAGACAAACATGTAAGAACAGCAAGAAGTCTGAAAGGAGTAATACAAATATGGACTCCAAAGATAAATACGTTCACACCATTGTGTACAAACCCAGAAGAAGATGAACAAGAAGCAGAAGAGCGAAATAAGACAAACCCAAAGGAGGATGCAGAAGTGGTCGATGAACCGACCAGAGGGGGGAGTGTAGAGGAGGTCCCAGACATAGCATACTTCCCAGCCCCACAGTTTGAGGTACCAGGAACAGACTCGCCAAGATACGTGACGTACGAGGAGCAATTGAACCAACAGAGAGCTGCACTGGGCCTATGCCCAGTGCCCATCAGAACAGCAATACCTGTTGAAGTGCCTATAACCAGACAACCATGGGCAGCTCGGTACCCACTGAGACAACCGTACCAACAGCTGACACGAAATGAAGACTACTTACAAACTCGCCCCGAAGAGACCCAAAGAGTCTTAATGGAGGGCAAATGGTGATGACATAAGACACCAAACAGAAGTACAGATGAACATAAACGACGAACGAAAGATGACACACAAGGGCGAAATACAAAGAATAACTATGTAATGGACGTGTAAGAAGAAACAATGATGATATATAAGGAAACGTAACCGTGAAGCAAGATAAAAATATGCAACTAGTAAATGCCTGTAAATAGGCTTGAAACGCAAGAAGTTAAGTAAACGATACTACTTGCAATGCTTAGAAGAAGAATAGAGCGGCAAGGGCCAACTATACATATCTACCTCAATGAAGCACATTAAATAAGTGCGACTCCATTTTGTAAAACAGAATTCAGCCCAGGCTGCAAGGGACTAACAAGGCCAAGATTCATATTCCAGCCAAAGCCAAGTGAAGGAGCGGAATCGAAACTCAGTAAGAAGCAGCTCAATGACTGGGATTTCGAGGTCTTCCTAAGGAAGGGAGGAGAGCGGCAGCCTCAGAGAATCGAAACTTCAGAGCATACCAGCCAGCCAGTGAAGGTCGAGATAAAGAGGCCCCAGGCTATGGAAGAATCAAATACACGAATAACAGGAAAATGAAGCAGATTCAGGATGAACAGACATGTGAACAGCCAAGGGCAAAGAGGTACCAACGTCTGATGTCACCCAGAACCCGAGGATGCTATAACTTCTCCTGATAAGAAGCTACAGTTCTAGGCCATCCACTAGCCAACTAATTGACACATAGCCCTAAAAGTACTGATTGATGGAAGAAAGGCAGGGTGAATCCTGGCGCACAAGGCACCTGGGTGTCCATTCTGCATGCTGCTAATTAAAGTGGAGATTTATGCTTAGGGATGTAACCTACCCAATCACAACGGGCCAAATATTCTAGGGTCCTATAGCTTGTAGAACCAATAAGACGTCGTAGTTGTAGTGACGTCTATCACGAGTGATGTAGAGGGATGGGTGTAGACGCCCACCCGATAAGAGTTATCCAATCCTCACGTTCTGTTACCATATACAGATATAGCACCTATACTTAAAATACATTTTCCAACCAATAGAATTGCATGTCAAACTAATGAGTGTTACATGTCAATGATGACGAGAACTTACTATAAAAGTTATTGTTTGCATGAAGAATTTGGGAGTTGAAGCGAGACAAGCGATCGCAACACTGCTGATGTCCATTTGTTTCCCCGTTTTTTGTACCTGTCATTAAACAGACTTCCCTTTGCCAAACCATTGAGTTGTCCTTATTTGATTGGTGTCGGAGTAAGAGAATCCTGCACCCCATCCTCCTCAAGGTGCAGCTATCTCATTTTAAGGTGCCGGAGGGCAAGCTCTGAATCTCAGTGGGCCCGTTCAGAGGTCGCTCCGCCCTCCAGTACACTATCCTTCCAGGCTAACTGTTGTAGCACACAAATTAAGAGTCTGCCAAAATCAGTGCCCATTTACTTCCTGAAGCCTATTTGTTGCATCGATAGGATACCATTATTACTGCTCTATTCTTCAACATGCTTTAGTACCAGAGATGCAAACATCTTGGAGTCAGCATCCAACAAGGCTATCGGGCAATAGATTAGAGGGGAACCCCTATCTCCCTTCTAATGTACGGGAACAACATAGGAGATTTTCCAGGAAGGAGACGAGGATCTGCTTATGACCAAATCCTTGAATAAAAGATATAGAGCTTTGGACCATAGATCAGCATTATTTTTTAGAGTCACATTCGTGAGTTGATTGGGTCCCGCAGCTCGAGATGAACTGGACTTCCTAATAAGTCCCAATATCCTTTATTGTGAATTTCAGATCCCAGGTATCAAGTTTATGGGCAACTACATCGGGGTATTTGATTTACTCTTGCCCATTAAGGTTCCCAAAGTGTCCTACCCATTCACTTTCTGCTATGGGGTTACATTGCACTGAGGACTGAGGGCTTTCCAGAGCATTTACAAGAAGCCAAAATTGTCTGATGCTACCATCTTTCAAGGCCGCCATCATGTTTTCCTGATCCCATTGGTACATACTAGTTTGATGGGCTTTGAACCAGTTTTTTAGCTTGTGTTACTCCCTAAGTATTGCCTTTTGTTTTAGAGTGTTACAGCCCTGAGTTTTAGAAATTAGCTGAATCTTTCTCTGACAAGCTTTCTTCATGTTCTGCCTCATAAAATCAAAGCTGTGCTTGTGAACTTTATTATTCGAGTTAATATCACTCTCTTTCGCAGATTTATTAATTAAATCATGTACATACAGTCCAATAGAGCTATGAATAAAGGCCAACATCTTACTATCTAAGGTTGAACTCACAAAATCGTTCAAAAACAGAGCATTTAATTTACAGAAATTACCCTCATGCCAACTCACTCTAGATCTTCTGAAATTCGCAGTCAGAGATTTATCATAATAAGTCAGTGTTCTACCCTGGTCCACTGGGTGTAGTATGATCTGTAACATCTTATGGTCGCTAAATCTTGTAGAGACTATTTTAAACTCTGCTACCCGATCCCTCAAGGCCATCGCCATGAATATGTAGTCTATGCTTGAACTATGTTTCCCACCCATCCATGTTATTGGACTTGTGCTATTATCAAGTAAATCATTTAACATAAATAGTCCCCAGCTTGACATCATATCCAACCAGATTCTGCCTTGAAGCCTCTTTCTATTACCCATGGAGAATCCACCAAAAATATGGGGTTCGTGGTTATCTGTTCCCTCACTTTCTGCTGCAGTCCCAAATGAAGATGATCATAATCACTTATATTAGAGGGGGAAAATTCTGTATTAAAAACCACTATAATTTATCCCCCCGAGTGATCGGCAGCCAATATATCACCTCACTGAACTCTCATAAGGTGTGCTCTAAATTAGCTGTTAGGTTCCAATATATATTAACCGACAAAATAAATTGGCACGGGAGCTTAGAATCCATCTCCAGCACTACTGCTAGCACTCCTTTGGTCACACGTATATGATCAATCACTATTAGGCCCGACCCAGTTGTAATTGCTACCAATAATCCTCCCGCCAGCCGCCCTCTCTCACCTTTGGTTGCAGGTTCGTCTCTAATCTTATACCCATCCTAACTTGGAGGGGCAAACAACCAAGTTTCTTGCAGGCAGCTTATTGTAAAATTACTAAATTCAAGACATAACTCAGAGTTGGCACATAAGTTAGAAAACCCTCTATAGTTCCATGATAATACAGAGATAATTAAATGTGGGCTAAAGCTGCTTTTTATACCTTGCAGCTGGGAGATGTACTCTCTCAGAGATAGCACTAGCCATCTCCAATTCTGACGCCCTCTACCACTTCCGGCTGGTAATCAGAGTTCCTACCTCCTTCCACTCGCCTGGGGTACTCGTACATCGGTTGTGTTTGCCTGTGCTGTATGTTGCTAAAACCTGAACTAAAAGTGCCCAACTCATAATCCAGCTGATTAAAATTGGTCACTTCCAATAATAAGGCTTTGTGCACCACTCTCGAGTGGAAGACCAACCTAACATGGTCATATCTTTCCTGATGGATGAAATCCACTATTTTAATGTTTGCAAACGTTATTAATCTTAATATTGGGATCTCATTCAGCAGGGCCAGCACTCTCAACCTATTTAAGGAGTCCGGCCCTTCATAGGCAAACATGTATTACAATACCAGGCTATGGTGATTAGGGAAACAAGGTTTCCTCCATTAAACAGACTTTAGTGTACTGTTAAAAACAGACTTAAGCGACCCATTATTCAGCTGTGCCAACACCAGAGGTGCCTCTGACCTGTGTAATTCCATCGGGAACCTCTGATTCTCAACGACTACAGCTGAACCAGACTGAGCCTCCCCTAGTCCTAATGTTGGCATCCCAACATTAGGACTAGGGGACTTAAGCGAACCATTATTCAGCTGTGCCAACACCGGAGGTGCCGCAGGCCTGTGTGATTCCATCTGGATCTTCTGAATCTCAACGGCTACAGCTGAACCAGGAAGAGCCTCCCCAAGTCCCAATGGTGGCGTTGAAACAGCCATGACCATTGATCCTAGGCTATCAGGCGGCACAGAATACAGGAAGTTATTTGCTCTTGGCACCTTCCCCAGGTCTATCCCCTGGGCTGGCCTTCCCTAGCTGCTGATCCGACCTTACTTCGTCTATCAACTGTTTGTGGAACCTTCCCTTTCCCTCCTGTTTCCACTGCTCTATCATGTTCAAACAGTCGCTCTAACCATCTTCTCCATTGACCAATTTGAGAGCTCATCTCCTTCATTGAACCTCATCTCCCCTCCCCCAGACTGACTTCCCATTAATCTCTTGGTCACACTGCATGCTGGGGGCAATATGTGACGTGAGCTCCCGCCCCCTCCTGGACCTGAGTAACCTCCCCCGTCTGCCACTTTGTTTCAGAGAAGAGGTTATATACTTTAGAGCCAGTGCTTTCATTAGAGGGTTCTCTCCACAACTCAAAAACTGTTACTCTCTTATGTTTCATAGCATTTGAGAGGGTGTCAGTTGCTTCTATTTTTTTGACCTTGATGTTTTTTAACCCCTGAATGCACAATGTCTCCTTGTCTGGGTTTCTCAATGTTTTTTATTTCGATAGCTCTCACCCCTCTCCAACCCTTAGAATTGGGAGTACCTCTTCTACTGTGTGAATTACTGGAGATAATATCCTCCATTGACAATGAACAATCAAGATTTACAATGTCAAATGTGTCGGCTATCTCCTCTCTCACCATCTTTCTACAAGAGTTTCTGGGTGGTTTATTTGGACCCTTCCTCAACTCATAGATCTGCATTTTATTTCTATCTCTCATATTATTATTTCTTTTCCTCCCATTTTTAGTGGTCATGGTGTTGTCAAGTGTAAATTCAGGAGTCTCCCGCAAGGAGGAAGCCTGGGCCAATGATGCTTCCCCCCTTTCTTGTTCCAACTCTTTTGAGAAGAAACCCTAGATGGCTCATTATCAAACCTTTGTCCAGGCAGACTTAATGCCGGGTTTGAGCCCATTTTTCGGACCAGTAAGAAGGGGCATTCCCTATCAATAACTGCATGCCCAGGCGTGCGTTCATGTTGACCTATTGGATCAAAATCGCTCTCAAACATTTAGTAGGCTCTCGTATTTCAACACACATGGCCTCCTACGCTACAACACCTGACACTGATCTGTTTCCATCGTCCCCAACCCCAACGGTGGGCTGATCAGAAGACAGGGAGGAATCCAGCCCTTCTCCCTGAGTTGGTGGATACTCAGACAATGCCAGCATGGAGATTTCTCCGGCAACAAAGATCGCAGGGGTGTCAAAAAATGACTATTCCCCAGAGTTAGTAGACGCTAGTACATTATCAAATATATCCTTCCCCACCATTACCTCAGGCAGGGATGGGAACTCCTCGTATTCCAGCAAAAGGGGGTGATTTCCCTGCACCCCCACAAGATTTGTTTCCAACTCCTGTAAATCTCCCGCCTACTCGCGCTTCCAAGGACCTCAGACGCATTGGCAGGGGATGGGGGAAGGAGGGAGGGGGAGCGCAAGTGCTCGAGACATACGTTCTCTTCTCTTGGTGAATACCAGGGGGGCCTCCAGCATTTCTTTATTCAAGATCACCACTTTGTTTTTTTTATTGCGCATGCTGCACACTGGTGCACAATATGCAGTGATACATGCCCATTGCTCACAATAACTCCAAGTAAGAGACCCGATATTATTGTGAAGTGCAAATAAGCAGAAGCTGACAACAAGTTGACCAAGTACAATAAGTCCCCCCAAAATCCATGGAACCTAACACACGAGGTATAAGTACCTCATTTAACACCTGGGACACCACACACCCCGCAGCCCAATGAACAGCAAACAGCACTCCATGGCACTCCAGGTGCGCACGTGCAGGTGCACGCGGCCCGTGCCTTTAAGCTGCCTCCTGTTCAAGGGGGCGTGGCCAGGACAATCTAAGCAGAACAGGAGAAGAGTTTTTAAAATCTTGCAGCATACTATAAAGCAAAAAAAGCTCAAAGTTCATAAAAGTCAATTCACCAGAAGGACAGAAGTGTCCCACTAAAAGATACCATTGGTTTAATCAGTCCAATCTTGCTATCAGCATAATTCTGCACACTACGGGATCCGGCGCTGACTCAGCCAACTCAGCAAACAGCACTCTGTTCTAGATGAAATATAAACATAACATTTTAAAAAATGCTAATTTAACGTTCATGAGCTACATGGTAAAAAAGTGATTTATATTTGCTTAACTCTGCATTTTTGGTTTAATGACTGCTTAATAAGCGTACACTTCTAACATATTTCAAATATGCTTGCCTCCACTTCTGCCCTTTCTTAGATTTTTCTTTTTAGATGTTTTTTTTTTATGGTGGTGATTTGCAAAATAAGTTAAAATGTAAGAAGTATGCTCGAGGGAATATTTTTGATATTTCTGTGGCTCAGGAGATTCACATAACATTCCTAGTCAACCCTTTCTTTTTTCCACTTGATTTTGGACATTTGTGCAAACAGCATTTGTCCCAAAGTCAGTGAAACAACATGCTCAGAGGATGCTTAATGCACTATATTGGAATGTGGCTTCCCTTTTCTACACTCTATTCATTGGCCATGAAGGTGCATACACATCAAATTTCCTCCTGATTCACCGTTAGCTAATCTGGTTCTAGGTCGTGTTGCTGAAATAAATTACTCTGCACTAATTTCCTATGAAAACAATCACTTCACATTTTTGTTCTTTTTTCCTAATGGAGAGGTCCCTCACCATAACCATTTTGCCCCCATTACCACCCCTGGACCCACCACCTTCTTCCTCAAACTTTTCAATTACTGTCCACCAAATGTAAGGGTATTGATGCTTTTTGAATAAAATCTTTTTTCAGCAATTTAATTGGAATAGTTTAATTCCTTACATACTCTCTGTATTTTCCAATTTGCATGGTAACTATCGTTAAGTCACAGTAGGCAGTACAATAGTTTAAAGGAACAGACATTTGAGAAAAATAAAAAACCTTTGCCATTTGATACTTCCATACATGAAGTGCTTAGAAGCCTTTGCCAACTGTCATGAAGTTCACTTAACGCAGGAACATTTACCCCAAATCAGAGCTGTACTAAATAATTCTCCAATTGTTTTTTCTAGTGGTTCTCTTCAACTTTATAATATCTGTTGTTCATTGCCCCCCCTCTTCCTGAAGGAAAATAGAGTGTTTTCTTACAAGAAATGTAATAGTTTATCAAGTAAAACAAAAGAGGTGATGACTAGAAGGTTTAGAATTAATCATAACCTATGGCATTGCTCTGGGGAAGCCCCCCAGACCATCATTTTAATCTGCCAAGCCATTACAAAAAAGAAAGACTTTTTCAAATCAGGCTTGGCCCCACCCCAAAATAGGAAGTCCAGTCCGAACTGCTGGGACACATGACTTCTGCATGAGACCAGAAGCATCCCCAGACATGTTTCGGCCTCACTGGGCATCATCATTGAGGAGTGGCTTAGGTCTCTAGGCCTAGCAGGCAATGGAAAAACTCTCCTTTATTCTCCAACAGCAACACACTTTACATGTGTAGATCTCTATTCCACTTTCTTTTCTATCCCTGTATTTCCATACAGTAAACACCTGTTTGCCTTTTCATATCAAGGACTTCAGTATACATGGACACACCTTCCACGGGGTTACATACAATCTACCCTGATCTTCTGTCAACAATTGAAAAAGCATATGGATAATGTCAAGATTACTGTGCAGTGTAGATGATTTATTGTTAGTCTTCTCTTCACACGGTGCCTACAAAAAAGACACACAAGCACTCCTAACAGCATTTGCTCTGATGGGGCACAACAAATAATGACAAAAGTGAGAACTGTGCAGGGAGAGAGTCCATTATTTAGGACACTATATTACGGTGGTTTACCTATGTATAGGAAACAAACCCAAAGGTGCCCAAACTCCGTAAAATAACACAGATGAGAACATTTTTGCCAATGACAGGATATCACAGATAGTAGATATTAGGTTATGCAGAATGTGTTCAGTCTCTACAACAATTGAATTATAAGAACACTCCAGAACCATTACAGTGGACAGAGGAAACAGAAAGAGCATTTGAGTAACAAAGCATGTATTATCATATGCAGCAGCATTAGGGTTGCTTGATTACAAAATGAAATTAACACTGCATTGTCACAAAACAAATGGGGTTTCCTTAGCCATCTTTACCTAAAAACATGGCGAGAAGCAAATAATGATTCCCCATTATAGCAGAACATTATAGCAGAACCCTGGACCCGCTTACAGCAGGTCTGCAACCATGCCTTAGAACAGTAGCAGAAGTTGTTGGTGCACTACAACAATGTGAATGTATAATGTTAGGATCACTATTAGAGGTCAATGAACCTCATGCCATATCAGCATTATTGTTGAAGACAAAAACAAAACATCTGTCCCTATCACAACTGACCAAATATGAAATGGTGCTATTGAATGTATCACATATAACTGCGACACATTGCCCTATTCTGAATCCAGCTGCATTGTTACCCACTCTCCTTGATGGTGAAATACATGGCCCAGATAAAACGAACCATTACAAAACACAAACTAAATGTACTTTGTTGATGTAACTAGTACCAGAGGTAATAACATTCTGCTTATGGCCAGATATGCAGTTTGTTCATCCCAGGAATTAGCAGAGAGGGTTGACGACCCAGTGTGTACTCAGCACAAGTAGTAAAAGTGATTGCACTGGCTCATGCATGCAAGCATGCAGGGCAGAGTGGCCACATGTACACAGACTTCTGCCAAGCCATTGGTGTTACACACAATTTTGGTCAGCTGTGGAATAAAAGAGGCGTCCTCACATCCTCCGTTTCCCTCATTGAAACCAATAGCTATATATAAGCCCATTTGGTTGCAACCATAAAGTGTGGTGCACACCATGTGGTTAATGACAAAATTGCACGAGGGGATGCATTTGCAGAAGCTCCTGCTAAACAGGTGGCCATTTCTGACTCTCAGGTGGAATATACCTTAAAAATAAAGAGTTACAAACTCCTACATTCACAACACTAGAGCAAATACCACACATTCAGGATACAGCCACAAAACCAGAAAAGGTCCTTGGTCATGGAGAGTTTGTCATCTACACTCCGATAACCTTTGGCGAGACAAACATGGTTGTTTAGTCTCAACAAAAGTATTGTTATACTACTTGGCTCACATTTATCATGGACTCGCAATGTAGGAAGGAGAGTATCATTGCCACACTGAGCAAGACTAGTATCCCACAGATGTATCTGCCGTACCACAGGATTACTTTAGACAAAACATCATTTGGCAACAAAACAATGTTGGGAAAGCCATACACGTGATGCCAGGAGCATATTCACGACCCTATGGTCCCTTCATAAACCTTCAAATAGACTTAATTCAGCTTCAGAAATGCAACAACTACCACTATGTCCTTGTGATAGTGGACACTGTTTTAGGTTTGATAACAGCTTTCTGTGTCACTGAGTCAACACCATAGCAAGTATTGATAAACAATGTTTCTGCGTGATTTGGGATACCTTAACACATAAAGAGCAATAGGGACACCAATTTTCCTGGACATCTGGTGAGGGAACTGTGCACATAACTACAGATACAGCACAAGTTATACTGTCCACATCACCCCCAATCTGCTTGGACAATGGAGACGCAGAACATGGTCTTAAATGATAGATTAGCTTGTTTGCTCACAGACAGGCTTTAAGTAGGTGGAGGCCCTCCTTTTGGTAATGTTCAGTATGCGCACCAAAGCCAAACAAATAACACATTATTCACCCATGATGTGTTAGTGGGCCATTCAGTGCACCTTCCCTGATCTCCACCTGTTAGTAATCTTCATTCTAATATTCACCTCACTGAGGATGCCATGCTGAATTACTGCTAGAGGCTCATATCTACTATTAAGTATTTTTACTCACAGGTACGAGATGCCCTGCCCCAAGGACCTGAAGAGCCTCGCCACTCTATCCAATCCAGGGATTTGTTTTGGCTAAATACTACAAGTGGAAGATGGTGCTTGCTCACATGTGGTGGGGGTCTTTCCAGGTAACCAACATAGCTCTAAATGTTAATGGAGGGTAGGCTGCTGATAATTAGCCTGGCAGTAGGACCTTAGAATGTATCATCATTCCTTTATGAACTGGAGCACTGGGACAATCAGGCCCAACTGGACTACTTGATAGGAAACTGTAGAGGATTAATGTCACTAATATTGCCACTACTTCGGAAGTTCACAGTTGACCTTGCTACAGGAGGAGATATTTTATGATTTTGGAAGGGGGGCTTGTGAGACTGACCAGGTTTTACTCAACCACCTGCAAAGTGCAATGAGCGTAGGTTGTTAATCCCTGCAATTCTCTATGCAATCGGATATCCCAGGATGACTACCTCAAGGCTTTGGCTGTAACCAAATTGCCATTAACTGCAGCAGCAATCATCCACTCTGCGGCCCCAGGCACAGTAATTCATAAACAAACTGCATCAGATGAAATAAGTTGGGCAACATCTTCACTGACTTACACCCATACTGTGTTATTAACATGTATTTTGCAGAGAAAGGCATATCAATATAAATGATAATTTCTTGGTTCAGCAATGCACTGTACAGGT
The DNA here is from genome assembly GCF_040938575.1 of Ambystoma mexicanum. Taxonomy (NCBI): domain Eukaryota; kingdom Metazoa; phylum Chordata; class Amphibia; order Caudata; family Ambystomatidae; genus Ambystoma; species Ambystoma mexicanum. Next base: position 456,970,563 of record NC_090928.1, read on the forward strand.
AAAAGTGTGGAATATTACTCCCTTGTACTTTGCTTATCAGAGATCTTGAGCAGGATGACATTTTCTGAAGTAGTGGACATGGTGGCTATACCAGGTTTTGTGACATACAGAGGGACCTAGAAAATTATAAAGATCCTTTCTTTTATCGGATAACAGAATTAACGGCAAAGACGAAACAGTGGCAGGGATTTTTCCGATGGGTTATGTTTAAGGTGTTTTCACATATATGGACCAATTTATTTCTCAAGTTCACTTATATACGCTTCTTTCTCTGATGTTATTAATGCAATAGCTAGCCAAGAGCTGAGGTATGATATAACCATTGAACTGGAAAAGTCAGATTATAAGTACAATTTTATGAATACCTCACTAGGAACTATTACCTTTTCATCGTCTTTGTTTGCCTTTCAGGTTACATCTCAGCTTCTCAACTTCACCCGAGGCACAGCAATACCTCTAGAAAAGCAGAAACAAGCAATGATGTCTGTGAGCAGTGGATTTGGTTTGATCAGGTGTAGAATGGAACAAATATTGCACTTGCTGCTTGGAACGTTGACACGGGCCAGCCTCTTAGTGGCCATTTGGGTCTTCTAGAAACAGCAACTGAACTTATCACAGGGGTACAACAGACCAGAACAGATGCAAACATTGGTGAACTGCGATTAATATCTACCTTGAGCACAATGTATAAGAAATGACTGGGGAACCTCATCTTGAATGTCACCTCAGCAGGGGAAGTACTAGAGTGGGACTTTGCCTGTGCAGAAATACACGTTCTCCAGAATGTACAGATACTCGGAACACATGAGGTCTAGTCATGAGAGTTCATCGAAAGAACTGGAATGATTGCAGAGTTTTAGCCACAAAGAAAAATATGGAAATACAGCAAACAAAGCAGTCTAAGGTCACTGTACTTGTTTCAAGCTTGGGGGCCCATCGATTGAGTCTGAGCCTCAATAAGTCAGATTCTGCCAGATCTGTGTCCATGATGCACTTGGGACTGGGTGACACACTGCCCTGTATCACAAGTCAAAATTCCCAGACAACCAGCACATCTCCTACTCAGTTCCCTGGGATAACTCTGGGTGTGTGCATAGCATTAGGAACTGATGCTTTGTGATGGCACGTCTATCCCCCAACCCTGAGATGCAATAAATGAGAAAAGTAGAGCCAAGTTAGGCAATTTTGTTAGGTGATAGAATCTGTTCGAATGGGTAGGCAATGTGAATTCCTATACAAAGACATTAATTATTTGAGGGCAAAGATAGCTGTGTCTGCATTAGTTGCACTCTTCCAAGGACTTTTTGCTTAGGACTCGCACTAGGATACATAGGACCTCATTCTGAGTTTGGCTGTAAATTGCCGGTAAATCTGCTGAATTACTTCCACAATAGGTTGTTGTCACTGTCACTTGGTCCCATGGGTTTACCACAAGATTACAGGTGGTGGTACAGTGATGTCAGTCCCCATTTATGGAGTCCATATGAGTCTGTGGGATTTTGGCAGAATTACTGTGAGTAGTAATTCCGCTGAAGTAATTCAACTGAGTTTCAGTGTTAAAGTGTAGGATTTACCTCCCGCATGATGATGCAGGTAAGTCTTCCACTTCAACTTCATACTTGGGATTTAGCAGTGTAGTAAAAACAGTGGCACTTCTGTTATCGTCAAAGAAAAGTGACTGCCATTGGATTCATGTCTTATGGCCAATGGAGAGGTCTTGGTAGGTAAGTTTGTAGTATGAGGTGCCAGTGAATTGATCCATGTTGCTGCCACATAGGTTTGCAAACCTCCAATAAGAAGTACCAATGTTCTTGAGGTAACAAAACAGTTACAGATTTCAGAGAAAGTGTTTGATGAGGAAAGCACGAATTCAAATTGCTCACCTGTATGCCACCTTGTGCATTCCCTCTGATGCCACATGTTTAGTCACAGAAAGTCTAAAAGATAAAGCTGTATGAGTAATTGTTTGCTGCTGTAAAGGTTCTGTTAACAAGGAAAATGTCAGTATATTTGCCACCAGACCTCCATAATGATAGGAGGTACATTGTTTTATTGAGGGTATCGCGAAGATAAAGACATACATAAATATGCAAGTGACATAGAGGAACAAATAGATGCCCGGATGAATATTGAACTTTAGATTGAACAGAGAGGATTAAAAGAGGTCTGTCCACACAGACCCCATTTCCATGAAACTTGTCACATTATAACAGAGCACTGAATAGCTTGCGTATGGGTTGCAGATTAAGTGCAACAGGGTATTTCTTCATGTGATTTCTTTCTGGTCAGATCAATCACTTGATCCTGGTTGTTGTATTTCTCAAAATATGAATTTAGATTTTTGTCCATTGTATCAGTTTCCTTTGCTGTTAATAATAGTGGAATTTATTTATTATGATAGCTGATTATCAGAAGTGTGCTATGCGCCCTTTTCTATTCCTACTTGAGAACTTATTGCATCATTTAATTGGGATGTGGGAGTTGCTGATGTGGAGGTTTTGTGAGAGGCATGAGAGGTGTCGCACAATACAGGGGGAGGACTTGAGCATGTGATCATGGAGAGATGCTGCCATGTGATGGAAGATGGTGATTCAGTTTGTCTCTCGGGCGGGAGCATTACAGATGGATCCGAGTCATGAGATTGGGAGAGCAGAGACATCTGCATCAGTGACAGACTTTCCTATCTAGCATGAACTTCACAGGGGAGCCTGGCCTCCTCTGAGCAATCGGAAAGGTAATTTTGATTATTAAAATGTCTTTGCCAGTTTCGGTTTGGTCATAGGAACATGACCGAGATAGATGGAGGTCTTTTTGGGTAGAACTTGTTGCTGTGATATTGTTCCAGTAGAGTGAACATGTAGCTCTGTAGACATGCCGTTTGGGACAATAAAGCTGTCTCACTCTTTACTACCATCAAAATTACAGCATGAGCTCTGTTTCTCTAACACAAGCATTGAAATGGGTCCCAAATGGAGCTTTCCAGAAAGGAGCAATGGTTTTTGTCCCCTTCGAGGTGTTCAAGGATATAAACAAACTTCATAACTGCGATTTTATGAGGCTCAAAGTAGTGTAGGGTATCAATAAATCCTCAGAAGATGCTTAGTGAGGTGAGAAGTCTAGGAGTCCCTGACTTCGAAACATATTTTTTGGCTTCACAACTGCAATTTGTTACACAATTTGTTGTACAGGGAGCATCTCAGATTAAAGACTATTTGGCATTTCTCTATCACAATAGTGATTTTGCTTTATAGGTCTCAGAAATATGAAGAAGACTCAGCACATTTCATGTCGAATAGCTTTAAAAAAAAATAGGTCTGGCCTAGGAGTTCTATAAGGCGACACCTAGCCTCCTACTATGCAAAGCAATGGCCTATTTGGTCCTTCTTTGCATATATGTTTTTCCCCACCAGGAGACCTGCAAAGAGGGATGACCCTATATTCCAGCTCGTGTGAGGCGTGGGAGCCGAGTACTACACACAGACTCCATTTCCATTGCTTTTCCCGCACTCATAACAGGCATCCGTGCCTCGTCCAGTATTCCCCCGGCTCCTCCCTGCCAATGCACGCCCTCTCCCTGATACACTGTTGCTCCAGGAAGTACAGTGTTTAGCCGAGATACCCAGGGCAGCCTTGCCCGGGCAGCTGGCGAAAGGGCAAAAGGCAAAGGTCACCTCCCTCACCTTTTGGCCCTGTTCACCCTGGGGCCACTGCAAAGCCATTCTACTGCAACAATCAGGATCTTGGAAAGCAGCCAGCGCTGTATTTCTGAAATTGTGCCACTATATTATTATGACCATTTAACTTAGCTGTGGTGCTACCATCTTGTTGAATCCAGGTGATCTCTGAAGTTAATAATTATGATTGAGATAAAGCAAAGGGTAACAGGTTATACTTGCTAAGGTTGTAATTAGCAACAAACCTTCATAAAAACCAACAACAATTTTATTAAGTGTAAACAATTGGTAAAACAATATTAAATCACTAAACATTCAAGTGTACCTATGTGCTAATAACAAGGTAAAAAGAAAATCTTATAGAAATACAACAAAACAAATGAATGAGTCGTATTACCGAAAGAAAATAGGTGTTGCAGAACATATTGTCATTGCATACAATCATCAATTAATTGACATATATGATCATTTTCAGTCTCTGTTGGATACTGAATATTCATCAGGAGGATAGGTGTATAGCAAATTCCTATTCAGCAAATCCGACTGGAGGGGAAATTGAAACAAGTACAACCTGTAAAGTTAAAAGAAACAGAGGGTAAGCTAAGAATAGCTATATTTCTCTATGGCAGTTCAATATTAGAATTTAGAACCAGATACATTAGGTTTGATTACCTTAATAAGTTCTTGTGGGATCGAGCAACTTCTTAAGTAAGCCATCATATTGAAACCAGATGCCCTCTGCAATGTTTTTAAAATTAGCTGTGCATTAGAAGGTTGACTTTGCTTTGAATTTAGGTGGATATTTGTTAGCTGTGTCACATTCGAGAGTGTAGCCAATGTATTAAATCTAGGTGCATATTAGAGTGCAGCCAATGTATTGAAGCCAGTCATATTCTAGAGTGTAGCCAAGGTACTGAATCTAGGTGAATTTTAGTATGTAGCCAATGTATTTAATCTAGGTGAATTTTAGAGTGTAGCCAATGTTTTGAATCTAGGTGAATATTCATTGGTAACCAATGTATTATATTCAGTGCATTTTTTATAGCCAACGTGTAGAATTTAGCTTCACTTTGAATTCACCCCTTTCTAAATTCAGGTGCATAACGCAACCAAGGAACCAGCCAGGACACATGGGTTCGTATGACATATGCTTATGAAAACTTATTGAAGGCACTGCCACCCACTCGCGCATCCTATCATACATTAATCCAAAACACATTGCACAACACCTCTGGCATACGAATGCAGCCAGCCCCTCGATACAAATTCGGCCCAGCTGCACACATTATTATTTTCCTGCTCTTGCATACTCTCCAGACGTCCTCTCAGCACCCATATGCATGCCAGCTCGACATGGGTTACTAGTAGGCACTTTGCCACCCCATCTACCTTCGTATTGGCTAAAATGCACACACACATTCTAACCTCCTCTGATGAATTTCCCATACCTGAACTTCAGTCTGCTGAGGGTGTTCAACTTACAGCACGTTGAGACCATACCAATGGGAAAAGGTGCTATAAAAATGACAATTACAATACACTACAGTTTACATGTGCGCTTTCAGCGCGCCTGTTACTAGCTACATTTGATGGATCCCTTCAGGCGATCTCCTCCCTCAGGTTATACAGAAGCAAGCTTATCACATTTGTGCCCTTTTCCTCCAGTTTCTCTGCATCCACCCCTTGCTGACAAAGAAGCATTAATAGCTTTTGAGTGAATGTTTAGTGTTTCAGCTACCTGTTGGGTGGCCGTCTTGTCATAATCTGTTTCTTTGTCTCCATTACAATGTATACACCCTGCAGGTGCGTCATACTGTTTTCCTCACTCTAAGCAGGGAGGGGCCCATACATCATCCTGAAATGGACTCCAGCGAGCCAATAAACATCTTCAGCTTGTCCTAATCCCGAGTCTCGCCCCATGAGGCGAGGCCTTAGATGTTTTGCATATATACCAGATGTGTAGCCCACACAGAGAATTATCACCCCACTTTTGTCAAGACCAACGACACACTAGAATGCAAAATGTGTTTGTTTTTATCTGCAAATAGATCCCCAGGCACTGATAGCCTGGGTAGCAGCTCTATCGATTAAGGTGTTCGTGTATCTCAGGACACCTTACTTGGGCGGCTCCAGGCGACAGCTCGTGCTCACTAGAGGACTGATGAGGGAGGTAGGGGTGGCCGGGGGCTGGCGGATAATTGGCGCAACTTGCCATTTCTAAAAATGCCATCCTGCTCCTTGTCTGTTATTTTTGACCACGTTGGAGGCTCACTTTCCTGTTGTCAATAAGCAAAGGGGCACGAGTCTTCCTTCCTTCCTTGGAGGAATGCCTGCGAGGCCCAGGTTCCTACAGGTTGCGATGCCTCGGGGTCTCACTGCAGCATACAAAGCTCCATTGTTTGGGTGAAAGGAAACAGGACGAAAAGAAGTCTAAAAAGTTCGCGTTTGTTTCGACGAGATGACAAGAACACGAAGCTGCAATATGCCAAATGCACGGGCAGCAAAAAAAATGATTTCTCTTCAGTCCAATAACAAACGTGTCTTTTCGTCCAAGCCTCCTGTGCCTTTCTGTTCGTATGAGCGAAATATGAAAGACTCCACTTTGTACCGACTTCCGTTTATTGAAAAACTTTCAAGCACAAGGATTTTTGGCCGATTCCATTTCATGTTCGTCTCCTCCATCATGGCGCCTCCTTTCTGTTTGCTAAACAGGGATTGTGTCACATCGGCCGCGCCACCTTTAATACTCCTTTCTAATCATCCTGAGATAAATCTCTTTTAAGTCCGTGTGGCATCAGTGGCGGGATACGAACAGCGCTTTCTGCTCCCGGCTGCCTGTCAGTCAAGTGTGCCTCAGCTGTGGCCCAGGGCGTGCGCCTTAGCCTCCCGCGGCGGCCATTCCCCCATCTCCACACTTTCAGCGGAAGCTCCCAGGGTTGCGCCAGCCTTCTACCTGGTAGCCTAATCTGGGATTTTCTTGTGTAAACGCATTTTTTTAAATAAATTGGGGAAGAAGATTCCTGGGAGAAAGCCTGCGAATTAACCTTTGTTTTGGCATCGATGACAGAAATGAGCAAAACCAAGTATCTGCGTTTTCAGCATTGGTAGCATTGGTAGAAATTACTATTTAGAGTTTTAAAGTTTTAAAGTTTCTTGACTAGAGACAACATTTTAAAAAGTCCTTCCTTTACAGCATCTATGTCGCTATGTGCACATTAAGGGCCCTATTCTCAACTTGGCACAGTGAAGGTGCTAAACAGCACGATTCACTGCGCCAAAAGAGGACGCAGTGATCTGTGTGGATTGCGCCTGTTTTTAGTTTTAACGGGCGCAATCCAATTTCGACAGCATTTTTGTAAAATAACGACACTTATATTTAAAGCGAGCAGCTTCAACGTCCAAGCATCCTGTGCCTTTGTGTTCATACGAGCGAAATATGAAAGACTCCATTTTGTACCGACTTCCGTTTATTGAAAAACTTTCAAGCAGAAGGATTTTTGGCAGATTCCATTTCATGTTCGTCTCCTCCATTTCGCCTCTTTCTGTTTGCTAAACAGCGATTGTGGCACATCGGCCACGCCACCTTTAATACTCCTGGCTAATCATCCTGAAATAAATTGCTTTAAATGAAAGTGTTCATATGCACCGCACAGGTGTATATGAACCCTTTCATTTACACCAAACTTAGCAGCTTAACGGCACCAAAAGGGTACTGTATATGTGCGCTGGTTTAGCGCCCATAACTGGCAGAGCGCCACAAGAATAGGCTTCCAAAAAGCCAGTTTACGAATGTGGCGGTTGCTAGGTTGGTTTCCAACCCATCCCAGCAACCGCCACATGTATTACAAAAGTAGCACATTCCTTCCGACTTTGGAGGAATGCGCCACATTCAGAATAGGTCTTAAGTACCGAAAAGGTTGTTAAGCCTTTTAATGTCCTTTTCGGTACTTAACACCTGGATGAGAATAGGGCCCTAAGAGTTGGGAAAACATGTAGCAAGAACACGTTTTCTTAACCATGTTTAAAAATGGACTAAGTGGCACACCCACTCTCTAACCCTCCCAGACTTTGGTAGTGTTTTTGGCGCAGCAGATCTGCGGGAACTTCACGTGAGCACAAACCTGGCACGAGTCAATCTCTTTATACAGGCACACAGCACTAGCAGACACGGAGCACACGTCCCTCCCCATTTGACGAGGTCCCAAGACTGTGAGCAGACATTGTTGTTAGCTTTATTTCATAATTAGGCCGGCCAGTCATCTTTTCTTTATTTATTTATTTGTATTTATTTTATTTTATTGTGATATGGTTATAAAATAAAACTTACACAAACATGAAAAGTCATCTTAAAGGTCATCTTAAAAGTCATCTTAAAGTTCTGCAGCAAGTAACAAAAATGAAGGCATAGGCATAGAAAGATGAAAAAAGGAGGAAGAAATGAGAGAAAAGGACAGAAAACTTTCTTGAGAAGTTGTTTTGTCACTTCATTGAGGGTCAATGCTAGATAGTTGCATACTGTCCAGCAGAGAGTCACTGGAGGCAATGCCTCGAATCTTATGCATCTACCGTGCTGTGTGCTTGCGGTTCCTCACCCATTTCAATTTAAGGTTTGTTCTGTCTGTGCCCAATGTTTCTTCACCTACTCCAATTTAGTATTACCACGAGGATTCTGAAGTTTGTGCCCCTCACCTAAACTCCCTCTGCATCCCCCACCTTGCGTTACATTTTCAGCCTGGTTCAGAATTATTTTATATGGTGTTTGCAGAACTAGCCTTCAGCTGTGACCTTCTCCTGCTAGTCACATTTGGTGTATCACCTTTTCCCTAGCTTACCTTTTGCCCATCCCTTGTTCTGGCCCGCCCCCCTCCCAAAATAGTGGGCAGGCTTCTGTTAGTACACTACCCAAACTAAAACAAATCAGCATCCCTACTAAGAGGGATGCTGATTAATCGGCTGGTGGCATCGTGGTGGCTCTTTTAATCGGAATTAGCCATAACACTTAGTTTGGATATTTTTAATATTTATAAAAAGGTGTAATGGAGCCTGGCAAAATAAAGACCCGGATTACGATTTTCAATTAATGTAAAGTAATTGACTAATGTAGGATTATTTTTGAGATTGGTAGATCACTACCTCGCTTAATTCATTTACCAAATGCAAACCAGGTTGTGTATTTGCAAGCTCTGCAGATACTCCAAACTGGATCTCTGCCACTCTGAATTCAATCACTGGATTTTTTAAATGATTGTCCTACTGGGATAAATCACTTAAACTCTGCCACTGATCCTCTTCCCACTATTTTAACTTTTCCGCTGTGATCTCTGACTCTTCAAACACTAGGAGTGAGTCTAACCTCAAAGTGGTAAAGGGCTTGTCAGTATATTCAACCACTAAGTGGATCATTAGTCTTGGGGTTGTTTTTCATGGGTACTGGAGGGTTCTACGGGCTGGTAGGGCCCAAAGGAGGAAGTAGGGGAGGGCAGCCATTAGGGGGCCAGTTTGGGAAAGTGGGATGAAGAGATGGGGACGAGGTGAGGTAGGGGAATAGGTATGGGGAGTTGGACTGGCATGTTAGAGATGGGCGTAACGGGGAGGACAGGCAGGTTACCGGGGGCGGGCACCACCATTGTGGTACCACAGGAGAGGGGTGAGGGTTACCCGTAGGTCATTAACAGCATAGCAGAGAGCACAATATAGCCCCAATGAGGTCTATAGGGGCGAAGGGAGTTCGAGGGACACCATCAACCAAGTCGAGCTGTAGCAGTGGAAAGACTAAGGCGGTTCCCCCTTGAAAGCAGCAGCAGAAGGGGAACAGGACATTCCTGGTGTTCGGAGACAACTGGAAGGGAAGATGGTCGGAACACCTTCACCCACAGAGTAACCGGGGGTAGTTTGGACAGTTCCCCTCAGCCGCAATTTCAAGAGGGATGGGATGGACGCCCCACACTGGGTCGGAGAGAAAAGAGGTGGCATGAAGATGGGCGCTTTGAATGGAAAAGAAGGAGATGGTGCTCCAATGTACAAAGAGGTGAGCACGGAAGGGGAGGGACAGTGCACTGGCAGACAGGGAAGGGGAACTTTGAGTTTTCAGATTTAAATGAAGGTGGTGAGGAGGCAGTACATCGCTGATTAGGAATGTGCAAATTTTATGGTGCTTAAGAGCTCAACATAATAATGTATACATCATTTGGGCAGCCCATGTCTTGCTTTACTGGCCCGCTAATGGTCGCCCCGCTATGGATGGGGCAGGAGTCAGAGGACAGCCACCAGCAGCATGCTGCGTTTTCACAATAGGTGGGGCTGTGGTAGGGTGCCTTGTGACTCTAATGAGGATGCACTCAGGGATACAGAATTAGTAAAGGCAGGTCCATATGGTGGTCACAAAGTTTGGTGGGGATTTGGCACTCAGTACCGAAGTATTGGGTCTTTTGCCATTGCAGTGAGGTAGTTATGGTTTTACATTGTTGTTGGGAGAATTTTAGTTTGGACGCAGGGAAGACTGAACAGTACATTCACCAACACTTTTCTAAGAATGGAAAGAACATAACTTAAAGGGGAACTAAACTTCTTAACTAACTGGGAAAACATTCAGTAATGAGACGTTGAGGTGAAAGGATGGGGACAAGCGATCTAAAAGAGTATACAAAGGATGGGGACGGCAGGGATAGTGGAATGTTCAGAATTAAGATTGGATGAACACGAGCTAAAAAAGGCTCCTGGGTTTAAGAACCAAGCAGGAAGGTGGAACAGCGGGTGAACAAGGACCGGATAGCCAGCGACCGGCGAATATAACTTGCACATGACATGCACATTTGAACCTTTTGTCCATTATATAGGTTTAATTATATATTTCCAGATACTCAAAGGTAATGTCACATATGCATGTGTGTAATGCATCTTATTTGCCTGGGGTGCCAAAGTAGCTATTGGTAGCTTTTTGTATAAAGCTAACTAGGCTTTTCTAGGATCAAGGATGCAGCTACATTTCTCCCAGCTCCGCTCAATTTCGAACCCTGTGAATGGGCTGCCATAAGAGCAACAAGCGTGGAGACGAGGGAAGTTAATGGTGATGGGGGAAGGACTGGTTGAAGAGGGAGGATCTGGTACAAGTGAGGAAATGGATCAAAAAAGGGAAAGAGAGAAAGCAAACTCAGGGGGATCCAAAGGAGAGCAGGGATTCATGGAGGAGGGGATGTCACGGAGCCAAGAGGTCATACCTCAAGGAATTGTGTTGGAATGAATGCGTGGGATGCCCAAAGAAATGTTGGTGGGCTCAGCATTGCTTTGGAGAGGAAATGTGTTGCGTACAGATGGGCAGGGGGGCAGGAGGTGCATGAGAAAGGGGGCAGGGCTGTAGCAGCAGGATAGGTAATGGGAGGAATACTGTAAAGACGTAGGATGCCGGGGTACTACGAGGAAGTAGGGGGTAGTGCAATAGAAATGCATGTACAGAGGGTGCACAGGACAGTCCCGGGTGCATGGTCGGGGGGTTACAGTGATCTGTTGGGGCATTGTGTGTGAGAGCATGAGGCAGCAAGGGTGGAATTAGGAGGTAGGGTGGCCAGGGGTGTGCCAATGCTGTAATAATGTTCGATGGATGCAAGAACGCGTTGAGTTGCATGGTGAATTACACTTGGTTGAACATGCTGGCTGTAAAGACTGGAGGGGGGTCTTTACTTCTGCTCTCTTTATGGTAGAGGAGAGGCACAGATGACCCCAGCCAAGATTCTCTATTATTGTTAACGTAGTCGTGCAATCAAGGCCTAGCTTCCCAGGAGGTGATGCAGGCTGGTTCTTAAGTACAGTGTTGTCCCCAAGCCCCCACAAAGGAATGTCCACACACTATATTAGTTAAAACACAGACTTAATATAATTAAGTTCAAGGTTATATACACTATCACAATAACTCACTTTGTGCTTAGTGATTCTACAATGGCAAATATATACAGTTCTAAAGTGGTACCACAATTATTATCAAATCTCATTAAAGTGCATCAACTATACTCTGGTTAAATGTCACACAGATCACTTAATAAAGGCAACCAACCATAGACATAGAAGAAAGGCAGTTGGCTAGAACAATTAGCATAATACTGGCCCCTACCACTAGACACAGTTGTGTGGAGATCCCCCCACCTGGGCAACCTGTAAAGTAAAGGTATATCACAAGCCTAGTCCATATATTGCTCTATGAGTCTTATTTCCTTCTATAATAGTTCTACAACCCCAATGTACCTGGAATAGCAGAGTTCATTGTTGGGTCATCGACGGATCATTCTTGAGCAGCTCCCTTTAAGGCAGAACCAGGGCTCATCGAGATCACACGAGGAAAAACGGTTGAACGACAACGGTGAGGTGGCAGCTTCGTTCCTAGTGGTGCTCGCTGCTAAAAAGCAGGCATTAAAGTACCAACCCGCAAAGGGACCTCGTAATCAGGAGGTAAGGGTTAACGGTCACCGGTACCATTACCGGTGACCGTTAACCCTTACCGCCTTCCGTGTAATGAGGCCCATCCTCTTTTCTGTCCCCTCCCCTGACCTAGTGCCCCCATCTAGTCTCCACTCTCTCCCCTTTCTCCTACTCACCCATTAATGGTGGCACTAGGTGGGAAGAACTCCTGGCATACTTCGCATCCTCTAGGTGCACCATTAATGTCTATCACAATGGCACTATCATGGCTCAAGGTTCTCAACCTACTCTTCTCCTTCTCGATCGGTGCCTGTCCTCTCTCATAAACTTCCTCCCTTCTCCTACCACTCCTCCTTCTTCTCTTCTCTGTCCTCTCTACCACCACCAACGGGAGCACCACACCCCCCTACCCCTCCTTAGAAAACTTTCCAAGGTGCTAATCAGCTTCACATAGCTACTCTGAACACTTGTTCTGCTGTCAAACACTCCTCTGACATTTTTCTCCTTCATGAAGACTTTGACAGCAACATCCTTCCCACTACTGAGACGTGGTTCAATGCCAGCTCTGTCACTGCTCTTGACACTCTCCTTCCTGGGCCCAATGGGCCCAGAGGTGGAGTGGCCCTGATTTTCCCTGATTGTGTCCCTTTCTCTATCATAACTACTCAATCTTACTCTTCTTTCAAATGCCTCATCTGCAGGCTCAGGGTCTCTCCTATTCTCTCACTCACCTTCGCTACCATCCACAGGCCGCCCAGTCCTATCCCTCCCTTCCTATCTGAATGGGCTGAACTCACCTCCTCCCTCTTGACCTCTTCTTCCAAACTCCTCCACCTCAGGGACTCCAAAATCCACCTCAACTCCCCCAAATCAGCTGCCTCACAGTTCCATGGCCTGTGTGACTCCCTCTATCTCACAATTCTTCCCTGCAGTTTTACCCACTCAGCAGGTCACACTCAGGATGCCTTTATCACTGGAGACATCCCTATTTCTAATCCGGTCACCTCCCCCCTCTCCTGGACCGATCACTCTCTCCTCTCCTCCCACTTGGACCCCCTTGGACCTCTGTCTGTGCCTCCACCTGCACTGCAGTCTCCTTTGCCGTTGTTCGACCAATAAAGTGAGTGTCAGCCGCTGCCTTTGCTTCCACGTTCATCTCCCCTCCATCCCCTGCTTCTGACTCCTCCTCAGAGCCTCTCCTAGCTAACCTTCCCCTCTCCATCTCCAACACCTTAAACATCCTTACCCCTCTCATGAGGATCCGCCTGCTGTCTGCCTCCAAGTGCAACAGCTGGTATGACTCTGATCTAGCATCCCTGAAAAGCAAGTGCAGAGTTGCTGAACGGAAGTGGGAGACCTCTGGTTCATCCTCTGACAAACTGGCCTGTTGCCTGCTCCAAAGGCAATAATGTTTCTCTAACCACTCCAAGAAGAGAGCCCACATACAAGACTGCATCTCTGGAGCTACTAACGATACGACAGAACTTTTCAAAATCTGCAAATAACTCGCTAATCCATCCGCAGTCGCCACCTCTTTCTTACCTTTCCAGTCTCTCTGCACCGCTTTGGCCTCCCATTTCTCATATAAAACTCTGGACATCATGTATTCACTCTCCACCCCCCCTTCTAATCCCGCTCCTGCTCGCCAGCCTCCCTTGGCTCCCCACTGGACCCTCCTCACTTTCCTTCCTCCTGCCCATAACACCCGATGAGGTCTCTAAAGTTGTGCGCTCCTTGAAGGTCTCATCCAAACAGGTGCACCCCTGCTCTTCTAGATTCATTAAGGACAACATCTCCTCCCTATTTGGAGCTCACACCAGGGGAAACCTGTGGAATCGTAAACGGAAGAGTAGTTACAAATTTAGATTTTTTATTTAAAAAAAAGGGCTCCCCATGGGGATTCTGATGAAATTCACTCTGGTGTCTGTGTCCATTACTCATCTAAGAACTCAGGGTGTAGCCCATCTCCTGTTATCAATGATTTTATTTTGAGGTGCAACAACCTTCTATACCCAGCGGGCCCAAGGTGCTGGGGTTCATGGTATCCTTAGGAACTGTGTCTGCTTTGGAAAAAGGGAAGAGTACACCCTTGGATGGATCAGGGCTGCGGAACAGTTACTAAAATGAGATTATGGCCTTGGCAGAGGAGTACCTTGGGGAGTGGGGTATGTTGTAGAAAGGGGAAGTTGTAGGTTTGGAGCAGAAATAACACAATCTGGAGAGTTGTCTGTTTGTCAAATGTCTCCAGATGAAGGGTTTCCTGATGTTGGATTTCCAGTTTGAACACAAAATCACCAGAGTAAATGGAAAATGATACCCATCCCCTGGCCAGACATGGTGGGTTGGGGAACTAGTGGGTCTAAAGTGGAGGGTCAGACACGACTGCTCAAGAGTTGTGACCTTACAGACAGACAGATTCAAGAAGTGGATTTTCTGGTGATTATTTGATTCCAAACAGCAAGTATATTGGGAAGACTTGGATTTGCTCAGCTAGGGTGGTCTCTATGGTGCTCTCAACCATCCTGTGAGCTCTCTCCACTCTTTCCCAGATACCCCCTCTGATGCTGTACTATAAAATAGTAATCCATACTAACTTTGTCTGGCTTAACTGATGTGAATAGCCTAAAGGCTGTAACATTCTAAGGGATTCTTTAACTCCATCTGATGGCCGACTTCACAGATTCTCTCCACTCCCTCCTCTATATTTCACTCTCTCCCTCTCCTCATGTCACTATCTCTCTCTCTCGAACTTCACCCTTATCCTTCCTTGATCTTCCCAGTGTTCCTCTTCTCTACCCTCTTGTCCCTCTCTTCTCACCTCTCCCTTCTGTCACCTCGCTCCCACTGCACCCTAGTCCTAACACTCTGGGCCTCAGTACGACCCTGGCGCTAATGGGTTAACGGTGCCGTAAAAGGCTGCGGCGCCGTTAACCTATTAGTGCCTAATTACGAGGTCCCTTTGCGGGACCTGACCTTAACGGCTGGTCTAGACCAGCCGTTAAAGTAGGGACCCGCAAAGGGACCTTTGCGGTAAGTATGGTACCGCAATTTGCCTAAGGGGCAAAAATGGGAATGGGGAAGGGCCATGGGGAAATGGGGAAATACCGCCCCGCTAACCTTGGAATGGGGCAGTATTTCCCCATTTCACCATGGCGGACACGTTACGATACCGGCACCAACCATGGTGCTAATAGCGCCATGGTTTAGCGCCGGTATCGTAATGAGGGCCTCTGTCTATTCCCTTTGTGAGCTTCCCCTACTCCCTCATACTTTCTCCCCCTGCTGCCTTCCTCTCTACTTTCACCACTACTACTACCTCTGGTCTCTCACCACCCAAATGTCACACTCTCTCTCACCATGAAACAAGATGTGTACCTTTACTGTGTTCTAATAACCACTAGATATTTGAAAAAACAGGCCAGGCAAAAGGTTGGGCCTGTCTTCTTGATTTAAGTTGTGAAGGCAGAGAATGTGTTGCCTAATCTTTGGCAATCACAGAATAAATCTGCATGTGGGTATGGATTATTACAATCTCTAAAACACAAAATTGAAGATACAAGCGATACATTAGAGGTATTTTACTGTTTTGTAAAGTACATATCAAGAGAAAGTAAATGCAGAGAAGACACAGTAACATATAACTATTCTGGATAGTTATTTGGTCGTTATCCAAAGACAATAGACAAGTTTGGGAATACAGTTTTAGAACAATCCCTATGTACAAAACATTAAGGCAATTGAAATATATACATTCAAATAAATATAGCTATGTGCTAAACATTAAGGCAATTGAAAATATGTACATTCAGGTAAGTATAGAATATTTCAAGTCTAGTATTTCTAGGCGGGAGAAATTACAAAATTCCAAGGGTCTTTTCATGTTAGATATCTGGTCTCTCTCACCGACACCCACATTCACCCTCACTCTCACCCCATAAACCTTCCTCTCTCCCTGTATCTCACAGTCACCTTTCATACACTTCTCAACGCTACTCTCAATTGGTACTTATCAGTGATCTCTCACACCACTGTCTCCTCAGCACTCTTCTCCACCATCCGCTCTCCACTACCTAAATCTCTCAATCTATCAACTCCCCTCCCAATCTCACCTGAACACCTTTCATCTACATCGAGCTGGCTTGGTCTTTTATAGCCCAGCATCCTTCCTCTGCTCTGTGAATCTTCCTGGCTCTTCTCTCCAGTGGGGTTTGATTTTTGAAGTCTTAAAATAGTCAAGTTATTCCTGCCCCCTTTTTGATATGATATGATAGGTTATTTGTAACGTGCTTAATACCCCAGAGGTTTGTAAGTGCGGACCCCGGGGATCGAACCTGTGTTGCTCCGTGTCATCTTGCTTCCAAGGCAAGCACGTTGCCGCTGAGCTAGCCTCCTGAGACTGAGTATATGTCCCTAATCATGGCTGTGTTGCTGCTCTGTTTGGTACAGCTGCATTATCAGTGCTCATGAGAGAACAAAACATGCCTGTCAGTGTTTACAGTCTAAAATAAAGGGTCGGTCAGGAATCCTTACAAAAGGAAAATGGCCTCAAGGGTCTGTTAGAAGGATGGTCAAAATGAAAAAATGCTGGTTGAACCTGTAGGTAAAGGTGAGACTAGTGGCCATTGAGAGAGGGTTGTTTGAATGTTCTTAAAAAAAGGTAATGGGGATTAAATGTATTCAAAAGATCTTTAGGGTATGTCACAGGGTGGAGATTCTTTGAGTTTGAAAACCACTTCAATAAAATGCGACATTTTGACCAACTTGCAAAGGAGTGCAACACTTATATTGTGCCACTTGCACAATGCTAATGCTGTGTTTGCCCACATTCAACTGATTATGCCTTGTGATTGCACAGTTCCATAAGATAACATTGTGTACTGCCCTTCCAAGCCTGTTTCCTTGACAGTGAGTTACAGCAGGCCTGTGGCGGAAACTTTCAGATGCCCACTCAAAGAGCAATACAGTTTAGGTCAGTGCAGCCGGTACAGTTTGGCAGTTGAGCAATGGCCAGCCAAAGGGAAAAGTCTGTTTCCTGACTGCAGATATTCACAACACGGTGGGCTGGGTTTCAGGTGGGCCGTTGAGTGTGCACCACTCTCAAACATATCTGACACTCGGATAAATATAACCTGGTGGGATAAACTCTGGCTAACGCTTTTTTGACCACAAATCCAACCACTATGCAGAGCCACCAGCAGCAGCAGCTGGCTGGACACAGAGGTTATGAAAACAGATGACTAACAGAGCGTCCAGTGCTGAGATACCTAGACATGTCTCAATCTACAACCAACATATACCGGAAGCAAGCACACACATCTTTCTATCTATCAAAATGAAATATGTTGAAAGATTAACTTTCAGGATTAGTCTAAGCTGTGATCACTGGGACTTGCAGAATCGGCAGTTGTGTGTGTTGGGCTCTTATTTGAAACATAATTAAGCTCTGTCATTAGAGGTGATGAGCACTGTACAGTAGAAAAAAGATAATTTAGTAAATAATGCAGCCAATGAAACAAAGGATACAGAAAATCAGAAATATGTCTTTTTATGTGCCTTCGAAAGCTCTTGTGCACGAGTCTGAATTAAGGATGTGGAGGGTGTGAATTCCATATCATTGGAACTTAACATAAATACCTTTGCAGATGAGGAATAGGCAGAAAACGTGCATTAAACTTACCCCTTGCCTGCTGATAACGAGCTGTGGTATCTGAGTTGCACTGATGTTGTCTGTTTTACTGAAAATCCCGAGGCAAGAGTGTTAATGTCACTATAGAGTAGGCCAATAGTGGTAACCTTGACATGAATGTGGTCGTGGCTAAGCATGGGCAGGGCGGTTCCAACAAAGCTCAAACCCCCAGAGTTACCAGGGGTTTAGATCTGGTCACACTCTACAGGTTTTTCTCGAGGTTCTAGATGGCCGCATTGCACTCACGTCTATAAACTGACGGGAGAGAAGACACTCAGGACAATGGATGGTTTGCATTGGAAGAGGCAGGATCTGCACAGGCTTTTTTAGCTGGGACGACAATTCAGCAAAACGGCAGGGTTTGCAGAAGTGACATCACTCACCCAATAACATCACAAATTGGAATCACGAAACTTGTTGCCTATGATGACGTCTCAGATGCAAAAAAATGCAAATTAGATTATGAATGATAAAAGTAAGCCCCCTATGAAAGCAGACAAAAAACATGTCCAGTTACCAATCGTACTTGCACTAAGGTGCTGCCCTAATATGCCATAGGTGGGGTCATGATATGCCAGGGATAGACGCAACATAAGCAGTTTAGCGTGTGACGCTGTCTTCATGTGCAAGCACCTGCGCAAATGGCTTGTTACTCCTATTGTCTGTCAGTGATAGGCTCTCACATCATGAATATTCATCAGATGCTAAATAAAGCACTGCATTTTCAGCTGCTGCCATAATATGTTGAGTGGAGTCTCTTATATGTGGGTACTGCCATCTAATGCAACATTTAAGTCTCACATGTCTAGGTCATACGATGGTATGCCAATAACAGTCTTAAATGACCCATAATGGCCCTTTCATATCAGTTAATGCCTCGTTTTCTTGGCAGGTCACTATAAGTAAGATGTACAATCTCATGTCCAGGTGCAGCCATCATAGGCAAAGTGCAACGTCAGAAGTCAAAGCAATTCCATACTATACCAAAAAAGTCACCTATGTCCATAGTAGACATACGTATGCCACACACGCCCTGGTGCTGCATCACATGTAAGGGCAGCTTCTAAAGCCCTAGTATTGCAATATAATGCTAGTTAGTATTTCATACTCCTGCCACAGTCATCATATGATAGTTACATGTGTAGATGCTGCCATCATAAACCAAGTACTGCCTCAAAAGCCCAAGAATTGATGCTACATGTCTTCTAATGTGCCATATAAACGGCGTGGTTCTCATATACAAAAAAACCCATGTATGTTTAAGTTTTGCCATTACTTATCTTGTTCTGGCAACACTCTTACCTCAAAGGGCATCTTAAACCCCATCCAGGGAACACCATGCAAATTGCCGAGCAAAAGGGTACCTTTTTGAACCTCTTTCAAAATCGAGGAAAATAACAGTGCAATTTCAAAGTACTAGTCAAAATGTAAGCTGGCAGATACCACTTCACAACGTAAGGGGACAGTAAGTAATTGGGAAGTGCCAGTTACATGCGAAAGTATTGAGTCAGGCAATGTTGAGATGACAGAGTCCGGCAATTGTTTTAGTTTTGGATACTAGGTGGTGCTTATGCGCCAATTATAAGATTCAAATATTGTTTTGGAGCACAGGCAGGAGGGAGATGACTTGTGAAGAGGAACACACGACTTGTGGGAATTGATTGGTTATTTATCCACTCACTGACCGGGCATGGCCATGCTAATCCCTATTGCACCCTTGTCCAAAACACATCCTCCTAAGATCTCATTGCTCTCCTACTGGGATCTCTTTGATCTAGCCCTCTATAGCAGTAACATCAATGTGTGTTCACACAGCACTATTTCTAAGCAGTCTGCTGAGAGCTAATGGATACATTGCAGCTGTAAATGAGCTAACCACTTGGTTTGTTTCTTGTACTGAAGTCCTGTTAAAAACAAACATTGACAAAGCCAACAGTTTTAGCTTGTGTTATGTTATTGTATAGGCATTGGTCAATCACTGCTATCTTATGCAATGCACTGGTAATCACACTTTTCCTGCAGTTGCCATTTTGGGGCTGATTCATGGAACAAATGTGCACCGAAATTTGTGGTTCTAGGTGGCGCAAGCGTGAAAAAGCAAGCGCACGCAAACGCGTGCGATTCATGGAAGGCCCTGCGCGTGTTTTCCCCGGGATGTGCACGAAATCGGCGGGTGGCGCACACAGGCGCACACATCATTGCAACATCCAGAACGCTGTGCGCAACGCGCACAGCAAAAGCGCACAACGTCAGTGCACACACCAAAAAGGAGGCGGAACACGGGGCAGAACTCACGGAATGGGGAACAACGTGTGAAAAAGATGGCGTAACTGGGGAAGTACTGCCGGGAAATAAACGGAACGCCCACACGCACGCAGACAGCACGTATCCATGTAATCGAATACGGGAAACCCACACACGTCAAAAGACGTGCACAGGTGTAAACACGTCTGCCACACGAAGGCAGGCGGAAGCGTGCCTACGCAGTATAAAAGTGCGTGCAAACAATAAACACGTATGTACAGCTACGATGAATGCCCCATTTGTTGCAGCACTTATCGTGGGACACTGCAGGAGGAGGAGAATAGCCAGGCCCCGCATTATTTTGCCCAGGACCAGCCTTTTTGGGATGCCTGATGACCAGGTCTATGGCAGGTATAGATTTCCACCTCGTATCATCCTAGACCTGGTCACTGAGTCGGAGGACGACCTCACATCACCCACCTTGTGCTACCAAGCACTGAGCCCCTTGGAAAAGGTGATCAATGTCTGGCATTTTTTGGCCACTGGGTCATTTCAGCGGACAACTGCTATAGTTGGGGGCGTCTCACAGGCCACACAGTCACACTGCGTACACTAGGTGTTGCCAATCATGACTGCGCGCCCCTCAGTCCGCAGGCACATATACATGCCCAGAACACCCGCAGAAAGGCAGGCCATGGTCCAGGACTTTTTTATAGGGTGGCATACTTCCCCAAAGTGCTCGGTGCCATAGATTGCACCCATGTGGCCCTACGTCCACCTAGGGCCACTGAGCACATCTACCGAAACCGCAAGCACTGGCATTCCATCAACGTACAGGTTGTATGCAATGCCAAGGGAATCATCACCTCTGTCTATGCAAACTACCCTGGGTCTACCCATGACAGTTTCATATACAGAATGTCCACCCTGAGCCGGTCCCTGGAAGCTGAGAAGCATGGCGACACATGGCTCATTGGTGAGTACAAATGTCTGTGCACATGCATGCATGTCACACACAAACAAATACACAAACCCAACTAATGACAACCATCCTCACCTCCCCAGGGGACAGTGCCTACCCTCTGAGCAACCACATGATGACGCCAATACGGAACCCCACCCCACCACTCCAGGTAAGATACAACGCTGCCCATATTGCAACCAGGGGCATAGTGGAGCACACATTCGGAGTGCTCAAGTCACGCTTCCGCTCCATTGACTGCTCTGGCAGGAAGCTACTATATGCACGCCCAGTAGTGTGCAGGATCATTGTGGTAGCATGTGTCCTGCACAATGTTGCAACACGGCAGGGCGTACCGGTGGACATGTACACATGCATCACTAAACCATCATCACCAATATAGCTTCATCCATCTGCAGCTCGGCCCGTACCGGGTGTCATGGGCCATGTAGATATAGTGAATGTCCCGAGCAAAGCGAGGGCCTGCAACCATGCATGAGGGACCATAATGCCCAGTACGGTCCGAGCTGCAGGCCATGAAGCCTCCAGAAAACCCTGCAGGGCCTGATTGAGCACATTGTGCTATGAATGTGCCCTATTCCATTATTCCGTGTGTAAATTCATCACGGCCAGGCCCCACCATATTAGCTAAGTGGGCCTGGACGTAACCATACTGCACAAGAGTGCACCTTCAGGATCATGCCAGTTGTACATAACGGGCGCAATGCTGAAATCTCACCAGCATTAACGTCAATCAACTACATATTAGACAACAAAAAAGCTGCGGAAGACACATGTGTAAATGAACACTTTAACACACACATAAGTGAGTAGCCGCAATGTTGCACTACATAACGTTGAAGCTGCTTACATATGTACATGTGAAAGTGTTCAAAAACACCCCTTTCCCTATACACATGTATTGTGAACATGAACAGCATCCAATACAGCAAAGCAAGCAGCTACAACGCTGGTTGCTTTGATGTATGTGAAAGTGTACTCATACACACGCGAAGGCAGCTCCACAGTCATTACATCCCGATTGGCAGGCTACAATCAATCTGTGCCCTATACCAGGCTGCAGATTGACCAATCAACTTTGCTAAACACCCACTAGGGTGTTCCAATACTGAGTACATGTGTCACAGGATGCACCTGTGCCCGTGGTATTCATGACAGTGAAGGGATGAAAATCTGACCATACATGGCAGGTCATTTTGACATTGCAGCAGTGAATAGGTTTGTAGAATGGTGTAACACGGCTCAGAAGTGGATTGATGCAGTGCAGAACATGTGTACGTTACCCACTATCTACATGAACAAGTACATTATGATGTCAATCAATAAACATGAAGGCAGTGTAAGGGCAAGTTCAGGCATCACGTGCAATGTGCATGCAATGGGTTGCATGGCTACAGGCAACCCCCCCCCTTTAGTGAAAATACAGGGAGGCATTGCATGACAGCGAAAGGGTGACCAGAGAACTGTGTATTTGCAGACAGTGTTGACTAGTGTCAATTGCATCATCTGAGTCAACTGACAACACAGCAGATGAGAATGGGACAGTAAGCAGGACACATGATGAACCCTCAGTAGTACACCCATGTGTGCAGAAGCCACTACATCAGTTGAACAGAGTCAGGGGGCCTGAAACAGGGGGAGGCCTGTGCCCCACACAGACTGTGACACCCTAAACATGTGCGTGATGCAGGACTGAGCCAGAGTGGGCATGGAATGTATGATCAAATGCCATTAAATGTATGTCATCCTGGACACGTACTACAATGAGCATCCGGGCAAGGTCACATAGGGGCATGCATGGAATGCACATGAAGCATGAATGGGCACTTATGTCCCTGCGGAGCATCAGCCATCTGCACAGTCCGAGTGAGACACCCTGCATCAAGGACAAAGGATGTGCCCCACTGTATGTGTCTGGCAGGTTGACAAGGGGAAGAGTGCATGTACACAGGAGCGTTGAACAGGCCATTGCAGTACTCCAACATGATACCCACCAGTTCCATGGTGAAATTGTGGTGCAGGTGGGTGGAGGGGCAAGGGAGCATGCCTATGTGGAGTATCCGCATGCAGGCAGAACACACATGCACGTCAGTCATGCAATGACATAGTCCCAGTGCTGAGTGGAAAGACACCCCAGGCTACATGCAGAAGGGCCAGTGAGCTGGAACATGGACCGGAGGGTCAGCCGGGTGATTAGCATGTGAGCAGGGTGCAGGTGTGGTGATGAGGACAGTCCCCGTCTGTTCTACATGTCCAGCATCCTGCACAGCAGGCACGCATCAGTGAAGCATTGCATGACTTGCACATGAGAACCATGTACACATAGCATGTAGTGGCAGTCAAGCACAGCACATCACACAAGCAGACCACACATGGGCTGTACAAACACGCGACAACACTCACTGGACATGGCATCAAAGTCCAGCATCTCTCCCACTCCTTCATACAATTCTGCCAGTATGAACTCTGCAGCGACTGACTCGTTCGAAGTGAGATATTCCTCCTCAGGTGGTGGCCCACTGCCAGTCACCAGAGTCATGTTACAATTAGAGGCACGCTTTAGCTTAGCAGAGCGTCGGAGGTCATCCCAATTCTTTTTGCACTCCTGAGCTGTGCGCACCTCATGTCCGATTGCACTGACACCCTCTGCAACATGCTTCCAGTTGGACAAACGCTGGGCAGCCGTAGTGTGACAATTCGGGCCCACTAGCATATCACGGTCGTGTCCCGACACGTAGTCCACAAGGAAGTCCAGTTCCTGCTTGCAGAAAGGCTTCTTCCTCAATGTGCCAGAGGCCAGAGCCGTGTCTGGGGTCCCAGCCTCTACTTCAGATGCAACCTTCCTCCTCTTGGGCAGTGTTCCGGACACTGACTGGCAAATGCCGACCTGATCAGTATGGGCAGTGGCGCTGGTGGATTGAACCAAGGGAGTGACAGGTGGAACAAAGGACGGAAGCCCTGACTTGCGTCAGTGGCTGCTCTGTGTCCTTGACTTGACCCTGCGCAGCAACATCTGCTGTGCCAAGGTCATTGGCCGGGACTGTCCTGGATGGTAGACTCACAGCCGGGGTGGTGTCGGCTGCATCTGCCCATGCACTTGCCAACACCCGGCTGCTCGGGGCAGCAGATGACAATACTGCCCCAGGGACATGGGCCTTGGTCAGGGCAGCCCTGCAAGCACTTACCGTGTGCCTCCTGACCTCCTGGAAATCATCCTGGGACTCTTCAGTTGCCAACGCAGCATGCACTGGCCGACCCTCAGCCTGGGTGGTGGTGTCCACAGCCGCACCTGCAGCTACCACTAGCCTTGGGCCCATGGCAGTCGATGAAATGGACTCCTGGGTCACATGGGCGTCAGTGCCAGATGCAAGAGCTGCATCTCCTGGAACCGCAGGGGGTGGTGGCATGACTGGACCAACACTTGGAACAACATCGTGCAGAAGTGCCACACCCCTGCCTCTCCCCCCTCTGCAGCCACCCTGGACACCCTGGAGTACCCCTACTCCCTGGTTACCCCAGCCACGCCTCTGACCATGCCCACTATGTGGAGTATGCCCAGCTGAGGCGCCCCTCACCTTTCGTGGCCTCCCAACCATGGCACAGATGAAGTAGTGCCGGCACAGATGTAGTAGTGGCAATGGGAGGTGTACACGACAATTGTCCTGGGCAATTTGAGTGAAGGGGGTGGGATACAAGATGTTAAAAGCACCCCTGTGCACCTGCAAGGCTGTATGTGACCCCAGTGATAAAGTGACGGGTCACACAATGCTCAGGCACCCCAAAACTGCAGTAAAACCATGCACGCAATCCCCGGTAGCCCCCGTGTGTAGAATTAACCTCCCGCAGTACACAGTGGCGCACAGGGACACGAAAAACACATACGGGTGGGACACGCAGGCTACTATGACCTAGAAAATGGGTACGTGATACACAGGGGGGACCCGCAGTGGGAAAAATAGCATGCGCCACTCACCGCCTGACTAGCATGATAATGAAAAACACACGTAGCCAATACCCCAGCCAAAAGAAGAGCTACGTCCTTGATCCACTGTGAAGTTGTGATGGCTCGTGAAACAACCAGAAGTAGCAACACACGTCGGTCTCCACGAAAGGCACATACAGCGAACTGCTGCCCCCGCTCACCTTTAACCCATGCTGTAGGGAAATGCCTGCGCACGTCATGTCACTTACGTGCTTAGGCCCTCTCTTCGAATTACACGCATTAACACGCGGACGTGCTGTTTTTGCATGTGCTGAATCACTATGCATCGTTAACGAGGGAAACGCCAGCGCGTATTATGTCACATACGTGCTTACACACTAAGGGCCTTTCCTCGAATTACATGCTGACGTGCTGTTTTTTCACATGCCAAATCACTCTGTGTCAAGCTGGCCACACGACAACACATGGAAGACCATGCTCCTGCCCAGAAGGCCATTTTCCTGCCCCCCAGAGCAGACTCCCACCTGCCATCTGCTGCTGCCTGCCTGCCTGCCTGCTGGCCACATGCCCTGCCATTTGGTGCTTGCACGTCAGCCATCTGCAGGGGTCCAGTTGCTGTGACCACCCCTGCTGGAACAGAAGACTCCCGACTGAAGTTAAATCGTTCCACAGCCCAGCACCAGGACCCAGTGCCCACCCACTCCTGCCTCAGGGGTTGCCATGTCGGGGGAAACACCACCAGACACCACTGGCAACCCCCAGCCAGAGAGGCAGAGTGTTGCCAGCTTCTCAGCAGCAGAGGTTGGCATCCTGGTGGAGCAGGTCCTGGTGCATTATGATGCCCTCTACGGAAGAAGACGCGCTGACAAGGATGGACGGGAGAGGATCTGGCTGGACATCGTGGTTGACATCAACGCGGAGGGGGTGGCAACCCGCGACATACAACACGTCCGTAAGCGCTGGGAGGACTTCAGGTCCAGCGCCCTCCGGAAGGCCCGGCGCATCTTGGAAGCAGCGCATGCAGTGAGGCGCCGGGTCCACCTTACCATCAACGACATGAGGGTCCTGGAACGTATTAACCCAGCGCTTCACCGCCAGTTCCTCGAAAGGGAGACCGGTCCAGAGTAGAGCGGTAAGTGTTCATACGTACTTATTGGACGCAGTGCATGTTGTGGTGTGCAAGGAGTGTGCAGCTTGGACATATGTCTGAAAAGGGCCATGTATGGATGTGTATGTGCAGGGACATGACCGTGCTGCATGTGAGTCCTGTCATGAGTGATGCACATCAATGGTGTATGTATTCCAAAGCATGATGCACAACTGCATGTGGAGATGCACACATGTTGGTATTTCTGTGTATGTACTATGGCATGGTTGGGGTGTGACACATGGATGCCGGTTACACCTTCATATATGTGCATGGCATACATGTGCATGTGTGGGCTGTGACAGTGATACAACATGGATGCATGTGACACGGACATGTATGAACCCGATTGGCATATGTGACATAGTTGCCGATGATTGCACTGTGACAGGTAGTGGAGATGTACAAATGCATGTCTGTCTGTTGGCATGTGTGCATGTGTTCGGCACTCCCCAAGTTGCTTGTGACGTCATGCCAACCTTCGGATGTTCATGCTGGTGTGTGCGTATGGATGCTGCTGCCTGCTGCACGATCCTGTCAAGTTCTGCATGTGTGTGGGTTCAAATGATATGAGTGTTGGGAGTGTGATGGCATCTGTGAAGTTTGACACTGCCACTCATGAGTGGTGTGACCTAAACCACGAGGGTCACAGGATTATTTTGCCACAATATTTATACTTTGAAAACATTCCTTGGTTAAACAAGCTGATTTATTTTATCAATCGATCTTCTAGTGACCCCCTCCTCAACTGAACCCCCTATGTGCCAGTCGTCCTCCGTGCCATCTTCCTGCCCAAGTATCACCTGGGCACCCTGTGGAGCTGCCCCTGACACAGCGGCCAGGCTGGTGGAGGACACATCCCTGCCACAGTCGAGAGTCGGAGGTCCAGCAGGGGTGGCCACCATAACACTGGACTCCAGCAAGAGGAGAATAATGCAGGCATCGACAAGCAGGGCACATGCACGGCAGCAGCAGGATCAGGGTGGGAGCGATGATGGCTCGGGCTTTCAACATCACAGGGGCAGGAATCGGCCAGAGGGCAGGAGGACCCTGAATTGGGAGTATCTTCCGTGTGGCAGCGGTTGGGCCAGCGGGTAGATGCAGAGCGGCAGCGGGCGGAGGAGGCACAGCTCACTATGGTCAGGGCGGAGAACTCCATGTGCAGGGCATTGAGGCGGGCTGAGTGCCTCGAGGCAACTCGCAGGGAGTTGGAGGAGGCCATGACTGCATCCCTGCGAGACCTCGAGACCAGGGAAGAGGCCCGCCTCCGGGACATCGACGTGGCGTTCCATGATTCCCTGGCCCAGAACATCAACAAGTGAGCCGTTGGACTTGCTCGCCGCCTTTGTACATAGTTCTTTATTGTTAGGTTTCCTTTGTTTTTTCTTTTTGTTTTGGAGTTAATGGACTTTGCTCCACTTCATGTATATAGTTTTTATTCATAGGACTTTTTTGTAGGTTTCATTTGTTTTGGGGATCATGGATGCTTTGGACTTGGATTGTAAATAGTTGAAGACTTGTACATACTTTCTGTTTCAAATATCCCATGGATCAATGGTTTTATTTTTTTTGGATTATTTATTTCTTATTGACATTGGCGATGGACCACTTTTTTTTTTAAATGACGTTGCTTTTTGTTTTTCATTGGATTTCATTTTTTTTTTTTGGTTATATCTGTCATTGTTTATTGATTTTCAAGTTTGATTTCCTCTATGTTAATGCATTATGTTTTTAATACATTTTTTCGAACTTCATGATTGGTGTTGTGTACTATCATTGGTTTTGTGCATGTCTCAATGAACATTGCCTCAGTCATGTGTTGCCACTGTGTGGCTCTGTTGTGCATTTATGCATGGGCATAGTGGTTCTTTTAAGACTGTCATGGCATGGGTAATTTGGGAGTGGGTGCTGTGGATGGTTGCATGCTTGTACTGGGGGGCAAGGGGGATTTGGGTTGGCATTAGGGCCATGAGTCTGTTTTGTTAGGACATGTTGTTTGGTGGGCCATGAGTCGGGGCCTGCTGGCAGGTGCCCGTCAATGGGGGTGGGTGAGGGGTTTGAGGGGACATGAGTTGGGGCCTGCTGGCAGGTGCCTGTCAATGGGGGTGGGAGGGGATGTGGGGGGACATAAGTCAGGGCCTGCTGGCAGGTGCCCGTTAATGGGGGTGGGTGGGGGTGGGAGGGACATGAGTCGGGGCCTGCTGGCAGGTGCCCGTCAATGGGGGTGGGAGGGACATGAGTCGGGCCTGCTGGCAGGTGCCCGTCAATGGGGGTTGGTGCAGGGTGTGGGGGGACATGAGTCGGGGTCTCTGCTGGCAGGTTCCCATCAATGGGGGTGGGTGGGGTGTGGGGGGACATGAGTCAGGGCCTGCTGGCAGGTAACCGTCAATGGGGGTGGGTGGGGGACATGTTTCGGTGCTCCCGAGTGCATGGTGCCATGTAGGCTGCCTGTGGGGCATGGTGTGGGGTGATGGGCTGCCTGTGGGACATGGTCTGGGGTGATGGGCTGACTGCAGGGCATGGGGAGGGGGGGCACACCCAGGAGGGCACCACTGCCAAATCACGTTGAAAGTCCACGCGCACCCCCGGAATACACGTAGGCCAGCGAAAACACATGTGAAAGTCCACGCGCACCCCCGGAATACACGTACTCCGCCCGTGCTAGTGGAAACGCATGTGAAAGTCCACGCGCACCCTCGGAATATACATAGGCCAGCGAAAATGCATGTGAAAGTCCACGCGCAGCCCCGGAATACACGTACCCCGCCCGCGCTAGCGGAAACGCATGTGAAAGTCCACGCGCTCCCCCGGAATACACATAGGCCAGCGAAAACGCATGGGAAAGTCCACATGCACCCCTGGAATAGACGTACCCCGCCCGCGCTAGTGAAAACATATGTGAAAGTCCATGCGCACCCCCGGAATACACGTACCCTACCCACGCAAGGAAATCGCATGTGAAAGTCCACGTGCACCCTTCGGAGTACACGTACCCTGTCCGTGCTAGAGAACTCACGTGTGGAAGTCCACGTGTACCCCCAGAATATGTGCAGGCAGCCCATCCACCCTCCCCATGGCCTGCAGGCAGCCCATCACACCTGGGCATTCCCTGCAGGCAGCCCATCACCCCTGGGCAAGGCCCACAGGCACCCCATCACACCTGGGCATGGCCCGCAGGCAGCCCATCACCCCTGGGCAAGGCCCACAAGCAGCTCATCACCCCTGGGCATGCCCCACAGGCAGGCCACAACACAGGGTGGGCTTTTTACCTGACGCAGCGGGGTACGTGTATTCCGGGGGTGCGCGTGGGCTTTCACGCATATTTTCGCTGGCTACATGTATTCCGGGGGTGCGCGTGGACTTTCACATGCTTTTTTTTGCTAGCGTGGTTGTGGTACTTGTATTCCGGGGGTGCGCATGGACGTTCACACGCGTTTTCGCTGGCCTACGTGTATTCCGGGGGTTTGCGTGGACTTTCACATTCATTTTTGCTAGCGCGGGTGGGGTACGTGTATTCCTGGGGTGTGCGTGGACTTTCACACATGTTTTCGCTGGCCTATGTGTATTCCGGGGCTGAGCGTGGACTTTAACATGCATTTTCGCTAGCGCGGGCAGGGTACGTGTATTCCGGGGGTGTGCGTGGTCTTTCACACTCGGTTTCGCTGGCCTACGTGTATTCTGGGGGTGCGCGTGGACGTTTACACGCATTTTCGCAAGCGCAGGCGGGTTATGTGTTTTCCGGGGGTACGCATGGACTTTCACACGCGATTTCGCTAGCGCGGGTGGGGTACTGCATTCCGGGGGTGCGTGTGGACTTTCACACGTGAGTTCGCTGGCCTATGTGTATTCCGGGGCTGAGCGTGGACTTTAACATGCATTTTCGCTAGCGCGGGCAGGGTACGTGTATTCCGGGGGTGTGCGTGGTCTTTCACACTCGGTTTCGCTGGCCTACGTGTATTCTGGGGGTGCGCGTGGACGTTTACACGCATTTTCGCAAGCGCAGGCGGGTTATGTGTATTCCGGAGGTGCGCATGGACTTTCACAAGCGTTTTCACTAGCGCGGGTGGGGTACATTTATTCCGAGGGGCGCGAGGGGAGTTTTCCACGTGTTTTTGCTGCCGCGAGCGTGATATGCATATTCTGAGGGGTGCACGGGGAGTTTTCCACACATTTTCGTGGGTGGGGGGCTGTACGCTGGTCCACTGGCCTTTGTGCCATGTAGGGGATTTGTGCAATGTTTTTGGTGCACTGGACGGGGTTAGGGACGTAACTGGCACTGCTGCAGGGTCGCTGCGCCACTCTGCGCCATGGCTGGTTATGGATTTTAGTATCCATGAATACGCTGTGCGCTAAAATGGGTTTTGGCGCACGCGGCTGGTGAAGATTGTCGTACGCACTCTCTGTGCGCCAGCTGCATGCGCCACTTGTGCGCTAAATTCTATGAATTACCCCCTTTATGGCCAGGTCGTGCCATTGTGGCAATGTCTCATACAAAACATCAAAGCAACGAGTGGATTGGGACTAATATGAGAAATATCTGTAAACCAAAGATGTCCACTCTGCTAAATTGAAAAGAAATCGATTATAAAACAATTTAATGTTGGTTTAAGCACTGATGAGTGGTGTGACCTAAACCACGAGGGTCACCAGGATTATTTTGCCACAATATTTATACTTTGAAAACATTCCTTGGTTAAACAAGCTGATTTATTTTATCATAACAAAAAATGAGTGTTTTTTTTTAATACAATAATTCTAAAGTACAGACTGAAGTGACAGAAGGGGTAGTTTAAGAAAGAAACCTTAAGATTAGAAGGCAATCTACCAAAAAGGCAATTACGTGCACTTTACAAATATATACATGCAAACAATGAATGAAGCATATGTAAAAACATATATAATAACAAGGCAAAGAGAAAAGAGAAAAACCCAGGCCTAATTCAACGGCCTAAATATTAGTATACAAGTACCACTGTTTGAAAAAAAATTAAATTTGATGGTCTGCCTCAACCGGCAGAGCGAACAGTAAGAAGCCAGGGGTACTTTATCTAAAGGGTAACTGGAAATGGCCCCTTTTTCAATCAATAGGTACCGCTGTTTGATGAATAAACTGAATGCAGGTCTGTGGCAATGTCTGGCAAATGCTTATCCCATACCTATGCAAAAGCCCGAATTTCTGGCTTTGGAAATGCTTTCTTTTTTTGAATTTTTATTTTTTTATTTTTATTGATATAGCTGAATTATAATCAACTTTTCAATATAAAAATACATATTTTATACATAACTAAACTAAAAAAAAAACAAGCAAGTTTGATCCAATGAAATATTAACGATCCATTCGGTATATCAATAGGAACACTAACACAAGATCAAAGGAAAATGAGGTAGAAACTAGAGCCAAGGAAAATAGTGAGAAGAGAAAAAAGGAAAAGTAACATGGAAAAATAAAAACTTTTGTTCTTAGGCCCTATACATGCCATCTTGATCTTGATCAACTTGGATTGCATTGTATTCTTCTAAATGTAGTTCCTTTAGGAATGCAATCGCTCTAATTGATATTGATGTTGAAATGCCAGAATAAATTGTTCTCCAGAGTGTTTCAGATGTGGCTACACTGAATGGTTCAGTTATTCACTTGAAGTAATTTATTAGTTGGTTCAAAAGTGTTTCGCACTCAGTCAGTAAGTGTTTTAGAGTTTCCACATTCTCTGGGTGATTGCAGAATCGAGAGTTCATGTGATCTTTTTTGATGAATTTTCGCCGTGCCAGTACTTGTCTTGTGGGCCATAGATTTAGTCTGAGTCACAACATGTCATTCCGTTACTGCACAGACGGAGACCAAATTAAATATTGCTCTGGATGAGAATGATTTTTTGTTGTGATTATAGCTGGATCAAAATCATAATAACCAGAGCATTCCAGCCTTGTATTTTCCCAATCCATTGCGAATATTCTTGTTTTCTCTTGTGTTGG
Organism: Ambystoma mexicanum; assembly: GCF_040938575.1. NCBI lineage: Eukaryota > Metazoa > Chordata > Amphibia > Caudata > Ambystomatidae > Ambystoma > Ambystoma mexicanum. Next base: position 457,002,621 of record NC_090928.1, read on the forward strand.
ATTTTGAAACAATGTTATCAGGCTAACATCTGCCATCGCCAGGGTCCCTATGACTTGATTGCGCCATTTGCAAATAAATTTGTCTCTGGAGATGTGAAGATATATGTGGCCAAGGTTCCCAAAATTGTATCAGAGTTCCAGGCTAGTAGGCAATTTTTTTGGAACATTGCTACTATGAGTCATATATATCTTATGTTGAGAGAGATTAATCCAAGCTCCCGTCGAATAACGGATAAAGGCGTTGATGAAGGTAAGTGAAGCACTCCTCTCCAGTATTTCCCTTCCAAATTGTTCCAGACGGTCTCATTTATTATAGTCCTTGTTTCTGCAGAGTACAGCAAAACAGGTGCAACTTTTTGATGATAAAATGATAATGTCGGGGTTAAGGTGAATTTCCTGTATTTTCTTTGCATACTTTTTGTTTGATGAGTGAAAGTTGATGCCTTATCCTTCAGATGTTGTATAAAGGTGAGGTTCTGATTTGCCATCAAAATTTGAGCTCCCAAATATATATAATGTTTAACTACTTGAAGATTCTGACCCATCAGATTCTAAGAGTAGGATTTTTTCAGGATCTTCTGTGAAACATTGAACATTATAATTTTCGTTTTTTCGAGATGTATACTTAGATAGTTGATATTAGTATAACTTAATACAGCGTTCAATGCTTTCTGAAGACCTATTGGGGTTTTTGACATAATGACCAAATCGTCTGCGTACATTACGATTGGAATGGCTTTGTTAAGCAGTTTTGGTGGATCTGTACAGATGTTCTTAAACGCCTCTACTATGTCATAGATGAAATAGTTGAATAACGCTGACGCAAGCGTGCATCCCTGACGTAGACCTCTGAATGTCTTAATTGCCTCGGTCAATTTGCCTTCACTTGTTAGCCTAATCTTTATGGTGTTGTCCGTATGCAGGTCCTTAATAAGGTGTATGATGCATTCCGGACACCCTTGTCGCAACAGTTTTTTTATTAATAGCTCCCGTGATACGGAGTCAAATGCAGCCCGTAGATCTATAAAGGACATGTATAGCGGCTGTTTGGCTGCTTTGTGATGCTCAATAACTGCTGTTAAAGTCAGCAAGTTAACACATGTTCTCATCCCTGCGACAAAACCAGTTTGAAGGGGATCTTCGACACCAATATTTATTGTCCATTGGGTGAAGTCACTTAAAATGAATCTTGAAAACAATTTACCTGATACGTCAAGCAGTGAGATGTGTCTGTAATTCTTGGGTAGTTTTCTATCCCCTTTTTTGAATATTGGGATGACTATCGCTGACTTCCATGTTGCTGGAATCGTGTTGGTAAGTAGAACCTTCTTGAAGATTAGGGTGAGAATCTTTGCCCATTGTTCAGGATGTTGTTTGAGAACAAAATTGCTGATGCCATCGGGACCAGGTGCAAGAGAATTGGAGAGTTTATGTATGTGAAATAACACATCCTCTTCTTCGATGTTAAGGCCTTTATAATCTGGGCTTCCTCTGGACTTTGGACTTAGTTGGGACTCTTCTTTTTGATAAATTCTACCAAAGTATGAGACCCAATTCATTTCATTAACGTCATTTAGTTGTGCCTCTCCTTGAGTTACATGATTACTGTTGTTAATTAGGGCCCAGAGCTGTCCCATATTTGTTAATGAGACTGCTTCTTAGCATGGCTTCTCCATCCTTTTGCAGCATATACATGCGATGCGCTCTAAGCCAGTTTTTGTATTGACAGTTTAATTATTTTAATCTTTGGACTTTATCAACGCCATTTGCCTTTTGGATCAATCTTCTGTTTTTTCTTAGTAGAGTTTTTTTTGCTTGTACCAATGTGTCAAATTCATGAAAGGGTTTGGAGAAGTCTCGATTTCGCTCCCGATAGGTTACACGATAGAGATGGAGAAAGGAAGAATAATCACTTGATGTTTGTTGACCATCTTGTGCACCAACTGTCAATTTGTTGTGGAAATCCGACAATGTTTGCATGTTCCATTTTAGCCTTGATCTTGCATTATTCACTGTTAATAAATGGGAAAAGGTTTGATGCTTCTCCTGCACCACAGGGTCTACCAACTGCCATTTTAGATTCAGGATGTTATGATCACTATATGGCTGAGGGGAAATGCGTACATTTATGGCTCTGTTAAAGGTGGCGGGATCCAGATACACATAATCAATTGTTGAAAAAGCAGCTCCTCTTTGCCAAGTAGAGTTGGGAGTAATGTCTCCAAACAAAGAACCATTACACATCAGCATATTGTGGTCCTTTACCATTTGCCTCCATCTAAAGCAGTTTAAGTTGAATTTTTTGTTGTGTGCTGGTAGTAGTTGCAAATTCAAGTCCCCTGCTACAATCACAGTCGTGACTTCGTTGGCATTCTTTATAGTATTTAATAGCTGCTCAAATTCAAGAAAAAACACATCATCAGATATTCCATTTGGATTTCTGCACACATTTACAATGGCCATTGTTCCTCCAGGGTATTCCAACCTAACCAATTGTAAGAAGGGATTTGGAGTCAGCCAGGGAGAGAGTCGCCATCTCCTATGATTTTTGATCAAGATCATCAAGCCAGATGATGGTCTGCCCCGATTTGTGGTTTTAGCTGGATTTAGAACGATGATATGGTCTTCCCATGTTGGACATTTCGATAACCATGTTTCTTGCAGAATTATAATGTCGTGGGGACCTAAAACCTCTGCACTTGGACCTAACAAGTGTAAGTGTCTACAGGTATTCCAGCTAATCAGGGAGATAGATTGCCTCTCTCACTCGCTGACTAATTATGACTTCTGAGTCCACTCTTTTGCTTGATTGTATGGGAGAGATGACATTATTCTGTCCAGACTGACATTCGTGCAAGCTTTGCATTCCGATTCTTGATTATCAAGATATTTGTCTTTTTTTTTCATCCTGATATTTCCTTCAGCATCCATACACAACGGATCTCTAGCTAACACGAATCCTAGTGCAAAGATGTTCATTCTGGCTTGCCATAAAGCATTTCTTGTCAGATTCGACTGAATCCAAAGTCTCACAATAGAATTATCGTTTTCTTTGAAGAACTCGACCTGGTCGATATCAGTAGTGGATATATCTTGTAGAGTATCTACTTCATCACAAATAGCCAATCTGCTTGTGCGATTCAGTACATATTCTGGAAAGGGAGCTGGTCGACATTTTAGTATTAACCTGTGATACATAGTCCACTTTTTTTTTAAGATGTTGTGGGTTACATTGTCTTTCGATCGTCCTATGCCGTTCGTTTTTTGCCTTTTGTCATTCTCTTGTGAAATGTTTGAGACATTAGCTCTATTTTGGGTAGGTTGATGGTTGTTGCCTATTAAGTTTAAAATAGTTCTCAAGTGCCTTCATGATTTGGTCTTCCATTATTCCAGGCTTAATTTGTTGTATCGGTCTGACCATTTCACATTCCTTATCTTTGTCCTGAAAGTGGACCTTTTCATCTCTTGCCGGTTCCATATGGTCCCACGTCACATGCTTTCGCTGGTTTTCCACCGTCATTAGACTCGATTGCAATTTCTGATGATGATCTTTTTGTGAGGATAAATTGATTTTGTTGTAGTCTCGTTACCTCTTGTTCGTACAATGCTGCCAGACTATTATTAGAGTCGAGATATTGAGGATTTTGCTTAAACCTTTTGCTTTGCTCATCATTGTTTCTGTAATTGATGCTGTCTCCTGACTGATGGTTCTCATCTCAAATGCTTTCTATCAGTAGCATGCCGACCAATATGTCCCGGGTAATTTGCAAGATATTCATTCAATTATTTTTTCTCTAAACATTCTGGGACTTGTAGAAAGGCTTTTCCCATTATACATCCAAGACAAGTGGAAAGAAAAACCAGGAATGCATCTCTGGAAGTGAAATGGAGTTTATTGGTATGTATGCAGTAGCAAATTATTACCAATGCAAAAATCATATATGCTCACAATCAGCTGTAAGTGCCCCATCCGGTTTAGTATGTTTAAAATAATGGCGAGGATTTTTAAAGATGTGGTACTGAAGATCTTGATAAATTACTTCTTGAAATAATTCCGCTGCATGAATGAGACAGAGCACTAAGTTACAAGTGAAAGCTAGTAGTGAGACTTTCAGAGATTACTAATACGTGTGACCTTGTGGATGCATAGTAGCAGATTAACCTCATGCTTCTTTATAGGCTTGGAGAGGGTCATTCCAGCAATGCTGTGTAAAACAACACATCAGTGATAAAAAAGGTACAAGAAGTACATTCCGTAACATTTTTTAAACCATCCATTTTGTTCTCCTGCCGCTGACATATGTAGGGCCAATGCTGTATTATCCAACCAGACATACTTTAACAGTTGACATCATGCCGTGGCTGCTCTCTGCCGCTAAATTCCAGAATATAAGAAATGCTCTCCGATATGTGTTTTGATCTCTCTCAATGGCACTGATCTTGTGACTTCAGTCTGACCCATAGGTCACAAGTAAGAAGTCACGGGTACACAAGAGGAAGCCGGGGAGGGTGGGGGGGTGTGCTGCTGCTGCATGTGTCAACCCTGAAATGATGTCCATGCGTGTTAGGGAAAGGATGGGTAGGAAAGTATGTTAGAGTAGACTTAACTAGATAATAGGATCCAGGTAGAGTGACCTGATTTGTTGGTGGGGTTATGAATTGTGGATGCAGCACGAGTACACCCCACATACATTTAGTAGAAGAAGTCCAAAGCACTGAGAAACCTAATGACATTCAATGGGTGTAGGAGAAGGCCAAATCAGAGAACCTCGTGTGCCATTAACTTGGCAGAGAGAAAGCCATAGCACAGCGAACCCCAATAACATTTACTCTGTGTAGGAGAAGGTAGAAGCCATGTTCATTAAGTAGTCAGAGAAGAAAGCGAAAGACCTGAGAACCTCACATGCATTTAGTAGACACATTAAACAGCCAATGCATTAAGAACTCCATGTGCATTCAGAACGCAGAGGAGAAGGTAAAAGGACTGCATTTTTAGGTGTAGCAAATGTCTAAAGCACTGGAAACTGCATGAACCTGCAGAAGAGAAGGCCATTGCACTGAAAACCCCATATGAATTCACTGAACATAGGAGAGGGACAAAACACAAAGCACCAAGAACCCCACTTGCTTTAACTAAGCAAACAAAAAGGGCAAAAACACTGATAACCCCACATACCCTCAGGAGCGTAGGACAAGGCCAAAGCACTAATAGCCCCAATTCAATTTATCTAAGGGATATGCCTAAATCTGCTGCTGTTTTGACCATTTTTAATCTGCAGCAGCTGTTTGTGTTGGAGAAGCCCAGATAGTATGTGCAGCTCAGCACCAGCAACACCCGTGAATCAGTAGCAGGACATCTCATACTTTACAAATAAACATGGGAAGCTGTATCAAAAGAATCTGCTGTGGTGCATTGGAAAGAAAAGTAACTGTGCATGCAGTGGCTTTTCGCAGACAATGGAGGAGGAATGTGAGCCACCACCAACCAAGGCACAAGATGGAAAACATATGACTTCATCTAAGCAACAAATAGCAAAATCCATGGGTGAGGAAGAATAGGTGATTTCTGAAAAATCCACATCTCTGAGATGAGAATGAAGAAAAGGACAAAGATTAAGCTTCATCCCCTGATTGAAGATCTAGACTCAGACCCTTCTTCACCACTTCTTTGATGATGTAAGCAGAAGCAAGAGGGAGATCAGACAGAAGAATAAGGTGCAAACATTGACAAACCCATGCAATTGTTAGGTATACGCAATGTACTCATCCAGGCTTCAGACACGGATGTGGGTTGTTTGACTTAAAAAAAACATGACCTACTGCTGATTTGACCAAGTTTGTTTGGTCTAATTCTTTTTACCTGCTGTGGAGGAAGACCCCTGCAATGCCCCACAACTATTTCTTAATTAAAATATACCATTTGACCTACCAAATTCGACCAAAAAGATGCCGTCAAATCGGAGTAGGTCAAGTTGGTATTAGGTTAACTATGCCAATACCTTCAGACACTCCTTATGCACCACTATATATGGTTTTCCAAAAAGGATATAGAAAACACATGCTAGCGATAGCACAACTTTGCAATCATCCACACTAGCAGCAATGGCCCAGTTGGCAGCACCCAGGCCGCATCCACTGCAAGGTACATCAAGCAGACCCGAAGAAGGAGGAAAGGTAATAGCCCGTCTCAGCCTTGTAGAGTTAGTTCACATTTGAAATGCAACAAGCTCATCACGCATATATTGAAGAAAAATGTTGGGCGAGGTAAGTCAAGTACCAAATTTGGCATCTGTACATGCATGATAAGGATAATAGGGCAACCTCCCACCAGCCCTAAACTACAGGCAATTGAATAATTTAGACCACCATCCCACACCACTAGATCAGAGAAACCTGCAGTCGTGTTACGCAAAATGTGGGGGCCCCCTCTGAGCCTCCAAGCTCCTTAACAAAACACTATCATTTTATTTATATTATTTTATTTTATTAATTTATTGGACATTTGTATGATGCCTATACACAAGTGTTTCCAGGCACCACAGGACAAGAAGGGGACAAGGGGTACAAGGGAATCTTGAGCATAGAGGAACCAAAAACAAGAAACAGTTATATTAGCATTGTGACAATCCTACCGTGCAAGTGCTTGAGAAGGTTGGTATGTGCAGGGGTCAGGGGGAAATGGGAAAATTGCAGGAGTGGGGTGCACCCAGGGAAGGGAGCAGGGAAGTGCTGGGGGGCCCAGAGGCAAGTGCTGAGGGAAAAGAAGTGCTCTGGGAATGGAGGACCAGGTTGGGCTAGTCCTGTAATGCTACGTGCCAGGGGCAAAGGGGACAGAGAGGGTGAGTCTGGTGGGAAGGGAGGACCAGGTTGGGCTGGTCTGGGAAATGGAGCCTGGGGGTAAGTGCTGGAAGAAGGATGCAGGGACTGGTAGGGGTTGGTATGGCCCCTATATGAGTCTGAAGGGACCAGTCCCCAGTCACAGTGGCAGAGGGGGAGTTAGCATGGAAGCGGGAGAGGGAAGGAAGAAGAGAAAAGAAAAGTCTTGAGAAGTTTGCAGAATTGGTCTGGATCAAGTCTGAGGGGGGAAGGAAGGCCATTCCAGAGGGAGGAGCCAGCTGAGGAGAGGGATCATCCTTCCACTGTCTGCTTGGAGAAGCGTTTGACCTGCATAGAGTTGGAACCAGAGGACCGAAGGACTCTGGATGGAGGTATTTAAGGAGGGAAAGCGACCTTGTGGATGATGCAAAGGGTTTTGAATTTCATCCTTGCGGTCACCGGGAGCCAGTGAAGAGATTTTAGGGCAGGAGACATGTGGTCTCTGGGCTTGAGGCCAATGATAAGTGTTGGATTCGCTGGAGGGCCACACTCTGGGCTCGCCTGGACCACCACACATGTGAAATGCCCATAATGATCCTGCTGCTGCAGGGGCACAGCACACACTGCACTACGTGAAAGATGGAATTATTTAAATCTTTCAACTAGCATAGAAAAAAACTAGAGCAGTGCCTGGACCTTGGCACCCAAATGTACCAGCGACCCCCATGCGTGCCCACTGATATTATGTGTAGTAATGCTAGCATGATGACACTTGTTAATGATGGCTCTGTTAGTATACACTTGTTTTTCCATGGAAGAACAAACTTCTGTTTGCCTTGCCATAACGCTAGTAAAAATATAATTGCACAAGAAGAAAACTGCTCTATCTGCCTGCACCAATGCCCCTTCGTGTTATAACACTCATGTTGACTTTTCCCTTAACGCCAGTAAAAAAAGATCTATGCCTCAGTAAGAAAACATCTCCTTGCTGGCTGCACAAATATCCTCCCCACCACACCAACCATGTAATGACACTCATGTTGACATTCCCCAAAATGGCAGTAAAAAAAAAAAAAAAACATGCCTCAGTGAGAAAACATCAGGTCCTTGCTGACTGCACAAATAATCCTCTCGCACCATGTACTCATCATTTGGACTTAGACCTTAACACCATTAAAAATGCAATGATGCAGTATGGCAGTATTTCCTGGATGGCTGCACAAATGCTTCCAAAATTTAAGAGCACAGGTCATGTCAACCAGGTCTCTTCCTTAATTCGATGATACGTGCCGCATTTGTGGGGTTTTAAATACAGTCCCAGGACACAAATTAACTACCCCTGGCCACATTGGGAATAAAAGTGCAGAAATACTTTTTTGTAATTGGAATGCACACTGAGGACTGGCGGAAAAAATGCCAGCAGTTCATTTCAACTGCAATGCCATGAAAATGCAGGTTCATTTGATAAAATAGAGAGACCATGGAATGTGTACATTCTGCAGCTTGGAACAAGGAACATCTTAAATATGAAACTACACTGCAGAATAGATTTCAAAGGCACACAGCAAGGAAACTGATGGATATAGTAAAACTATGTGTAAGTAAACTGCGAGAAGTAATATGGAAGCAACATTTATCAGATGGGATACTAGACATGGAAGCAGAAACCATGTAATGGAAATAAACATGTATTTTAAAATCACTCGTTTCCTTTCATAAGAATTGGCTTCAGCCTGCGCTGAACACCTAAACTGTTCATCTTCCCTCCTCAGATGCAAGGTTCAAGCTCTGTTCTTCTCTCTATCTGAAAAATCCCTTTGAAGTTGCAGCAGGGCCTGGGAAGAAGTGTATTGGGTGAGGTGCTAAAAACTGTGTAAACAGAGAGGTAGCCTTCAATAGGTTGAACTTTGGAAAATAGTTGGAATTGAAAACTCAATTTGTGTTTTCTACCCTGAGCTAATGACAACTGACATGGTACGGAGACCATCATATGATGATAGAAGGTAGAGCTTGCCTCTCTGCTCTCAAAGAAAAGTGAACAGATGGTCCATTAGCCTGGGGAGAAAGAATGTAAATGGCTTTACACCAGGCCAAACCAACAATGAAGCAAATGGCCTCAATTACATGTGTATATCTTAAAGAAATATAATGTGTAATTGAATTTAAAAAGCAGGCAGATGCCTTGAACTTACTATAAGTGCTATGGGGAAACCATGATTGCTGATTATCTTTGGCACCATGACACTTGCACAAATAGGATGCATATCATTGAAAAACCTATGAACAGGGCCATCTATTTAGACCATTCCCCTATATAGTTGATCTTGGGAACCAGAGTTAGAAGCTTAAATGTGATGATAGCTTGCCAGCAAATGTCACGAAGCAGAGATTCAGGATATGATAGTGTGTTGAATTAGATAACTGTATATGAAATCTTGTGACACTGAAATTCCCTCTGTTTGAATAAATCATGAAAATGTGTCACTCGAACCTGCTACATCCCGCCGAAATGAGACATATTTCATTCAAGTCTGGCAATATTATCATTATTAGACCATTTCGGAAACTTACAGTTTGTGACTCATATTTGTGAATTAAAAAAGTTTGCCATGTTGTAGTTTTTAAGGTAATAACTGAAGTGGTCAAAATGCAATTTCAAAGGGGTGTAGTCATAACCCTCAAGGATGATTCCCATTAACTAAAAGGGACAAATCAGAGAAAAGGGGAGGACAGTAGATAGCCAATCAAGATCAGTAGCCAATAAGGTGGCACCTGATAATTTAGATAATGTTGGGAGTGGTTAAAGGTTTAATGAAGATCCACAATCGGAAAAGGGGATTTTGCTTACATTCAAAATCAACAACATTACTTCCAGTGTTGTGAAGAAAAATATAGGGCCTGATTCAAGGAACTTTTTAAAGCAGTGCAAAGTGACTTTGCACTGGTGCAAAGTCACTTTGCACTGCCAACAAACACTTTGATTCACAGAGCGGTGCAGTGTATTTATGCAGTGCAAAGTCAGTATGCACTGCAAAAGTATTCTTTGCAATCTGCTAAATTGGGCTAATTCATGGTGCACTGCTCTGTGAATCAGGGTTTTTGTTGGCAGTGCAAAGTGACTTTGCCTCAGTGTAAAGTCACTTTACACTGTGCTAAAAGTTACATGAATCAGACCCATAGTGTGTTAAAGTAATTGGGTACTTCTATTTCTTTTTTCCAACCCCAAAATTCCTTAAAGGGAGGGATGCTTAAAAACAAAAATCCCAACTGCTTCCCGTTCCCCCGGCCCTGTCTAAAAGCAGAGGGGGTTCCCCCTCTCACTTCTACTCTCTCCTCTCTTGGCATATTCTCCCCTACCTCACTGGCTAACTACTATCCTTTGTGCCCCAAGGACTTTTTCTCCTAAAATAATGAAGGCCATGACACTCCTTGTCTTCTCCTAGCTCTCATCACTCATTACACTTTCTCTTGAAACTGGAATCCAGCATGCCAGATATTAAATATCCAGAATACCTATTTTTCCACTGAATAGAACAACCTGGTCTACTGTCATCTTGACTCCCTTCTGCCCATTACCCCAAAGCATTTGAATGGGTGGTCTTTAACAACCAGAGACCTTGCAGGCAATGAACTCAGTAACTCCCTCCAATATCGGTTTTTCAGCTGCCCCTCCATAGTCATGACACTGACCTTTATCTCTAACCTTCAAACCGCTAGCTACTTACCACATTCCAACATTTCAGCTATCTTCAAATTATTTGATCTTTTAGAGGCATTTGACACTGTTTATCACCTTCCTCTCTCCTTCTACATTCTCCCACTACTTACTTTTAGACCATTCATTCATTATCTCCTGGAACATTAACTACTTAGAACCTAACCATCTTCCAGTGGGAGTTCCTTACTACCAGATTCTTGACTTATATCTCTTTCACCATTATACCTCATCCCTTGGCTATCTCATCTCGTTTTTTGGGATCAACTACCACCTAGTCACTGATGACATAGAGATCATCTTCACGTTTCACACATACACAAATGACCTCCCCTCTCGTATTTCGAATTTTCTTTAGGCCATAGGCCAATGGGTGGCACTTTCTTGTCTTATTTGCAACACCTTGAAGAATGAAGTCATCTAATTCCTGGCTATTCATTCATGCTCAATCCCTGTATACTTCCCCATTATCCCTTCCCTGTGATCTACTCCTATTGTCTCACAAGATCTCCAATCTTGGCATCAGGGGTGTTGATAGGTCTAGAAAACAGCCAAGGCTATGCTAATGTTGCGACTATCGGGGCTAGCTAGCCTTTTGGTTGTAACCCCTGAGTTTCTATCCAGGGCTACAACCAAAAGACACAGATCTATAGTTCATTCAGCCCCCGCCCCCCCCCCCCCCCAGCGATGCCTCTGCTTGGCATCTGCTTCAACATTGATCTCAAACTCCACCAATGTGTCAATTCTAGCATCACCACTGCAGGGTAACTCCACAACAATCAGACCATAGAAAAAACAACCCGCTAGAGAAAAAGGGTAGGTGCACCCTTTTTTGAGAAGAAAAAGAGCTTTATTTTGTATACAAAAAGGAAAATGGCGACAGCGTATTATAAGTCCACTGCTGCAGAGCTCTCTCTCTCTATTCATCAAAGTGAACCTTGCATTATAAGAGTATACATTTTTACTCATGACTCACTCAAAATATAATATTCATCCCCCACCCTCATTGGCTACTGCCTATTTACATGCTAATGATCAATTGGTTGTGTTTTCTTCTCCTCCATCTTCTCCACACATGGGTAACACCCTCTTCACCTCGAAGCGCTGCAAGGTAATTGGTTACATTTAAAAAGACACCACCCTGTCTTATTCCTAACCACATGACGTGCACCTAGTCATCATCATGAACTCAGCAGATAACTTTGAGGTCAGCCTGGTCCTTGCTAACAAATGTGGGATGTATTGACCCACTCTGCTATACTATGCGTCCTCACTCTGCTATCTATGGTACGGGAAACAGTAAAATGGCGGCAAAACCCTTGTGCGGCCAAAACCACAAAAAGATGGCTGCAAAACCTGCCAACCATGGTGCGTGTGTGGTGGAACAGAGCACACGCTGCAGAAAAAGTGGCAGTGGGCTCCAGGACAAGTGAACATACAGTGCAGATGGAGAAGCAGCACTTTGCAAGTGAAACTAGACAATTTGCCTGTAAATGACATTTACTTTGCTGCTGAAACTTCAAAATGCCTGTACATAACAATTCCCAACACTCAAAATCGTGCTTAATCCTAATATTCATTTAATCTAATGAAGCATTGTGAATTTATAAGGTCCTTAAATGTTAAGAGCAAAACTCCTTCTCTGCAAAATTGGATTGCCTGTGAATGACAACTCCTGTCAAAAAAATCTTTGTGCAGCCACACTGGGCTACCTGTGAGTGACATCCCCTATCAAATGGGCTCTCCTGATTAAACTTTAAGGTTGTCTAAACTAAAGGTCGGCCAGATTAGCAAATATAAAAGGACTGTTGCTGAAAGGAACACGGATCTCAGTGTTTTGATCCCACAGGTTAAATCTACAATGTAAATTATATATGTTATCTGATGCAACAAGTTTGTTTTATGCTGGATTTCAGGACAAGAAATTAAGAATTAACCTAGGCTGGCTGGGTCTGCAAGGGGTTGAAAAACAGGTTTCCACCTAAGGGGATGGCATTGCTCTCAGAAGATGCTCACTGACAACTGACACATGATAATTGTGGGGCATGTCAGACTTGTGGCTGCTGCCAGGGACTGAACAATGGCAGATTCTCCAGTCAGGAAATCGATGTGTAAAGAGATCATAATCTAGGCTTGCAGAAGCAAAATCCCAAAGGTGGGGGCTGCTCCATGCCTCCAGAGACAGACAAAAGGCTGACCATTTGCTGCTAAAGAATATGTAATGAACATTTTTTAGAGATTTATAACTCATTATCAGAAGTGGTGAAAAATATAAAACGGGCAGATTTGATAATCTAATTTTTAGCCCTACAGCTTGCTGGAACTGTAGCATATTCTGAACAGGAATGGCAATATATGTGGTTTTATGGGAACAGTATTTATGTTAGAATTGTTAAACTTTGCACACACATTGCTATGGTAAACGTACATATTTGTGGAAATTTGGAGACATTTTGGAAAATGTTTTCATGGGGAAATGGACAAAATGCTGCAGAAAGGCGAAACAAGGTCCCACAGCTGTGGGATTTTGATGAACAGATACTCCATACAACATGTAATCCTTGTATGAGATTTTTGTAGAGATTACACATGTATAATTATGTATTTAGGACAACATTCGATTTTGATGCTGGGGAGGTTTCTAAGTATTGTAAAAATCAAACCATAAACCTGACATCATCTGTCTTTTATCCAATCACCCGGATGCTAGGCAGAGATGAGGCTCTGATCCAATCCCATTTCACATGGGCAAGTTTAGTTAAGCCGGCCCATACACCCATTCGTTGATGTCATTTGACAGGATAAATAGGGACATTTGACAACACATAGACACACTCTCCCTTCTGATTGCAGCAAAGCACTTTGATCCAGCATTCACCATCCAGCCTTCAACATGCCTCTAGATCCAGATGCCAACCACCAGGCCAAGCAGTAGCTGAACCATTTACAGCTAGGCCTTAATCCTCAAATAATCCTCACAACCGAGTGAAGCGCTGTGGTGGGGGAAGCACCCTGTAACTATCAGGATTGCTATCATAAATGCTTGCCTGCTGAACTCGCCATCCCACTGATCTGAAATATCCAGAAACAAGAAGGGCACATCCCGTGCAGTTCTGGCGACCGGCCTAGCTGATGTGCTGTCCTTCCCTGATAGACCCGATCCAATAGACCAGAACGTTGATGGGCCAAAAATCTTAAATCCTATTGGATTGTGAGTATGAACAGGATGCTAGAGAACTATTGTATACCTTGCCTTATCTTGTTCCACCCTTATCTCTGAACTATCTTTACTTTCATAACCAGTAACAGTGTCAAAATCCTCAGTGATATCCTACCCTGTCTATTTGCTAAAGCATAATTTTTCATAGTCATTTTTATTTGTGTAACTCTTATCCATAAATCCCACTTCGAGTGTTTGGACTGGTTTCGCCGGGGAAGGCGCTGTTACTGAAGTCATGAATCAGTCTCAGAGCTTACTTCATCCCTAACTGGTTGTCTAGTCTGAAGGCTCTAGTCTTGAGTAAAAGCATAATCTATATTTTCTGGTTTTAAATTGAAGTTCTTGTCCACATTTGCGTTTTCATTTTCAAAAAACACTACTCACTAAAACCTCTATAACTCCCTCAGTTTTAAAGATAGAAACAAAAGTTCAACTCCCACTGTTACCTAACATCCTTAGCTATCTCCACAACTAAAATAATGCATTGGGGAACAGTGTATTTAACCTGTTTATCTTCAATATCGCACAGTAAAAGTTTGCAGCGAATTTGCAATTTCAGCCAAAGTACACGTGTCTTTTGCCCATTTGAAAGTGCTTTTTCCATCCCATCATGATCTGAAGTGTATATTGTGGTTCATTGTATAGCCCATGCCTGTTAGCACCTAACTAGTGTTGCTTTCTTTAGAATTTGTCTCCATTTTAGAATTTTGACATTTTGCAGTATTTCACCAAGCCATTTCACCTGTCATTTCAAAGTGTAATTTGCCAAAATAAGCTTTTCTCTCTTGTGTGGGAGGGAGGATTGCCTATAATTCTAGATATTATATTTTCATTCCCGAAAACCTGCTGATTACTCACATTGGTGTAGGATTGCTCATTTGTATTTAAACAAAACTTTGCAGGGGGAACATTAACCTAAACGCTATCTGTGTGCAAAACCAAACTGTACTTTTTCCCTGTGTTTTCTATTTTGTCGCCTTAAAAGTGAATTCAGTTGCTTGACTTATATTTCTGAATTGTATTGTCACCTTTTGAGTGATTGCTGCCCCATATACATATCTAGAGTAAACGTAGTGTGATTTGAATATTAAAATAAATAAATAAATATTTACCTTTGCAAACTAGACTGATTCCTGGTTTAGTGTGACCTGGGGGGTATTTTGAGAAGGGTGTGATATGAGTGGTATATCATTCAGAATATTGAACTTATAGACAAAAATAAATAAGGGTTTCATTTGCACACTACATGCCAGACGAGACTTGGGTGTGTGCCTGATTGAAATCCCTTACACAAAGTAACTCTTTTCTCATCCCAGACAGGCAGGCATCCCCATTATGCAGCCCTGCTGTAATCTTATGAGAATTGGCACCCTTTACTCTCCCTGGTTCAGTTAACAGACCTTGTTCTCTGCTCTCCCCTGTATCGGTTACCCATCCCAAGAGCTGGCCTGGTGTCTCACAAACCCACCCAATCCATAGAGGATTTAAGAGTCTTATTCCCACGCATCTTGTAGTTCAAATAGAATGACCATTGTTCTGGGGCGCTAGTGTCCTAAATCTCAGTTCATGTTTTGGCAGCCCACAACCTCTGCCCCGGCTCCCATGAGTATGGCCTTCATACTAGGATGCAACCATTCTCTCATTTAGTTGCTCGCATTCTTACCTAATTCTTCAAATTGTAGCTAGATATATTTATATGTGGGTGTGCGTGCATGACCCCTACTTTGCCTGGGAATTGGAATGCGATAGTCTGGCAAGGAATGGGGCCTCGTTGTTCTGTGTTTCCAGCACGGCCTACAAGGATTCAGGACTACTTCTTAAATACAATGTTAGTTCATGTTATATATTTATTTGTATTTATTTATTTTTTCATTTATAAAGCACACAAACAACTCAAAGGCATTGAGGCTTTGTTATGGGTACCAGTTACATGAAGTAGGCAGAGCAAAGATAGATTTGTAAGCAGCACATTGGTAGATGATCTGATTGCAGACAATCACAAACTCAGAAAACAACTAGGTTTTAAGATATTTTTTTAATACACTGTATGATGGTTCTGCTCAGTGTGGGAGGAAGGGAGTTCCACTGCTTGGTTGCAATGTATGGGAAGCTAGAGCCTCCTGCTTTAGCTCCTCTGGCTTTGGGCTTGATGAGGCGGTGGAGGTTGGGGTCCTAGTTGGTCTGGATGACTGGGCTCTCGAGATGTTCTGTGCACCTGGTTGTTATAAATGTCGTGCTTATGCAATGTATTCTGCATATCACTATCACAAAGCAAATGGTTAGTTTCCCCTATACAAGCTTCACAAATACGTGTGTCTCCCACCAATTGGTTCCACCCATAAAGTTCCTCTCGTTCTCTCCATGCTAATATATTTTCTGCAAATCTAAATCGCTTGGGAGGGGCGGTGGGCCTGTCATTTGAACATGCATCCCAACACCACTGCAAGGCTCAATCTAATAAAGACCAACACAACCCATCTATACATATGCTCCACCTTCCACTCTACTCCACTGAAGCTCTCATCTCCATCCCCACACTCATTTGACTCTACTCAAACTCTGGCTTCCTCTTAGGACTCCCTCTCTACTCTTGTGCCTCCTGAATAATTTTCGCAAAAGATCACATCCCTCCTACTCCTCTTCCACCCCTGGTCACCACCTCTGTGCCAGCCTGCTCTTTATGCACCACTGACCTCTCATAAATTTACACGTTTAAAACATTTCATGGCCTAGCCATATGAACAACTATGTCTCTATAGTTCCCCGCCTCTTTCTATTCTCTCACAGTGCTGCTTCTTATGACTCCTTAACCCTATTGACAGAATACACCTTAACCTGACATCAAAATATCACAATCATCCATGCCTATTGTTTAATAAAATACAATAAAAAATATATATTTAACAATGCTTCAACCAGCCCCCTTACAAATGTCACCTATTGATACATCTTGTGGCATCCTGCAGAGATACTTTCCTGTTCTTACGTTTGGTGGACTCAGCATCTCTACACTGAATAATAATGTCTTCCTGGTTCTCTGCTGGTGTGTGACTTTGCTTTGAACTTAGGCATACTGAAGGAGACAGAGCTTTTCTAATATTGAACATCACTGCTCTCATGAAAGATTCTATATGCAAAATCTGGATTTACAAAACCCCACTGCCTTCTGAAGGGAGCTGTCACTTGAACCAATTAGCCGTTTAAGGGCTTTTGTCTCTCTTGCCATTTTATGAAGTGATGCATGGGGCCTGCTCTTCCACATTGTTAAAGTCTGCATAGTCACAGCAATTTAATGAACCATTAAAAGTAATAAACATGCTGATATCAATAAAGGAAGACAGTCACGTGATTTTTCACTTGCTCTGAGTATGTTGGTCAGCCCTCCAGTTCCTGTAATGTCCACTGGGCAGCAATAGAAAAGTATTCGTTTGTTCTGGATTTGGGCTGGACATCTGCAGAGATGTTCACACCCCGCTCTGTAAATCTCAACATCTGATTACAACAGCGATGAGTGTGTCATGAGGACGTGCAATGTGGGCCCTGATGTATCTGATGCTTGGTTTCCCACTCCAAGGGCTGTCCTGAGCACCCTGCTGTTCCACAGGACCCATAACCTGTTGCCATGAATTGCATAACATTACATTTTCTTCCATTCATGCATAACCCCCATGGACCCCAGAACAATTCAGCTGGATTTCGGTTGTACAGGATTGCATGTGCTGTAAAAGGGTCGGACTCTGCACTGAGAATTGTCAAGATCTTAGCCACCTCTTTGAAAAAGGTGATACAGTCCAGCTCCCGTTGCTCTCTGGCCTGCCATTTGCTTGCTCACATTGACGAAACTTTCAAGTAGTTTTTCAGGTATAGTTTTACGTGGGTTTCCAGCCTTTAGTAGAGTGTAACTAGAAAGGAAATAGATAAGGAATAATGATAAAAAAAGATAGAGGCTCAGTGAGGCTGGGCTGGCGGATGAAGACCCTCAGGCGTTTTATATGACAACTGGGAGCCAGAAGTAGAATGGAAGCGGGTTAAGCAGAGCACAGGACGTCCCACCCACCCAGATTGAAAAGATGTGGCTCAGAACTCCGAATCAATTTTAAGACCATGTTCCAGACAACTTACTTACTGTTTACTTGCTAATAAAACCATAGCCAATGAGCTAAACTCTAGAAAGCAACTAAATGAGGCTATCGCTTGTGACAACTCAACTTCCAATTATGCAAAACAACCTTCTTGATGACATTTAAATATGTAAAATAATCTAAAGGTTTAACATATCAAATTGAAGAACCATATCTCCAAATTCTCCTTTCATTTTAGAGGTTTATTACAACCCTTACATCTTTCTTTTAGTGATGTATTGTTTATAGTTTCAAATCAATAATGAATCAGTCATGATGCTGTGTTTATAATCTGATTCATGTAGTTACTCAATTTCATTTTCCATTCGGAGTTTCTTGAAAGTAATTTAATTGATCCAAAAGCGCCACCACAGTTTGTCCAAGGAATCAATCGTTGCTTCCTCAGGGCTTTGATAATTTCCGTTTAACACATGCATGAGCAGTAATGGAAAAGTATTCCAGAATACCCATGAATATAAAAAGATAGCATTTTAAAAAAAAAATTAGAAATCAAACTTTGTTTAATAACAAAACAAAATTAAAGATTTTAAGCAAAAGTGTTTTGACTATGTTTGCACTTCTTAAAGCAAACAGTATAGGAAATGTGCATATTTATAAAGTAAAAGCCGCTAAGGTTGTTTTAATTTGGAACAAAGCAGAGCCTCTATGGAGGCAGAGCTAGGGGTTGAGACATTGATGAGATGGACAATAGCAGTACTGTATGAGAGTAGGGCGTTTGGTAATAAAGGAGAACATTGGGACATTCCAACAATTTAAGACAGATAGAAAGTGTTCAAGGAAAAGAGGGCTTGAAAAAATAGGCCTTTGTGTATTGCCTTTGAAACAGGTCGTGTAGTTACATTGGCCTCATACTCAATTTAGGATTTGGTCGAGGGATTCGTAAATATGAAATTGAGTTTCAAGGGGACAAGAGGTCAACTCTGCCAATACAAATTAACACACGTGTGTTTCTGCTGCCGTTTGAAACATGTTTCAGCAGGTTCTGGCTGCAACTTAGAGGCATGCGACACTGAGCTCCCTCTCTTCGTGTGCCTTCCTTCTAGATCTCCAGAGAGTGGTCTGCAACAGAGACGCTGGAGCAAGCCTTTCAGCTGTGCAAATAAGAGGATTCCCAGGGTCTGAGCCTACCCACAGGAGGATCAAAGGGGCGAGACGACATGAATCCCGATGCTGGGTTCACCTTCTCCTGGTTCTGCTGCACTGAGCCAAATCCACAGATGTCCTGGGGTGTCTGCCTCTCTGCTTACTGGCACTGCAGCACAGTGATGAGGGACAGTGCAATCACCAAATCTACTTGTTCGAAGACCTGCACACACTTTAAGAAGGTTCCATGCATGTACCTGCCTCATTGCCCCAACCTACCAACCGTGGCTTCCCCAGCATTGTTTTTTACCCACACTAGAGCATTAAAATAAATCAATAAAGAAGAGACTGCAGATACTTGTACTCCTTTGCTTGTTGCACAGTTCTACCATTGACTTGTTCACTGGGCTTTCCTTGTGGCCTGGCCTAAAGTTCTACCGTTTTGGCACAGCTGAGCGTATTGGCTAGAGGTTATTCCATCAGGACAATCCCCTATCTGGTTAGATGTGCTTTCCTTAAGATGTTACTTATCTTGCTATGTTGGAACTTAATTGAAAACATGATGATTTTCCTACGAGAAACCACTGTCTGCTGCAATTTAAGAATGCAACACGTCTCTTTTGCCATGTGTAAATATTTAATCATAATTGCATCTTCTGAAATATACATTGAATCCTTAAGCAGAATGTTGTAACTTTTTTGATGTTTACAACAAATGTGGGTTTTGAGCAACCCAATTTTGGGCTGCATCCAATAATTAAAGAAACCTCCCAACTTAAATGAAAATGAAATGGCTGTTGTCCTTCGGGGAGGAGGGTTGACCGCCTTTATGGCTGGCCATTAGAGAAATTGCATTGACACAGACGCTCTTTATTGAGGGCATCAGTAGATACCATTTGATCCAAATAAATCAGTTATCATATATGTATATGGTCTTGACTAGATTTGGCAGGAAATGGTATTAAGTACGTTGCAACATGTTTAGAATTATTTAATTTTGCCCCTCCTGTGACTAGAGTAGCTTGATTTACTGACGGGGTTTTTCTGATTGGTCCTGTAATCCTGTAATAGATAGAAGGTCACACCAATCACATCCAAAAATACATCTTCCCTATAGGTTTTCCCGACTTCAGGCCAGGAACTCTGAATCTCCTTGATGCTCTATCTTCGCCAGGCTTATTTTTTCACGGCAGAGACCTCTCGTTTTGAGCTTGACCTCATGACCTTTTGTCCTGCATGCTTATTGTGGGTTACAAATCTCAGGATAAGTTGCCATGGTTTTGGTGGTTTGTTGTTGCTCGGTGGGATGAACGCCCTACCACACTTATTGACTTTAAGTGTAACTTGGGATTAAGGGCTGAGTCTATGCATGTGTCTGCCAGGATTCCAACATCCTTCCCCCATGGGGCCTTGCAATGCTTCTTTCAGTCCTGGCTGCATGTCTATTCATGCTAACTTGCTAAGGATGTTCGGTCTTGTTTCCCACACCTGCTGCTGATTCTCTTTCCAGGGAGTAAGTAGGCTTCCGTTGCTCTGTTGTGCTGTAACACCGAGGGAAGGGGCATCTCTACCATTGGCCATTTATGCCATTCACCAGCGATTCACATTCCTTCTCTCTTATCTAGCTTTGTGGACAATTTTTTGGTGCAAGTCCCCAGCTGGTTCCATTGATCTTTTCTGCAACCATCTTCAGTTCGTATTAAGTTTTTTCATAGAGCACATACTGTCACCAGATACCCTACCCTGCCAGGGACTAGAGCTCTTACGAACTGATTGTTAGTGTTAAACAGTGACTCCCTGTACAGGGCACCTAGTTTCACATGAACCTCAGCGCCCTGAGGGCTCTGTACACGTTCTAGCTGTGAGAAGACGTATGATGTAAGTGCATTCTACGCCGCCACCATCTTGTTCAGAGTGAGAGCTACAGTGTACAAGGACGTCACGCCACACACAGGGCAATGCCACCATACCGCTTGATCCAGTGCTGTATTTGAGGGAAATCAGATACAGTGGCCTGACTGCTGGGCTGTTTGGGAGCTATGTGTCCCCGGAAGTATATTTTGTGGCTGGTGCCTTGCACTATATTTTGGTGATAGCATTGTTCAATTACAGCGGTGGGTCACAATTGAGCACCAGCGGCAAAGCTGTGACACCAAGATCTGTTAAACCCCACACTCATTTATTTATATTTATATAGCGCGTAAGTAGCCCATTTCTCTGCCATCATGTTTTAGTGCAGATGAGCGGCCATCTTTAGTAATGCATACCATATCTGCCGCTTTTACATTCATGGATGCACGCTAAAGCTGCTGGAACAATAACTGCTTATTTACAAAATGGGGCATCATGTCCTGCACATAAAGCGAGCACCAGTTTGTGCACCCAGAAGGCACAGGCAATGCTTTTTCCAATGTAGCGGACCACAACAATTTGGTTTGTGTTACTAAATGTTACTAAGGAGAGTGGGGTACATATTTTAATCTAATTTTTAAATAATGTAAATAATACAGAACGGGACTTCCTTCGTATGTACACACGAATGCACTGTAAAGCCAGTAGGTGTAATATAAATACAGAAAACCCGTTTAATTGTTTTTCATTCAAATCTTTGATTTTCTTTGATGTTGCAGAGCTTTACAAGATCTGTCTCTAGTAGTGAGATTATCGTTCGCCCAGTGCTCGCAATGGATTGTGCGTTTTTTTCTTTCTCTCTCTACTTTGAAATAAGGCTATGCATTTACAATCCCATTTTAAATTGATGTGGGATTTGTGATGTAGGACTAGAATGTGTTGAGACATTTATAACTGGATGCCTAGAGACGTACTGTACGAAAGAGCCTTTTCTCTGGAGCTGGAATACAATTGAAGACGATGAAAGCAATTCAAGACGATGACAATGTAATCCTTTCGGGTTAACGACACCTACACGTTTTTACCAAAAAGGCACTCGGTCCAGCAAGACTTGTTATTCCAGTGCTGAGAAGCACACATGCATCAGTGCTGTAGGTGCAAAACAAATATTAGTAGGAAGATAGTGGCAAGATGGACCCTGCACTGCCCCTCCCCCCCTTTATTTGCCCATTCTGGTCGTTAGTAAGACCCTGGAAAAGGCCAGGCAGAAGGCAGCGACTCTGACATTCAACTCTGCCTCTCAAAGTTTTCTCCACTTTTCCCACCTGGAAGGCTCCGATCAAGGCACTGAGGGCCTCACCCTTCCTTCACATGGAGTGTACACATTTATGTGGGACTTACCATTTGTGAAACCCTCAAAGTTGTAGTACAAATTACATTTCAATACCCTTGCCCCCAAATGATACAGGCTGCCATGTTTAGGTAGTGAGTAGTTGCTGCTTAAGGGAGTTCTAACATTATGCCCAAAGATCCAGCACCTTAGCAGCTGTTGTGGGTGGAACACGAGCTGACCACCTTAAATGAGGGATGGTTTTAAGGGTCAGAGAGAAGGAGACCACACAAGGAACAAGCAGGGCCGGTGCAAGGAATGTTGCCACCCTCGGCAAACTGTCAGATTGGTTCCCCCCACCACAATCTTTCTGGGTCCTCACCGTTCTCAACCAACTGTCACCATTTTGCTACTGATTGCTGCAACCTGTGACTTGCTGCTCTCTTTCAGGCTACCCTCGGCCTCCTCCTCCTCGCTCTTTCCTGACTGTCTATCTGCAGGTCAGTCTTGGTTTGCTGCTAACGTTCTTTGCCTGAATGCCAGTAAGACAGAGATTGAACTCATTGGGACCCCTGCTCCTGCTTTCCCACTCTCACACTGGCCGACCTCCCTAGGCCCTGCGCCCTCACATACCAATGAGGCAAAAAATCTAGGGGCCATCTCTCCTTCTCCTCTCACATCTCGGACATCTCCAAAAAGTCCCACTACCAACTGCACCTCCTGAGAGGTATTCTGCCTTTTCTCACTTTCCCCCAAAGACTCACCACCTTGCAAGCCCTGGTTCTCTCTAGTCTGGACTATTGCAACAGTCTCCTCCTCAATCTTCCTACCTCTACTCTCTGTCCTCTACAGCTCATCCAGAACAGAACCGCAAGACTTATCCCTGGACTCAAGCCCAGGCACTGCATCTCTCTGGCGCTGAAATACCTCCACTGGCTCCCTGTGGCTGCAAGGATCAAGTTCAAGATCCTCTGCATAATCCACAAGGCTTTCTGGGGCTGGAGCCCGCACTATCTACAATGCTCTCTTCCTAAATACTCTCCCTCTAGGGCCCTCCACTCGTCCTCCTCCAACTCTCGGCAGGTGAGCCACTTTCACACACAGAGGTTTGGGGGGGTAGATCTCTATCCTCTGCAGGTGCCTCTCTCTGGAACAGCCTCTCTGCCTCCCTCCCTCTTGAGTCAGAGCACCTTAAGTTCCGCAAACTCCTCAAGACCATCCTCTTCTCTTCCTCCGTCTCTCCCCCTCCCTCCTGCTAACTTCCATTCTTTTTCTCTCCTTCCTCTTTCTCCTTCCTAACTCTGGTCAGTTTTGCTGACTGGTTGCCTGCTTCACCTCCAGAGCCTTACAGGTCCCAGGCTCCCCCGCCAGTCTTTTGCACTTGCCTCTGGGCCACTGCACTATGTTCAGCATTACTGCACTTTCAGATCACGCACCATGAGCCGGGCAACCTCTCTACTCTTAACCCAGGACCCTGCTGGACTGGACTCATTTGTTCCCCCCAGTGCCCTCTTCCTCCCACCTCTGTCTGTAAGCATGCATGACCTAAATCTACCAGGACTAGTTAGTTTGTCTGTCCTGTCGGTTACATGTAATTATAACGAATCCAAAATAAGTAATACCATAATAACAAATTCCCAAATAACAAATTCCTTTATCGTTGTTTTTTTTTGGGGGGAGAGGGGTTTGTTTATACTTTTCCCCCACATCTCTTGCCGTCAGTGCCGCCTGACTGATGGGGCCGAGGGCTGACTCTGAGAGGACCTCGGGCGATATGGGGCTATTGGCTTGAGTAAAGCGTGCTCAAATATATCCCAAGAGTGCATGCATTTGGGCAGGAAGTGGGTGGGAATGGCTGGCCATAGGGATTAGCATGGCCTTAGGTAGTCAATTGAATGCAAGCTCAAATGGGCACAAGTGTCCCACGAAGGCAGATGGGGCAACTGGGCCCGCCCATGTTCCTCGCATTTGATGTAATCACAAAAACAATGTCAGAGAATCAGGAAGACTCCACGACCTACAGGGACACTGGGATTGCCTGCATTTCAGGGTCTCAGTAACAGCCTGTATTAATTCTGCGTCGGGCAGTCTGTGAATTTATTGCCTTCAAATGCGTTGAAAAGCTATATTCCGACTCCCCAAATGGGTAGTGTGGGGCACTGGCTCCATTATTTGAGGTCCTGGCTCTGTCAAGAACAAGTGTTGCTTCAAGGAAGGAAATGGCAGCATTGTTATTGACTGACCTTGGAAGGTTGAAAGGTGGAGTCGGTCCTGCTTGCATTAGTGCCGTTGACCGGAAGAGTTTGCACTGCACACAGTGGGGGCGTCTATAGCAGGCATGTTAACAAAGTGAGCTAAATTAATATATTGCATGCACGCACCTCGGCCTACACTCCGTGCTATGTTCCACTGTTACAGTCAGTGCATTTAGATTAAGGGTACAAACGGGCGTGCAACCCAAACTATGTTTTAAAGGTGTTTGCAGGGAATGCGCTGACTTTCATGTAGTGGAGTGTGAAGGAGACACAGAGCATACATGAGCATGCAATCTGCACAGTGTCAGTCTCCTAGTGTTGCACGCACAGTACAGCAGATCACACATGTTAACGCAGGTACCAGTTCCTGCTAAGGGGATTTGTAGAGGAGGAGCGAGTGTGCAAAGGAAGCAGGGTTGAGCCTACTGAGGCAATGCAGTATACAATTGGTGTGGAATCCTCACCTGCGTGATGTCGGGCTGTTCTCAGCACAGGCTCCAGTACACGCAGGACCCAGGGTCACTCTCACAGCACAGCAGGGACCACCGCCTTCAGGATGGGTGGCCTACGCAACAGGTACTCACTGGCCTGGCGCACCAGCACTGCACAGCAAAAGGCTGCTGCCGGCCTCCAGCCAGGGTGCGCAGGCCACCACATCTGATGGACGGTCCGTACGGTGGACCACAAGTTAACAGGCAAAGGGCAGGGGACTCAGCCAGGCTGCACAGTGCACTGCAGCATTCCCTGATAGACTCAAACCAAGACCATCACGATGATCGGTCAAGACTGAAGACTCCAGGGGGCACGTATGGTGCTTAGTTCATGGCCTGCCACATGGAGTGCAAATGCCCAGGTGCCGGACCATGCCAGCGCTGCCACGGCCATGCCACCCGTGACCCTGACCCAACCTTTGCGGCATGGCAGCGCCACCTGGTCTGCTGCTGCTGCAGCCAGCCTCAGCCTGCTGACAGTCAGGGCCGGTGCTATCACAGGCAAGGCAGTTAGTATTATACAATTAGTGTGGAAGTGTTAAAGCAGCATGTTGCTGCTCTAACATTTCCACATATAGGCAAGTGCCTAACCTTGCCTAGTGATAGCACCGGCCCTGGGAACAAGGGAGAAAGAGGAGGGGCTACTAGGGTCCGGGACAGAACGTTGTTGTGTCAAACTGGATATTAAATTATGCCTCCTATTGTAAACGATTATATGTATATTGGCCTACGCCAAGTCGCATAAAACTGTACGCGAATAACTTTCTACGGCAAGGTCTTGACCTTAGAAATTGATGTAAATCGCCACCTTGAATCAAACTGCCATTTTAGGTTCTCTTGCTGTGTAAAAGTCACCCTGTACATCAAAATGGTGGACGATGCCATTCCGAACAGAACCTGGTCGACATGACCTCTGTACAGCTAATGTATAACTTGCCTGCAGGCCACTTGTTAGGGTCGTGAACTGAAACCTTGTCCTTCTGTTGACCTGCAGGTAAATGGATTTCCTGTATCAACGGAACTGATCTATGTACATACTAATGAATAAATTAGAATTGACCTGGCAAAGACCCTAGACCAGTTATACATTCATGGAATTGTTAACCCGCGAAGGGGTTGAAAAACAGGCTGGAGAAATGTACAAAAGCCTGAATGTCCCAATGTACAGTCTCTCACTGAATACATCGAACCCCGTTGAAGTTCGTTGTGTTGTACTGAGGGCTGATAGCTATCCGATCTGTCATTTGACTCTGTCATTGCTTGACCTTATAATAAAGTACTTTGTATGTTCCTTTGTAACCAGTGTTTGGTGTGTTTCTTTTGGGTTTCCCGGCCTCATATTATTTTCCTCTTTTCACAGTTGGCGCCCGAATAGGGACCCTCAAGATTGATGCCGGACCATTGAAGGTTGACGCATGCTATCGGACCGGGATCGGACGGTGTGATACTACGGGCCCGACTGAGCGAGACGCGACACCTCTACAGCGCTGCACGATCCGATCCTTGGACGATAGCCGTGCGGTCTGAGACAGCATCTTGATGAGGGTCCACTTTTGAGGCGGGCAGATTTGCCGAAATCACCAAACACAAGGTAAAATTCGTTAGGTAAGTTCTTTGATAAACCGTACGGTCCTCCTTAAGTTTGGTCAGGTGAGTCGCGACCCGACTCTTAATTTAACCCTGACAATTTGAATTTGGCGCATTGTATCTGCAGACACAATTATTGACCAGGTAACACCAAGTTTTTGAGAAATGCTTGGGAAATTGTCGAGCTGCTTTAGGGCATTATTCCGCAGCGATCGACAATCTTTGGAATTTAGCCACCCGGCACCACAGGAGGGGTCGCCGGTGTTTACTATGTATTGTAAACATGGCTTTGGAAGTGTAGTATTTAATGATATTTGGCACAGACAAACCAGACATGCCTCGGAACCTCAGTGGCCAATCAATGGTAGTTTTGAGATCCCTTGTATTGAATACTTAGAGTCGGGCTTGTTAAAGAAAAAGGCCAGACCTGCAGCATTTGATGTTCTACAGAATTGGAAAAAGAAGCGTTGCAGCAGCTTAAGAGTAGGGAAAAACATTCGCGCCGTCATACAACGAACATTGAAAAGGCGTTGTAATATGATCAGGACAAACAGTCTGAGTCAGTTAAGAATATGGATAGGGCTTTCTCATTCGGTATTCAGAAAATCTATCCTTCTAAAGACCTTCATGTTTCTGACGTGTTTCTCAACAAATTGTTAAATGAGCGAAGGCCTGGTGCCTCTGCACCACCTCCGTATGATCCTCTTCCTGTTGCTTTGCCTCTTACTGCTTTTATTCCTGCTCTTCCTGCTCAACCTGTTGCTCCTATTATTCCGGCTGTTGTTCCTCCGCCTGCTCTACTACCTCTTCCCATTGCACCAGTAATAACACCTCCATTGAATCTGCCTGCACCTCCACTCCCGAGTGGTTCTGTACCGACTATAGTTGATCGGGGTGCAGGGTCGAAGGTTGTTACTCGTAATACTGTCCCTGCAGATAAAAAGCGGGATTTGTTTGCATGGGCTAAGCATTGTATGGAGAGAGATGATCGAGCTAATGTTTTTGCCACACTGTCTAATATGGATAATTTTCCTGAGAAAAATGTTTGTATTGAAGGTTTAGGGATTCATTTATGCGTAATGTGGGGTAAATTAAATAATGTGGATCTCCCACAAGGGCTGAGGGATCTGAATACTTTAGCACTATCGAGAGATACTGTGGAGAAAGTACACGAGCATGTCGAGAGGTTGTTTGAGTATAGGAGAGATTTGGAGAAGTTACAGAATGAGGATGACGAAGAGGAGAGTATGTATGTACAGAAACGATTTCTTCCGTGTTGAAAAAGGGCATCTGAGGAAGCACAAATTTGTACAAAAGATGCGATTAGATGGATTTTCGGATTTATCGATAACTCCGGTTGAAGTATATGACACATATAGTCAATATACGCTAGAAATGCAGAGGAAGGTGATTCAGGTAATGATAGAGTGCCTGTAGGATGAATGTGTGAGGAAGAAGGTTACTTGTCCCAGAGAGTTACTGGGTATTTATAAGAGAGCTTTTTCACTTGACACTTCTTCGACTGCTTTAGCGCTCTGTTGCTTAGTAAGCGTTCGGAGTTGCCTATATCTCAGTTGCATATGAGAGAGGTACCTCTGACATTTGCCCCAAAAGTTGAGATTGCCGCTAATGCTGCAGCAGGTATAGCTGCTGTGGACATTCCTGCACATTATGTATCACAGTTTGTTCACGTCCCGTTTTCGTGACAGGAAGTGAACACTATTAGGAAATCTATTCCTGACATTAGGAAAAATCCGACAGGATTTTATAAAGAGATAGAGTCCGTCTTGAATTCCTAAGTGTTCACCCTAGGCGTAATTGACTTGTTATTCCCTGTACTCCTGCCCGTAGATTTGTGGAAGCAGGTTAGAACAATAGATGATGCACCTGGGTTGGGAGATACGTGGGCTAATATAACTAGGCTTGACGGGGAAAGGCCAGCTGGTGAGAGACCGCCTCAGGTGATACTCACTTTGCCTGACAGAATCATTGCGAAATTAAAAACTATAATTCCCGAAAAAATAATTATTTGGGACAAGCTTACGGCCTGTGTCCAAGGAAAATCTGAGGGTGCCACCGAGTTCTTTAATCGGTTTGAACAAGTATTCTCGGACTTCAGTGGACAGGATTTAGGCATAGAATCTGGGAAAAGGTTATTTGTTGACAAATTTGTGCGTGGACTGCTGCCTGACATCCAGTCACAGATTTTGTCTTCTGAGAGCGTTTGGCAGTCGAAATCTCAATCAGAAGTACTGCACATGGCTCAGTACTACGAGAACAGTGTCAATAATGAAAAAGATAGAGTAGAAAAGAGAAAAGGAGACTTAAAGACTAAAGTATTGTTAAAACAAATTGTTAGAGGCCCCAGAGGGGGTAGTTCGCAGATTAGAGGTCAGTATGTTCCACAAGGGAATGTGCCCTTGGGTCCTGTGAACATTAACCAGTGTGCCTATTGTCGCCAGGAGGGTCATTGGCGTACACAATGCCCCGTCCTTCGACAAAGATCGAATAACACATTTGGGAGTATGGGTAGACGACCCAGAGGTCGCCCCGGGGTAGGGGGCCCTGGTAGAGGTCAGTTTTCACAGGATCCTCAGCAACCTTTTCACAGGACAATCAGACTTCGAGTGTGGATACTAGAAACATATTCGATCACCCTTCTGCTGCTTACCTCTCTGAGAAGCTTCCTTCTGATGATATTCTGTTTCGTTAGGATTGCCCGAAGCAGGGTTTGGAACCTACACCTATTCCCGTTAGTCAGAAAGGTCCCTACGTTGAAATGGTAGTGGGAAATAGGAAACATCAGTTCTTGATAGACACTGGAGCACAGAAGTGCTCCATTGATCATTCTCGGGTTCCAAACATTCCACTGTCAGGGCAAACCAATGTCTCCGTAGGATTTTCTGGCACACCAGTCATTTGTCCAGTTTCTTCGTCGGTACCTATTTCTTTGGGTCCCTTTACGGACCATTGTCCCTTTCTTTTGACTTCAAATTGTGGAGAGAATTTGTTGGGGTTGAATCTGTTGAAGGAATTAAATGCGGTAATTCATTGTTCATCTGATGGAGTACGTTTGACGATTTCACCACAGCAGTTTTCTGTTTCACAATTTTTGACTAGACCTTTGCCACCAGAATTTAGTAATGTCCCGGACTGTTTGTGGGCAGCTGACGACAATGATGTAGGTGTTCTACAGATTGAGCCTGTTAGAATAGTCTTGAAACATGGAATAAACTGCCACGTATTCCGCAGTATAAGATCTCAGTTGAAGGTGAGCGAGCTTTGAAGAGCATTGTTTCCGATTTTGTGCATCGCCGGGTGATTGAGGAGATTACAGGAAGTTTGTGCAATAGTCCGATCCTACCCGTGTACAAAAAAGGCGATAATGCTATTCCATTTCGTTTTATAATTGATTTGCGTGCCATTAATAGAGTTGTCGCTCCACAATTTCCAATTGTGCCTGATGTGACGACGATATTAACTATGATTCCAGCTACGGCTACTTACTTTAGTGTTGTGGACCTGAAGAATGCTTTCTTCAGTATTCCTATACACAAGGACAGTAGATATTTGTTCGTGTTCACCTTAGGGGGACGCTCGTTCACATTTACTCGTGCACCTCAAGGTTACACTGAGAGTCCTAGCATTTAGAGTAGGGCATTGAAAGAACAGCTTGATACTCTTGAATTACCCCCTACTTGTACGCTGCTTCAGTACGTTGACAATTTCCTTTTAGCAGCAGATTCTGAGACCTCTTGTAAAGAGGGCACTGTATTGTTGCTCATCCATCTAGCTAAGCATGGTCACAAAGCTTTGCTTAAAAAGTTTCAATATTGTTGCCAGGAGGTCGCCTATTTAGGCTACCTCCTGTCAAAGGAGGGAAGAAGATTGACACCTGAAAGAATAAAACACATTTCTGGCATGTCTGTCCCAAGTACACAGATGGAAGT
This sequence comes from Ambystoma mexicanum, assembly GCF_040938575.1. Lineage (NCBI taxonomy): Eukaryota > Metazoa > Chordata > Amphibia > Caudata > Ambystomatidae > Ambystoma > Ambystoma mexicanum. The sequence goes on from NC_090928.1 coordinate 457,033,061, forward strand.
CAGAGCCTTAATAGGTATGGCTTCTTACTGTAGGTTATGGATCCCGAACTTTTCACTAGTGATAAAACCGATGTTGGCTTTGACAAAGAAGGGCATTTCTTCGCGATTGCCATGGAAATCGGAACATCAACAATCATTTGAGCTTCTCAAGGCTGCATTATGCTCTGCACTGGTTTTGGGTACACCAAATTACAACAAGGCCTTTGTGTTGTTTGTGCATGAATGTGATGGATGTGCTTTGGCTGTATTAATGCAGGAACATAGAGGGAAGAATAGGCCGTGCGGTTACTACTCTTCCTCCCTTGATCCTGTCGCATGCGCTTTGCCAAGATGTTTGCGAGCTGTCGCTGCTGCTGCCGCGTCTGTAAAACAGAGTGAGGGAATGGTCCTAGGCCATGATCTAACCCTGATGGTGCCTTACTCTGTAGATGTTCTATTGAACAAAACTCAAACGCAACACCTCACTTCCGCACGATTGACGAGATATGAATTAATTTTGTTTGCTCCCCACATACAAATTAGGAGGTGTTGTGTTCTTAATCCGGCTGAACTCCTACCTTTCCCACAAAATACTGTTTGCGGTGATGATGAGTCACATGACTGCCTGTATACTACTGAACAAGAAACAAAGGGCAGAATTGATCTTAAGGACACTCCTTTGGATAATGTGCAAGGGGAGCTATTTTGTGATGGCTCCTGTTTCAAACTTCCAGATAGTACATCCACAGCTGCTTATGCAGTCACTACATTGAGCACGGTTGTAGAGACCAAGCGAATTACACAAACTCTGCGCAGGCCGCAGAGATTATAGCATTAGCCCGAGCTTGTGAGCTTTCCAAAGGGCTAACAGTGAATATATATACTGACAGTCAGTATGCTTTTGGGGTGGCTCACAACTTTGGGAGACTTTGGTCAGAGAGAGGGTTTCTATCTTCACATGGGACCAAGATTCAGCATGGCCCCCTGATAGTACAATTGCTCTCAGCGCTTGCGCTCCCTAGTCAGTTAGCGATCATGAAATGCTCAGCGCATCGCAAGATCACAGACGACGTAGGAAAAGGGAATGCTTTTGCTGATCAGATAGCCAGACAAACTGCCACAGATCTTCGCACAGAAATGTATGCTCTAAGAGAAACTAGGGATGTCTATGTAATGGACGAGGATATCGGGTCTGTGTGGGATATCCAAGCTGATGCCACAATGGAAGAATCTAAGAAATGGGCTGAAGGCTTGGGGAAATTAGATGATGACGGGTGTTGAGTGGACACAGTTGAAGGGAAATGGTTACTTCCTAATGCCTACGTAGTCATGATGGTTACTATGGCACACGGTCCCACACATGTGTGTGCCCAACAGATTACGAAAATGTTAGAGAAAGTCTGGGTAAATGATAAGATTTCAAAAATTGCTCAGCATTATGTCCAAAATTGCGTGATTTGTCTACAGCACAATGTGGGGAAGGGGACGATAACTCCAAGGGGTAGCTTTGGGCCTCCTTCTGTCCCGTTTGAAGTGATCCATTTTCATTTTATTGAAATGGAGCGGTGCAATAATTTAAAATATGTCCTTGTGGTCATTGGTGCGTTCCGTAAATGGGTTGAGGCTTTCCCTGTCAAAGATGCTACCGCCATGACCACTGCAAAAATTATGATAAAGGAGTACTTCTCGCGGTTTGGGTTGCCAAGAGTCATCTGGTCGGACAATGGTCCACATTTTGTTGCTGCTGTAATTTTACAGATATGTACGGCACTACATATTGAAAAGCAATTTCATTCGGCTAGACAAAGTGCCGGGTTGGTAGAGAGACATAACGGTATCCTAAAGAACAAACTCGCTAAGACGTGTGCCGGTACTAAAATAAAATGGCCGGACGCCTTACCAATCATGTTATTAGCCATGCGCACTACCCCTCAAACTAAGACTGGGCTCTCTCCATTTGAGGTGGTGATGGGGAGACCTGCCAATATTTGGGGTCTCCCGAAACCTAAAGCACTCAGAAATGTTGAGAATGTATTGCTTTCAGACTATTGTAACCAGTTGACTAAAAATCTGTATTTCATTTATCATCAGGTCCCATCAGCTTTACCTGTACGATATGAGGGCCCAGGACACAACATCCGGCCTGGAAGCTGAGTCCTGGTGAGAGCATACGAGCGGTCTTCTTGCCACGCGCCTCGCTGGCGGGGACCATTCCAGGTCCTGTTGGTCACCCAAACGGCAGTGCGGGTGGCTGGAAAGAAGAACTGAATACATGCGATGCATGTCAAGAAACTTCCTCACCCGACGCCGCACATAACAGAAGAAACAGAACCCCTCGCTAACACTGCAATCGATGATCCTGAGGCAGCAAATAGCACTGTGAGTGAGTCAGAGAATCTCTCTGAGCCCGTGGGGCTTGGGGAACCGTCCATTTCGTCTCCACACTCTTTGGAAAAGTCATTTCCGGAAAACTTTGCTTCGAATTCTGCAACTTCCGTTGCCTCTGATACGTTGCTTCCCTCAGGGAGTGACGTTACCTTATTTCCAGATCAAACAGTACCGGGAACCGCCAGATATAATCTTCGACGGAGAAAATATACCTACAGCACGGTTCGACTGTGCATTCAAAAGAAGGAAAGAATCACCAAGGGCTTGCTTTTTGCCCATATTTGAGAAAGGGGGTTCTGACGGCTAGGGTTGGGGAAGGACTAAGAAGCCGCGCGACCGGGGGGTCGCCAGCAACGAACATTGGGGTTTCCATCTGAAGACTACGATGCCTGCCACCGCTACTGCCCGTATTGGACTTGTAAATAAGGAGGTGACCAACTTGGACAATGAACAATGTGCCTGGGCCCCGAAAACGTATTGCTGTGTTTTGATAATAATAATTGGGGTTATTATAGTAACTGCTTTAGGATTCTGGTACGTTTAGGAGATTTATCCTCTAGAGTCTCTTTTGCCAACTGAAATTGCACCTACTGTTTTTACTCCTTTTGTACACCTGCATACTATGTCACCTAGGGACTCTCAGCATAGACAAAAGTATCACAATAATACTATGATACTGATTATGAATTCGACACATGCCATTTTTAACAAAACCAATTGTTGGGTCTGTTCACATTTACCGCAACATGGGGATAAGGGGCTAGGTTGGTATATTCATCCCTTGCCTTTGACGACTGCTTGTTATGCCTCTCTTAGAGCACTGTTCTTTGGCCGATGGAATGATAGCATCTCGGGGAACTTTGATGGAACTAATTTGAATGATTTTGAGAAACGTGTTCTGACTCCCCTGGGATGCTCGCTTTTCGCAAATAGGAGCAAACCCAACGTTGCTTGAATTAGGCCTTCTGATAGACTATCCCGTCCTTTCCAATCATTAGTTTCCTTTAAAATGGCTCTGATAGGCAATAAGGATGCTGTGCCTCCTTCTTACTCTGTTAACCATAGCCCCGATTCAGTTTCTTTCTGCATACAGAGGAATGGTACCCGGTCATTGGGAGATTTTAAAGGCTGTGCCAATGTTGAAAATTTGACTGGGGAAAACAGACCTTTGTATGTGGGCGAACATTTCATTTGTGGTAATGTAGCATTTCCATGGTTGCCCAGGGATTGGCGGGGAACCTGTTATTTAGGGCTCCTGTTACCTGGGGTATTCATAGCAAGCACTTTGGAAGTTTCAAAGGCTCGTCCATGACGGGACGAGAATGGTGATACCCCCGCACAAGTGATGGGAGATATAGCGAAATCAGTTGTGCCATTTTGGGGGCAGATAGCAAATTCCAAAGACATCAGGAGACTAGCGAGAGTACTGGAGAGAACCATCAACCGGACCACAGATATACTCTATAACATGACATTAGAGCAGACAGCGATAAGATTAGTAGCACTCCAGCACCGGATGGCATTAGATGTCATTCTGGGTGAACGTGGTGGAGTATGTAAATTAGTGGGGTCCGCTTGCTGTGTTTTCGTACCAGACTCCTCCCCAACCATTTTCAAAGCAATTCAGAATCTGCACGTCCTTAGCTCAGAAGTGCATGATCCCGAGGGGAACTGGAATCTTCTGCTATTCCTTTGTTGTTGTATCCAATGTCTGCCTTGTATATGTTCGATGCTAGGGGGATGTTGTGCTCAGGCGATAGGTACGATAGGACACAAATTATATGCCCCGGATAAAACTTCCAAGGAGTATGTGTTAAAAGAGATCTTAGTGAACGACCTGATGGGCATAGATATCTCTGACAGCGATTCAGGGTGTGTGGATGATGACGTATGGAGTTACTTGCAAGGAGATCAGAAGTAGTCTTAGCACTTGGCATAGGCCAAAAGGAGGGTTTGTTAAACTGGATATTAAATTATGCCTCCTATTGTAAACGATTATATGTATATTGGCCTACGCCAAGTCGCATAAAACTGTGCGTGAATAACTCTCTACGGCAAGGTCTTGACCTTAGAAATTGATGTAAGCCACCATCTTGAATCAAACCACCATTTTAGGTTCTACTGCTGTGTAAAAGTCACCCTGTACATCAAAATGGTGGACGATGCCATTCCGAACAGAACCTGGTCGACATGACCTCTGTACATTTAATGTATAACTTGCTTTCAGGCCACTTGTTAGGGTCGTGAACTGAGACCTTGTCCTTCTGTTGACCTGCATGTAAATGGATTAACTGTATCAACGGAACTGATCTATGTACATACTAATGAATAAATTAGAATTGACCTGGCAAAGACCCTAGACCAGTTATACATTCATGGAATGGTTAACCCACGAAGGGGTTGAACAACAGACTGGAGAAATGTATAAAAGCCTGAATGTCCCAATGTACAGTCTCTCACTGAATACATCGAACCCCGTTGAAGTTCGTTGTGTTGTACTTAGGGCCGATAGCTAAGCGATCTGTCATTTGACTCTGTCATTGCTTGACCTTAGAATAAAGTACTTTGTATGTTCCTTTGTAACCAGTGTTTGGTGTGTTTCTTTTGGGTTTCCCGGCCTCATATTATTTTTCTCTTTTCACAGTTGAGGGAATAAAGAGAGGATCCTTCCCATTCCTCCATTTCTAGGGTGACCAGACGTCCCGGTTTTGCCAGGACTGTCCCAGTTTTTGGTGCTCTGTCCCCCTTTCTCAAGATTATGTTTCCATTGGAAACTGCAGTGGTCTCGGTTTTTGGTAGTTGGTCTTTATAGCTGACAGGCATGAATGCACAATCTCACACAGAAGAAATGCTGCATTTTACAACTTAAGATAGGTTTACTTTGTGATAAATTAATTATAGTATGTGTTTATTTGAACAGTAACACTTAAACACCCTTCTCCACCAACCTCTACTGAAGTGTAATGCCTTGATAACCACTTTCAAAAGTTAGTCCCTTTTTATGTTAGTTTCCCTGTCCTGGTTTTTTACTTTTTAATCTGGTCACCCTATCCGTGTCGTTGTGATCAGGGACCCAACAACTAGCAACGAGAAGCAGGAGAGAACCCACACTGCTTCGCCGAGACATGAGAAGTACTCCCAACATGCCAGCATCACAGCCTGCCGCCTCCTCCGCACTGACACTTCCATCCGCTGGTCATCTGTTCCGCCACACATCAATGGCAATGTGCACCCTGCTGCACTTCAACGGGAATCCGCCACTCCTATGAAGGGTCTCACTGTCATCATTGTCATCCTGACGACTTCGTCCAGCAGACACCCATGATCAGAGCCGGCATTAGAGGGGGCAAGGTGGGCGACTGCCCGGGGCGCCACACCCCTTGGGGTGCCATTAGCCCTCATCACGCCAGCTCGGGGGAGCCCCACAAGGGCTCCCCCGAGCTGCCGTAGTGGGAGAAGGTGCGGCAGGCAGGCTTTTGCTATTAAATGCGCCTGCAGCAGCAGGCGCATTTAATAACAATACAGTGCTGTTGTCAGCAGCCTATTGTTATTAAATGCACCCCTCCGCCACGGGCACTTTTAATGACAAAAAGGAGCCATTAGCCCCCCACCACGCCAGCTCAGGGGAGTCTTTCAAGGGCTCCCCTGAGCTGGCGTAGTGGCAGAAGGCATGGCAGGTGCCCCATTGTTATTGAATGCGCCCGTGACGGCGGAGCGCATATAATAACAATAGGGTGCTGATGCACAATACTCATATCATTACCTCCTCGCCTAGCGAGGAGGTTAAAAAATAACTTTAAAAAATGGCATATCCTGGTCCCGCACCCTACCCCCTGTTGACATGGGGCGCGCGGGAGGGGGGCCTCAATTTGCCCAGGGCGTTGCTGCCCCTAAGGCCGGTCCTGCCCATGATGTTGGGCAAAAAAAATAAATTAAAAAAATCCTTGAAAATAACACCAGACACCAACAGTACTGTACACCAATCTCAAAGCATGGGACTGTCTTGCAAATCTTTTTTTACATATGACAAAATCAAAACCCAACTTCGAAAGTGCTCCAGAAGTGTGTCAGTGTTGTCAAGTGTCAATCATGTGTTGAATTTGATGGCATTGTCAGCAAAAGGTGGGGAGATGACCGTGACACCTGCTGCACTGTTTCAGTACATACAACAACGGTATTACCACTGACTGCACTTTGCCTGTGACACGGGTCAGGCCCCCCACCACCTGTTTAACATTTGCTGCACCTCCAACTTCCCGGGACATGGCTCTTTGCTCCCCTCAGAGGCCACAACTCACTCCAGATGGCACCTCCACTGTGAAAAGTACAGCAACATGCGAAGGCAGTTCCGTCTGACCCACTTCAAGGGGCATTCTGCCACCTCCGCCTCACAAAGGCACCTCTGCAATCCAGAAACCGAGGTACCTACGCCATCCAGAAACAAAGACACTTCCATCATCCAGAAACAAAGGCACCTCGACCATCCACCACACCAAGGCACCTCTGCCATCCAGAAACAAAGGTACCTCCACCATCCTCCAAACCAAGGCACCTCTGCCATACAGAAACAAAGGCACCTCCGCGATCCTCCAAACCAAGGCAGCTCTGCCATCCAGAAACAAAGGAACTCTGCCATCCTCCAAACCAAGACACTTCAGCCATCCATAAACAAAGGCACCTCGACCATCCTCCAAACCAAGGCACCTCTGGCATCCAGACACAAAGGCACCTCCGCGATCCTCCAAACCAAGGCAGCTCTGCCATACAGAAACAAAGGCACCTCCGCCATCCTTCAAACCAAGACACTTTCACCATCCAGAAACAAAGGCACCTCTGCCATCCTCCAAACCAAGGCACCTCTGCCACCCAGAAACAAAGACACTTTCGCCATCCAGAAACAAAGGCACCTCTGCCATCCTCCAAACCGAGGTACCTCTGCCATCCAGAAACAAAGACACTTCTGCCATCCAGAAACAAAGGTACCTCTACCATCCCCCAAACCAAGGCACCTCTGCCATCCAGAAACAAAGGCACCTCCACCACTCTCCAAACCAAGGCAGCTCTGCCACCCAGAAACAAAGGAACCTCTGCCATCCTCCAAACCAAGGCATCTCTGCCATCCGTCAACACCAAGCAAACTAGGTCATCCGCCTACTCTGAGGACGCAAGAAACTGGCCGATGTAAAGCCAAACCAGCATTCTGCTGCTCTAGTAACGACCACAGCACTCCACTGCTCCAGTATCACCCCACTGCTCCTTCTGAGACTGAAACTGGAGATTTGGAATGCTACGGTAAAAAGGTGGAAATCATAAACGTTGTTGGCCTGGTGCCCGAAATGGCTAAAGCCAGGAAATTATGTGATCTTGCACAATTATCCAGATGAGGGCAATCAGTGCAATCCAGATACATTTGGGATGAGCTTCATAAGTTCTACAACAGTTATAAATGAGTGGAAACTGATTCACACCTGCACAACTATGACTGACCTAGACTCAAGTATGGGGTAGCAGAGAACCTTGAATCCCTGATTGAGATTGAGGAAATTAATTTGGCCCTGAGGTGTATGAAACGTGAGAAGAGACCAGGCTTTGGTGGGTTTAGTACTGAATTTTATAAGCACTTTAGCACTCTGTTACTGTCAACTTTGAGGAGGGTGTTCTAAGAGCATGCAGATGAGAGTCGTATGACTCCAAGCCAGTGCCAGACCAATAATATAGTGATACACATCTAAGGCAAGTCAGAAAGGGACACAAAAAAAATGGATGATCTTCCTCCTAAAATTGTTTGCAAAGTTGTTAGCTAACAGACTTGGAGTCCAGCACACATTAGTCAAGACAGACCGGCAGGCTTCAGGAGTGGAAGACAAGGAATCTGCAACACCTGCCTGTTCCTAGTCTTGCAAATAATCTATGCTGGTAGGCTTGATCCTACCCTGGCTCTTTCAATCGACACAGAAAAGGCAGTCAATTAGGGGGATTCCAAGATGGCCGCCGAAGGGGTAGGACCCTGAAAGCAGAACTCGCGACCCCCATGAGCACAAAAGCAGAGAAAGTGTCTCCTCCCCAGTCGCAAAGGTAAGATCAGCTGCGGGAGCTGAACAGAGTCTCTTTCGAGGACACCTACGGTACTAAGGAAGAGTTAGAAGGGATTTTGCAATCCAGGGCTCAAAGATCGGTTTGTGCCCAGAGAGGTGCCACAACCCCGTGGCGAGTAAGGAGCGGCGAGTCTGGAGGGCCGAGAGCCACGGCCCCTGCCCAGAATGGCCGGGTCAGCCCGATACATTTGGCCCCGAGAAGGACATCTGCAGCAGGGAGGTGAGGCGGGGGCACCCACCCGCCAAACACGCCGCCAGACAGGAGCTGCCAGACTGAGACCAGAAGGGCTTCGAAGAGGCCACCCTGCCCCATGCCCACCACAACAAAAAAAAAGCTTGTTTGCGCTCCGGCGGGTGAGGCACTTTACCGCCCCCGACCTGACAAGCGGCGAAAGCAGCGGGGAAGAAGAGGATGATCGGGCCAGGGGGGCACATCGAACCCCACTCCCCGAAAATGAAGGGACACCGTAGCCAGAGAGGGAAAAGGGAGAAGACGAAGACGGGAGGAGAGACCGGCCTGAGGGAGCCAACACACCTGTACAACGGGCCGTGCGGGGACGCCGGCCGGAGCGGGAGGCCAAGCCTGACCAGACCACTGGAAGAGGTTGGGTCTTGGAGATCAGCAGAGGAGGAGCCACGTGGGGACATTCACTTGCCCAGCAGGCACAGGGAGGTGAGCCCGTCCGCCACCCACAACGCATATAACACCAAGAGGGGCCCACAGGCCACCCTGAGGAGGGTTGGAGCGCCAGGGGCCCTCTGCATTATTCACCCAGGAGGAGAATGAGCCCAGGAAGGGCCAAGGCCACAAGTCACGGGGGCTCAGGGTGGCTCGAGCATGGCCCCACAAAGATAGCACCCAACACCTGTCTAACCAACCTCAGGATGGAGAAGCACCAGCTGGGCGAGCAGAGGGGAGAAACATCTGTTCCAACCTCACACAGGGCAGTGTACGCAGGGGATAAGGCCCCCTAAGGACTTGGGGGGCAACTTGGGGGCGAGGTTGTATGCCCAGGTCAGGGGTACAAAGTGTGATCCGCCCCTAGAAAGAGGGGGAGTTGGTGAAAAGGAGAGCTCAGCAGACTGGACCTCAGGGGAGGGCCACCCCGCCGGGAGTACTCCCCCTTGTCCTCCACGTGGAAAGGTCCATCAAATAGCTGCAGGCAAGGAGAAGCAAGAGAAGGTGCCCCAGGTGACAAAGTGGGGGGTGGCACCAGCAAGATAGCAGCAAGAGTCTCTGACTTAGGGGCATCAGACCAAGTGGGGACATACCCCCAGGTGGTCGGTAGAAGACATGTCGAAGAACAAGGGCAGGGATCTACAGGGACCCCAAAAACCCTCAAAGAAAACCCAGGAAGGCCCCATCCACAATCTTTGGAGGAAGGACAGGTAAGCTCAGTCCAAAGGGGAGGGGCCCCAGAAATCCCACGAAACCAGGCAAGAATGAGAGGAGGAGGGACATCCCAAACAGTCAGCCAAGAGATCCTCAGGCAGTACTTCCAGGACTTTGGAGACAAAATAGTGAGCACAGTAAAATCCTAACTGGCCAAGATCAGAGAGGACTGGGCCTCAGCCCTGCATGAAGTAAAAGGGGACATAAGCAGGCTGGAAGAAAGGACTGATATAAACGAGACAGCGCTACAGGATCTGGCAGAGGACACGAGGAAGATTGAAGACCTGGTGGAAAAATTGGCAGCCGCCATGTACAACCTGGAACTCCAGGCTGAGGACCTGGAGAACAGGTCCAGGAGATCAAACATTTCAGATCAACGGTCTCCCTGAAGAAGTCCACGACAGGGAACCCAAGGAGGGGGTCAGGCAAATCTTCGCCAATATAATAGACTTGGAAGGGGCCTCCAAGCTCAAACTGGACAGGGTCCACAGTGTTAGCCCACAAAGAAAAGAAACAGGAGCCAGGCCAAAAGACACCCTGGCGGCCCTTCATGAATATGTCCAGAAGGAAGAGATCCTCCAAACAGCGAGGAGGGCAAAACAAATCAATTATAATGGAACCGAGCTTCAAATCTTCCAAGACCTGCCCTACACGACACTACTAAAAAGGAGGAAAATGAGCCCGATAACATGGGCCCTAACAGAGAACGACATCAGGCACTGCTGGACATTCCCTTTTGGCCTGATATTTTAATGAGATGGAAAACAACACTGCATGACAACATGCAGGGAGGGAACGACCATTCGGGGAATCGCGAAAGAGGACCCAGAGCCAAGCACTAGAGGATGCAGGGGCCCTGGATCGAAGAAAACATGAGAATGGACTATAGTGAAACACAAAGGTGACAGGAGGGGCCCGAAAAGGCCCCAAACCAACTTATCTGCACCAGGGACGCTAAACCCAGAACTTAAATGAAAGCTCAGGGAGGGCTACCACTTCAATAGATAGTTTCATAGGGGATGGGGAAGAGGGTCTTGGATCTCAAAATGGGCTCCAGTAAGCCTGCAGGTCACATGGCTGGGGTCAGGAAAGGACTCAATACCTGTGTTTCCACAGCGGGATGGGTTAATGCCAATTGAGTCTACCCAGCAGGGGGGAGTGGGAGGTGGGGCGGGAGAGGGTTTCAAGGGAAGGGAGGGGGGGGCGGAACCCATCCAAAACATAAAAAGGGTCAGGAAGATCTCCAAGCAACACAAAGGGGTCGATTAGATGCAACGACCTAGCCTTAATGACACTGAATGTTAGGGGCCTGAACTCTCAGTTAAAATGGAAAAAACTAGAAAGGTTCTTACACAGAGAGAAACTGGACATCGTAGCGCTCCAGGAGACACACATACAATCTAAGGACACACAGAGGGTTAGAATAAAACGGTACAACATGATGTTCCAAGCTAACGAGGAAAGTCTGAAAGTCTCCATAACAGGCTGGGAAAAGGACATAAGCGGAAGATATGTAGCCATAATTATGCAAGGAAGGGGAGAGATATACACGCTAGCCAACATTTATGTGCCCAACTCCAGCCAGCATAAATTCATACAAAAAATGATGAACAATATTTCATGGGAGCCACTAACTGACAGAAGCGCGGGGCGATTGGGCACCCAGGGGGTATCTTCGAGGGAACTAAAGGACAAGATGGATAGACTGGCTCTAGTGGAAGCCTGGAGAGAAAAGAAGGGGGACACAAGCGGGTACACATTCTTCTCTCACGCTCACAGGACCTCCCTGAGGATCGACAATGATCGACAACGTACGGATCTCATGGGAACTACTGGCTGGAGGTAACAGAAATTGAGGTATTTTTGTATTTGTATTTGTTTATTACTTGTATCGCGCACCGAACCCTCAGGTAACTGGGCGCTGGAAAACTTGAATGTTACAGGCATAAATAAAACAATGACAACAGATAAGAAGACCAGTGTTTACAGAGAGGTCTGAGGACAAAGAGTTACAGGTGAGTATTACAGGAATAAATAGGGTGTTTGGCAAAGTGGGAATACCAGTGGTTACAGATGGGTCTGAAGACAGTCATATACATGTGAAAGTGAGAAAATACAAGTCTGGTGGCCTCATCGGGTAGGCTTGTCCGTAAGCAAGGTTTTTACTCCAGCCTTGAAGGTCAAGAAGGATGGTTCTAGTCTGTAAGAAAGTGGCAGAGGATTCCAGCAATTGACTGCTTGAACGGGGAAGATAGCGCCACCAGCAGTTTTTAAGTTGAATCTTGGAACAGCAAGGTGATTGGATTGGGCAGATCTGGTAAGCCGGTAAAGTTGTAGCTTGCTGAAGTTATTGGACAGATATTTAGGAGAAGAGTTTGATAGGCCTTTGTGTGTGATTGCCAGAGTGCGGAGAATGATTCTATCACGAACAAAAATCCAGTTGGCATCTCATCTGATAGCTGTGATGTGGCTAGATCTGGGGAGATTAAGTGCTGCTCTCAGTGAATTATTTTGTAAGACTTGAAGCCTATTTAGGTTCTGTTCAGAGGAATCTAGGAAGAGCGTATTACAAATAGTCAATCTTTGACAGTGCTAGGGCTCTTGCAAGTGTTATGCAGCTATTAGTGGACAAGTAGGATTTGCAGCTGTAGATTAACTTGTTAGTGTAGGCCAGAGGCGTTGCTAGGAGGGGGGCTAAGGGTGCTATAGCCCCTGGTCTTTTGGTTGTAGCCCCGGATAGAACTCAGGGGCCACAAGCAAAAGGCTATAGCTAGCCCCAAATCCTGCCAGCCCAGACATTAGCTTAGCCCCTGATCTTGTCTGGACCTAGCAACACCCCTGGTGTAGGCGGTAGCGTATGCAACAGCACTGACTTGTTTCTTTAGGGACAGAATTGAATCAAGAAAAACTCCCAAAGTTTTTATTTTCCTTGGTGACTTTGATCGAGTTGCCTCAATGTTGAAGGATATGTATCTTTGGTCAAGTTTATTTAAGCTCACCTAAGTGCCGACAATCAGAAGTTCAGACTTTTCATCATTAAGGCACAGACTGTTAGTGAACATTCAAGCCTGGATTTCTAGGTAGATTTCATTGATTAACCTGGAATCCTCATCGTAGTGACCAGTAAGCAGGATGAGGACCTGGGTGACATCTGCGTAGTTAGTGTAGATAACACTGAAGTTATCCAAGCAATTGAAGATGAGCTTTGTGAATATATTATAAAGCGTTGGTGCAGGAGCCTTGGGAACTCCACAAAGTATGGGGATCGGGTTGGCAGAGGCAGTAGGTGAGAATACCCTGGTGGTTCGATTGGATAAAAAGGATTTGATCCAATTAGATGCGTTGGAGGAGAAAGCTGTAGCTGAGGTGAGATGTCTGGTGAGGATTTGGTGATCAACTAAATCGAATGCTGCCAACAGGTCTAGTAGCAGAAGGATCGATAATTTGCATTTATCCTTCGCCTCGTTCATCTGGACTTTCAAAGCCAGGAGTGCTGTCTCCGTTCCATGTCTTGGCCTAAAGCCTGATTGTCTGAGGCCTAATAGGTTATTTGCTTCCAAGTGATTCTGCATTTTCAAGTATGCAACTCTATCCAATATTTTTAAAAGGAAAGGGACGGTGGTGATCGGCCTGTAATTGGTTAGAATGTTTGGGTCCAAGTTGTTTTCTTTTAGTAAAGGCATGACGTAGGCCTCCTTGAGATTGTTAGGTACTTGCCTTATCTTGAATGAGGAATTTATTAATGTAGCAATGAAAGGGGACAGTTCTTGGGCTCCTTTCTCAATGATTGAGGCTCGGCAGGTGTCTCCTTGGCAGCGAGAAGGGTTTTAGGTTCTTAATAATGTCTTCCACTTCTTTTGGTGTCACATTTCGGAGAACTCAAAAGGTGGGCATTGAGGGTGAGGCTGTTTATGAGCTAGATCGATGTGTTATTGATTAAGAGGAAGTTTTTTTTGCTTCTATCTTATTTTGTAGGAGCGCTATCTTGTCATATAGGGCACAGCTTGGTTATGGACGTAGGTGAATTTCGCCAATTAGATTAAGCTGACCATTTGTTGTTCCTTAGGATTTTTTGTTCGGGTGTGTACCACTTATTGAGGTGGGCGATTGGTTTGGCTTTTTTAACTTGAGTGGTGCAGCAACGTTTAGGGCTGATTCAAGAGTGTCATTATATAGGTTCACTAAGTTATCTGAGTCTAGGTTCTTAAAGTTGGACTCGTCAAGGATGTTATTGATAAGGGGCCGGAGACTTGAGATTGTGATGTTACAATAGTTTCTGGAGGGGATAGGGGTGACAAGTTAGGGCAGTGGGGTGTTATTCCTTGGATGGTGAATGAAATGAGGTGGTGGTCCGACCAAGCTACGGGTTCATTCTGAAGTATTGTTAAGGAACAGTTGAGATTCAACACCCAATTCAGGATTCACCCCTTGATGTGAGTGGGTTCTGTGATTCTGTGTTTGAAGCCGAGTTGGGAGATGGAGTTTTCTAACACTAGGGCCTGAGTGTCATCCGGGTCTAAATGCCCTAAATTAAGGTCACCCAGGAGGTTAGTTTGGGAGCCAATTTTAGTGTTGGCAGAAAGGAGGTCAATGATGTCTTCCTCTAAGGAAGACATCGGACCAGGAGGATGGTAGATGAGATGCATAAGAATTGTTTGGGTGAGTGAGAGTGGGACTTTGACAGAAAGTAATTCTGCAGAGGGTAGGCTGGAATGGGAGATGGCTCTGATGCTCAGATGGGTAGGGGTAATGGCTCTATTGGACCATTCCGCCGTTACGTTCACTCTTGATAGAACTGCCAAATCCTGCGGGCTATGGAAATGGACATTCCTGGCATATATAGTCAAAGATGGGCTAATTGGGGAAGAGATAAAGAAGGCAATAGTAGAATTCTTTCTCCTCAACAAAGTGCGGGACACAAGCCTTAGCTCGATATGGGATGCTTTTAAGGCCACGATTAGAGGCCAGCTCATCACAATAAAGGCGAAAAGGGACAAGGAAAGGAGGCAGCTCGAATGGTATCTAGAGAGAAAACTGCAACAGGCCATGGGAAGGATGGGGGAGGGGGCTAGTGGAGCAACTAGGAGGGAATATAGATCGATAAGGGGCCATCTAGATGTACTGTAGATGAGGGATGCTGAAAGGGCATTGCTACATCTAAAGCTTAACTACTACGTTAAAGCTAATAAGGCTGACAGGATGCTGGCCAGGCTTCTAAGAAAAGATGAAAAACAGAACAATTACTAAAATCAAAATAAGCAGTGGGGGAGTGAGTACAAATAAATCCGAGATGCAAAGGGAATTCGTAGAATTTTACCGGGAGCTGTATAAATCTGAAGACCCTGAAGACTCTTTTCAACTAAAATACTTGGAAAAGGTTCCCCTTACAAACTTAACACCTCAGGAAGCCCAGTCCCTAGATCACGACATAACGGTGGAGGAGGTGCGTAAGGCTATTGCCACGCTGCCCTCGAACAAGTCCCCAGGGCCAGATGGCTTTATGGCTTACTTTTATAAAATATACAGAGAAGAGCTGGCCCGCCCCACCCAGTCCAACTATTTAATGAGTTCGGGAGAAAAGGAAAGATAACACTAACAATGGAAGAAGCCAAAGCATTGCTCCTTTCTAGACCGGGCAAAGACCCCGAAAGCTGTAAATCCTGCAGACCAATAGCGTTAATAAACACGGACACCAAGTTATACACAAAAAATCCTGACCACTAGACTAGACCCCCTCCTATCGAAACTAATCAACACAGATCAATCAGACATCATAGGAGATAGAAAGACCGGGGACAACTCAAGAAGGGTAGCACACTTACTAGAAAAAGTTAACTTAAAAAAGGTGCCAGCACTGCTCCTCGCATTAGACACTGAAAAAGCGTTTGATCGCGTGGAATGAGATTTGTATTTTACACAATGAGGAAAATTGGATTTGGGGAGAAAATGTTGAATAAAGTGAGAGCTAACTATTCCAACCCTTCCTCACGCCTGCTGATAAATGGGCAATTAACCAATCCCTTTCAGGTAACAAGAGGTACAAAACAAGGGTGCCCACTATCCCCCCTGTTGGTTGAATGTGATCTTTTTAGAGCCCCTATTGGCTACGATCAGGGCTACCGAGGATATAGCAGGCATCCCATTCGGGGGGAATTCCCACAAAATTACAGCCTTTGTGGATGACCTGCTGCTATCTCTCACAGAATCAGTTAGGTCTTTTGGGGCGCTGGACTGGGAACTAGGAAAGTTTGGAGAGATAGCAGAACTAAACATTAATATGAACAAGTCAGAGGCCCTGAACCTGACGTTCCGAAAGGGATGGAGCGTGAGATAGCAAAAGCGTCCCAATACACCTGGGTGCCCAATGTGATGGAATAACTAGGAATCAACATCCCAAAAAAGATTGACTTACTGTAGCAGGAAAATTACCTATCCTTTTTGGCCAGATTAAAACAAATCCTACAGGAATGGAGCCCGCTTGGGATGTCATGGCTGGGCATGATAAATATTATAAAAATGGTCATGGTCCCCAAGGTCTTATATTATTTTACATCAATCCCGACGAAAGTCCCAAAAGCCTTTTTTTGGGTGCTCCTGTCAATCTGGAAAAGTGAATACCCTTCATTCGAATGATAGACGTATCTTGATGGCCGAAGGCCAATCGCCTTATTCACAGAATTATAGAAATACAGACTGCTATGCTTGACCAACAAGCGGCCATTTTAAACGTAGCAAGAATCGCCATTTTGCTTGTTAACCATTGCTCATTGCTTTCTGTCTAAACTGCTTTGCAGCTTGCAATTCTTGCGAATTCTGCTTACTCTGCTTGACTGTTAACATTGTTGTCTGAATTTGAAAGGGCAAGGTCGCGGGACTGAGGAGTTCGTTAAAACTCCTCATGAGTAGCCCAGAAAGGAATGCCCATGCTCCCTCTCTGTAGCCCCGAGGGAGAGATGCAGGGCATTTAATCATTTCACAGCTGCCAGCCAGTCTCGTACTGTGGTAGAATATGTTAGAATAAAGCAGCTAAAAGGCTTGAATTATGCTCTTCTTACGGCCCCCCTCACAAAACCCTTTAGAGCGTGTCGGCTCCCAGGACACGAATAGCACCTCATAGATAGCAAAGCTTGGAATCTGACTCTTCCCCCGTGTGCAGCTTGCTTCCAAGAACAGAAGCACCATGTTCTGTTCAAAAACTAGAAGATGCCTCTGCACTTTCTAATTGCACATTATTACTAGAATGGACATCGAAAGTTTCATAATTGTCACACTAGTCGGAAATGTCCATCATCATCCAAAGAAACTCAATAAAAGGGGGATGTTAAACATGACAGAGCTGATTGTATGATATGCTTTTTGTATATATGTAACTGATGTACGTAATTCGCTCTCTTGCGTCCCTCGAGGTCTAGAAAATACACGTCACGGGGCGTGAGACCACAGTTGGCCAATTGGGACTATTTTGCTTGCAATAAACCCTAGCATTGGGAATCTGAACCTCGTGTCTGGCGCATCCTTTCGTGTATGGTTTTTGCCTTGTTTCCATATCGCGAGGGACCCCTAGGGGCCCCTCTCAAGATGGCGCCCGAATAGGGACCCTCCCCCACTTGCCCCTTCGTAGACTTTGTAACGGAGTAAAGGTGGAAGAACGGCAAGGACGGGACGATCGAGCCGGGATCAAGAGGTGTACGGGGCACCCTGTAGAAGTGAGGAGAGATTCCTTCCGCAGATCTGCACACATCTGATCCCTGATCGACGTACCGGGCCAGAGGGCAAAGGAGGCGAGGGTCATTCCCCGATTCAAACAAAATCCTGATTATTGGTAGAGTGTTGATTTTGCAAATTCAAACATCCAGGTGAAGAATAGTTAACCAAGGGGAAGGTTAAAAACATGCCTGGAGTACTGTCCACTTTAGCGGGGCTTTTCCGCTGCGGTAAACAGTCCTTGGAAAATGGCCAAAGTGCACCGCCTGGGGGAACGCCGGCTTATGACATGTATGCAAAATATGGTGTTGGTGCGATAATATTTTGTGAAATTTGGCATAGGCAAACTAGAAAGCAACAGGACCATCAGTGGCCAATTAATGGTAGCTTTGAGATTGCGAGGATAGATAACCTAGAAAGGGTGCTGATTAGGAAAAAAGCGCGACCCGCAGCTTTTGAGACTGTCAAAGATTGGAGGAGGGAAGCAATGCTCCGACTTAGGAGTAGAGAGAAGCATGCGCGTAGGCACAAATCGAAGCTTGAGGTAGCAGAAGAAAGGGAGGAGGAGGAGTGGACGGCAAGTCTAAGCCGGGAAAGGAGACGTGAGCAAATGAACATAGAAGGAATATACCCGCAACGGGAACTACACATAGAAGACGAATTAATGGAACATTTGCTAACCCATACGGGCCGAAGCCCAAAACCAGGATCGAAACCAAACACGCCAGTAGTGACTGCGCAGGCCCAACCAGTAGCTCTCATACCCCCTCCCGCAGCCCAAGCACTTCCCCTTACGCAAGCATTAACCCACGCCCCACCCACAGCTCGAGCCCTCCCACAAGCGCAGACCGCAGACGCACAATTTCCCAGCACCCAGCAAGGCCCTTCACAGATGCAACCTGTGTCACTTGTCCCATCCGCACCTCCTGCTCCAGAGACAGATTCAGCACCATCCGCCCCTCCCGAAGTCGAAATTGAGACCGGGGAGGCGAGAGGCGGGGCTGAAGGAACAGGATTCGTACGGGTAACTTGAAGCGCGACCAGCAAAGAAAGAAAGATTGAATTACAGCAAGAGGCAGAAATGTACATAGAAGGAAATGATGGGAAGGCAGCATTGGCCTCATTGTATGGGTACCGAAGAAGCAACAAGAGACAGGTAGTGTTGGAATACATGGGGGAATTTTTGGTGGGAGAATGGAAAAAGATACTTGGGAATTTACCGCCACAACGATTGTTAGATTTGAATAAGTTAGCACGCAGTGAGCAAAGAGATGAGGATGTAAGAAAACATGTGTACAAACTCATTGAACTGAAAAATGAAATGGAAGATAGATATGATGAAATGTTTGCTACACCTGAATATAGTCGTGAGTGTATTAAGAAAGGTAGGAAGGAGGCATCGAGGTTGTATATGCAAAAATCGTAGCCGACAGTTTTTCCAGGTGGTGCAAAGCATTTGCCGGCACCAGGACAAATAGGTGATAAACAAAGATTGAAGGCATTGGTGGGGGAAACAATGCGATGGATGTCGAACAAAAGAACGTCAGTGGAGGAAGTAAGTGAGATGTGTAATGGGTACCCATTGGAGATGAGAAACGAAGCGATGTGAACGATAATATGAGTGTTACTGCAGCAGGTAATTGGATACAATAGAGGTAGAGGGAACGCGGAAGGCAGAGGAAATTTGAATAATATGCACGGGGTGTCATTGGGATTAAATCAATGTGCGTACTGTAAAGAGGAATGACACTGGCGAGCGCAATGCCCGCACCTACATAATAGAGGTGGGTTTGGCCAGAGAAGGCCTCATAGAGGACATCAGGGGTCAAATGGCCCAGGCAGAAATAGCATGCAGCAACAGCAGGGATATACCAATGGAGGTAATCAAAACCAATCCCATGGTCAAAACCAAGCTCAAAAGAACCAGGCATTGAAGCAAAGTGTTCCAAAAATAAATCAGGGCGGGCAGGGCCAACAGGGAAATGATCAGAGTGGAGGACACCGAGGGGGAAATGGGAACATTTTTGATACACAGCCAAACACGTATTATAGCAGCAGCGGTGACTACACATCGGACGATGTGTTATTTTCACAATAGGACAGCCCACGGCAGGGGTCGGAATCAGTGTCTATTCCCGTGAATCAGAGAGGACCCTACGTAGAAATGAGAGTCGGGAATAAGGAGCACCGTTTCCTTGTAGATAAGGGGCACAAAAGTGTTTGATAGACCACCACTTGGTTCCGGAGATCCCACTGACGGGGCAAAACAATGTTTCTGTAGGGTTCGCAGGTACACCAGTAATTAACCCCGTGTCCGAAGCTGTCCCAATTACAATAGGACCATTTACGTAACAGTGTCCATTTCTTCTGACAGAAAATTATGGGGAGAACTTGCTAGGATTAAATTTGTTGAGAAAATTGGGGGCAGTTATACATTGTACGGCAGAGGGGGTATTGCTCACGATTTGGCCTCACGATGCACCAGTGACAGAATTTATGTCAAAAGCGTTACCAGAAGAGCTAAGTAGAGTACCAACCTGTCTGTGGGCAATGCATGATAACGATGTAGGATGCTTGAAAACAGAGCCAGCAAAAATAACTTTGAAAGAAGGTTTTGCATTACCACGAATTCCCCAGTATAAAATTTCTGTTGAAGGTGAGAAGGGATTAAAGAGTATTGTTACTGACCTGGTGAGATTGGGGGTGGTTGAAGAAATTGCAGGTAGCACGTGCAACAGCCCGATTCTTCCAGTTTACAAGAAAGGAGGCAATGAAGTACCATATCGTTTCATAATTGATCTGCGCGCATTGAACAAAGTGGTAGACCCACAATTCCCTTTGGTCCCAGATGTCACAACAAAACTGACAATGATACCGGCCACTGCAGAATACTTTAGTGTAGTTGATTTGAAGAACGCGTTCTTTAGCATTCCAGTGGATAAAAGCAGTAGATATCTGTTCGCGTTCACTCTAGGAGGTCGATCATTCACATTCACACGCATTCCATAAGGATACACAGAAAGCAGAGCGCTAGACATGCTAGAATTACCCGAAGGTTGCGTACTCTTGCAGTACATAGATGACTTGTTACTAGCTGCTGACACAAAAGAGATCTGCAAAGAAAGTACTATATTACTATTGACACACCTAGCGACCCATGGTCACAAGGCAAGTTTGAAGAAATTCCAGTATAATCAAAAGGAGGTGTTTTATTTGGGTTACCAACTTTCGAAAGAAGGGAGAAGATTAACACCAGAATTTATAGAAAGTATTTCTAGTATGCCTATTCCAAAAACTCAAAAAGGAGTGAGAGCTGTAATAGGCATGGCCTCTTATTGTCGGCAGTGGATCAGTAATTTTGCGTTGATTGTGAAGCCGATGATAAAATTAACTAAAAAGAATGCAGTGATGCCTTTACAGTGGGATGAGGAACGTCAGAAAGCGTTTGAGCAATTGAAAGCTGCATTGTGTGCTGCGCCAGTTTTAGGCACTCCTAACTATAAAAAGATTTTTCGACTATTTGTGAGCGAGAGTGAAGGATGTCCATTGGCGGTTTTGACACAGGAACAAGGTGGAAGAAATAGGCCGTGCGGCTATTATTCTTCCGTGATGGACCCTGTAGCGCGCGCACTACCACAATGTTTGCGATCTGTCGCAGCGGCTGCTGCGTCAGTGAAACAAACGGAAGGAATGGTATTGGGGCACACTTTAATTCTGATGGTGCCACATGCTATAGACGTTCTATTAAATAGAACACAGACGCAACGCCTCACTTCTGCCAGACTAACAAGATATGAGCTCATCTTGTTTGCACCCCACATCCAAATTATGAGGTGTAGCGCATTGAATCCTGCAGAATTAATGCCACTGCCCATAGCAGAAATTGGTGACAACGAATCACCACCCCATGATTGTTTAATGGTCACTGAAGAAGAAACAAAGAGAAGAGTTGACTTGAGCGACATCCCACAGAAAGAGCCAGATGGGGAGTTGTTTTGTGACGGCTCTTGTTTTAAATTACCTGATGGCACATCAACGGCCGCATATGCAATTACTACCCTAGAGAGTGTTGTAGAAAGCAGAAGAATCCCCTACAATTCAGCACAAGCCGCAGAAATAATAGCACTGACCCGAGCCTGTGAACTCTCTGAGAATTTGAACGTGAATATTTATACTGACAGCCAGTACGCCTTTGGCGTGGTTCATAACTTTGGCCGACTCTGGGCTGAGAGTGGCTTTTTGACATCACATGGGGGCAGGATTCAGCATGGCCCTTTGATTGTACGATTGTTGTCTGCACTCACGTTTTCAAAGCGCTTAGCTATAGTAAAATGCGAGGCGCATAAAAAAGTAACATGCAAAGTGGGAGAGGGAAACGCATTTGCAGACAGGATTGCGAAGCAAACAGCCACAGATTTGGGAAATAAAATGATGACAGTACAGACTGAGGAAGTACCTTGTATGATAGAGAATGGAGTTGCCACAGTCAAAGAAATGCAGGCTGAGGCCACGACCGAAGAGATTCAGGGGTGGGCTGAGGGCTCTGCTGAGTTAGATTTGGAAGGATGTTGGGTGGACAAAGAGACCAAGAACTGGATGTTGCCAAATTGTTACGTAACCGCAATGGTCACAATGGCGCATAGCCCTACCCACATTTGCGTGAAAAAAATGGTACAGCATTTATCCACAGTATGGAAAAATGAGCACATAAAAAAGAATGCAGAAAGGCTAGTGCAGAATTGTATTACGTGCCTGCAACACAATGTAGGGAAGGGGACCATGACTCCAGTAGGTAGTTTTGGCCCACCCTCTATGCCATTCGAGGTGATCCATTTTGATTTCATAGAAATGGAAAGGTGCCAGAACTACAAATATGTGTTAGTGGTGATTTGTGCATTTAGCAAGTGGGTGGAGGCATATCCTTTAAAAGACTGTACTGCCATGTCAACGGCAAAAGTAATGTTGAAGGAGTATTTCTCCCGGTTCGGGTTGCCCCGTGTCCTGTGGTCAGACAACGGCCCACACTTTGTGGGCGCAGTAGTACTACAGATCAGTGCAGGACTACAGATAGAGAAACGATTCCACAGTTCCGCCGGGCTTGTTGAGAGACATAGCGGTATCTTAAAGTCGAAGATAGCTAAAATCTGTGCTGGGAGCAAGTTGAGTTGGGTGGATGCATTACCCCTCGCGCTATTGTGCATGCGCACGTCTGTTCAGGCTAATACTGGGCTCTAACCCTATGAAATTATAATGGGGAGACCGGCAAATGTATGGTGCGCACCGCAGCCCAAAAGATTATGTGAGGTCGAGCATCCTGTGTTAAGCACGTACTGTGGCCTTTTAATGCAGAAGTTGCGTTTGATTCATCAGCAGGTGCAGGAGGCGTTACCAGTGCAATACACCAGACCGGGGCACACGCTGGAGCTTGGAAGCTGGGTCCTGATTAAGAACTTTGAGCGGAAGACAGCATTAGCACCCTGGTGGTGCGGCCCCTATCGAGTGTTGCTGGCGACGCAGACGGCCATATGGGTGGACGGCCGCAAGGCCTGGATTCATGCTACCCATGCCAAAAGGTTCCCAGCTTCACTGAAAACTTTGCCTGATCCAGACGACCAGAGAGAGACAACGGTCTCGGAAACGAAAGAAACTGTTGCCAGTCCACTGCCACAGCATCAGCCTGAGCGAGAAGTGAAAGTTGAAACAAAGCCTAAGCGAGAAGTGAAACTCGAAACAGAGCCTGAGGAGGCTGCCAGGAAGGGGAAAGGGCGAAAAGTGCCCCAATGTTGCTCAGCAGAAACAACATCACTGCCGAGCGACACAAACTCTGCATTGCAAACACAAGCAGAAACAACGCGTGTACCCCTTTGGCGCCCACCAGTTTCTGCAAACGCACCAGAGCCAAAGAAAGAAACTACATCATTGCCATGGCACTCATCGCTACCCATCATTGTGCCGCAGGCTGACACTGAGCCTGATACTGGAAGTGCAATGGCACTATTCACGGATCATCCAATACCAGGAGTGAAACGGTATAATTTGCGGCCTCGACAGGCAAAGTGATCCACAGATCTTTGGTGCTTTTCTTTTGCCTTTGGTTCCACTCACGGACGGAGTAGGATCCAGGGGCGTAGAGGAGAGAAGTGTGAGAGTTGTGCAAGTCGGACAATTCAAGACTCACGGCTCCTCGGTGCGCTTATAATAAAGTACATGTGTCAGGAGCCAGAGCAGGACAAGCTGGACGCACGTAAGTACTAAGGCTGATAAAGTACATGTGTCCTAAGCCAGAGCAGGACAAGCTGGATGCACATAGCACTCTGTCAATAAAGAACTGTTCAGAAATCATCTGAGCAGTGGGAGAAAAAAAAAACAACTAATCTTGCTCGGAGGGGATAAGTGATCTAGGCTGTGAAAGGGTTGGCAGAATTGAACTGTGACATTTTTTTTATTGAACTTTTGGCATCAAGAACGAGAGACATTTATGACGAACTTTGCCAGCAAGAAGAAGGACGATGAAGAACAAATCAAGACCGGTTTCAGCCTCCTCCTGCACCCCTGCTGAAAAGATGATAGTTTTAGAGACTGTAAATTTAGGGAAAACGCATGGTAAAAGGAATAAGGTACTGGTTTGGACATTGGTCTTGTGTTCTCTAAGTATGGTAGTACCAACAATAATAGCTATTACACTATGGTTCCTGGAGTCCGCGCACCCATTAGAAACACTTTTGCCAAAAGCAGCTACTGAAAGCCCGGTTCATGTAATCACTGGTACTTTGTCCCCAATGGAAAAAAGACATAGAGAAGGATATGGCAACAATACATTGTTGCTCATCATGAACATGACCCATGCGGTTTTAAAGAAAAAAGATTGCTGGGTTTGTGCCCATTTACCACAGCACGCTGGGAAAGGGATAGGCTGGTATGTACAACCGTTACCATTGATTTATTCATGTGAAGTATCATTGAGTGCAATGTTCTTTGGGAAATGAAACAAGAGTAATACGGGTCAGCTAGATGAGACCAATATGAATGAATTTGAGGAAGTGATCATGAAACCTGTGGGTTGTTCCATATTCCACAAAGCTTGCGTGTTTACACCAGATCCCATGAGGAAAAATACACGAAAGGCAACAAGACTAGATAGATTACATAGGCAGAATAGACCGACCCCGCCAGCAGAAGAAACATCAGTAATGACATTTCGAATGAGGGATGAATGGAATAAAGATGCTGTGCCCCCTGCCTATACAGTGGATCACAGCCCCAAAACTGCTCCCCTATGTTTAAAGAAAAAAGGTTTCTATAAAGTAGGAACGTTTAGCAGCTGCCTGAACACAGTGGTTTTAAAGCACGAAAAAGAACCCGTGTACGTAGGGGACCCTGTTTACTTTATATGTGTGGAAAAAGCATACCCATGGTTACCTAGGAACTGGGGAGGTACATGCTACCTAGGTCTACTGTTTCCAGGAGTGTTCCTCTTGGAAACAGCGGAAGTAGCCAGACGAACAAAAGGTAGAACTCAAAGGAGTAGTGAAGATGGAATGATAGCAATGGATGTAGCCAAATCGTTTATACCATTTTTAGCCCAAATAGAAAATTCCTATAATATAAGAAAACTGTCTAGAATATTAAAAAATACAATAGATTCAACAACAGATATTTTATTCAATATGACGTTAGAAGAGAAAGGAATAAGACTAATGGCACTACAAAACAGGATGGTTCTTGATATAATATTAGTTGATCGTGGGGGAGTTTGCAAACTCGTAAAAACTGCATGCTGTGTGTTTATAGATGATTACTCCCCTACGATATTTAAAGCAATCTGGAAATTACATGTCCTAAGTTCCACACTCTCTACTGAAGAAGGGGGATGGGGGATAGGATCCTGGTTTTGGGGACTATTGCGGTCCTGGGGATGGAAGTTAATTTCAATACTAATGGTAGTACTTGGTATATTCATAACATGTTGCTGTTGCATACAATGCCTACCAATAGTTTGCACTGAGATAACTGAGGGATGTACTAAGGGATGTATGCACATGGTGTCGAGTGGAAAACAAACACATGGCCGAAATAACAGAGACACTGATGAAACAAAAACAGTAAAACAATTCATGGCTATAGACATTAATAATGTAGATGATGCTTATGATAGCATGAAAGGTTCAGACATAGATACCCCAGACTTATCCTCATCAGAGGAGGATACAATGAATTAATAAGACGTTTGGCATACGGCCAAAAGGAGGGTTTGTCAATCTGGAAAAGTGAATACCCCTCATTCGAATGATAGACGTATCTTGATGGCCGAAGGCCAATCGTCTTATGCACAAAATTATAGAAATACAGACTGCTATGCTTGACCAACAAGCGGCCATTTTAAACGTAGCAAGAATCGCCATTTTGCTTGTTAACCATTGCTCATTGCTTTCTGTCTAAACTGCTTTTCAGCTTGCAATTCTTGTGAATTCTGCTTACTCTGCTCCACTGTTAACATTGTTGTCTGAATATGAAAGGGCAAGGTCGCGGGACTGAGGAGTTCGTTGAAACTCCTCATGAGTAGCCCAGAAAGGAATGCCCACGCTCCCTCTCTGTAGCCTTGAGGGAGAGATGCAGGGCATTTAATCATTTCACAGCTGCCAGCCAGTCTCGTACTGTGGTAGAATATGTTAGAATAAAGCAGCTAAAAGGCTTGAATTATGCTCTTCTTACGGCCCCCCCTCACAAAACCCTTTAGAGCGCGTCGGCTCCCAGGACACGAATAGCACCTCATAGATAGCAAAGCTTGGAATGTGACTCTTCCCCCGTGTGCAGCTTGCTTCCAAGAACAGAAGCACCGTGTTCTGTTCAACAACTAGAAGATGCCTCTGCACTTTCTAATTGCACATTGTTACTAGAATAGACATCGAAAGTGTCATAATTGTCATACTCGTCGGAAATGTCCATCATCATCATCCTGAGTTCAAAGAAACTCAATGAAAGGGGGGTGTTAAACATGACAGAGCTGATTGTATGATATGCATTTTGTATATATGAAACTGATATATGTAATTCGCTCTCTTGCGTCCCTCGAGGTCTAAAAAATACACATCGCGGGGCGTGAGACCACAGTTGGCCAATTGGGACTATTTTGCTTGCAATAAACCCTAGCATTGGGAATTTGAACCTCGTGTCTGGCGCATCCTTTCGTGTACGGTTATTGCCTTGTTTCCATATCGCGAGGGACCCCTAGTGGCCCCTTTCACTCCAGGGGGCCATAGGAACATATTTGTGGAACGACAAAAAGCCCAGAGTGGCGAGGAGCCTGATGCAAACACCCAGAAACAGGCGGGGCATGGGGGCTCCGGACATGAGGGCCTACTATCTAGCTGCCCAAACTAGAGTAATCAGAGATTGGATAAAAAATGTCAGAAACAAGAGGTGGAGACACATGGAACAAGCTTTAACGGGGGGACCCCTAGAGTTAGCGCAATGGATGCCCAAGGAGGATAGGCCTCAACATTTATATAAGAGTTTGATAGGGTCACTGGTGTGTGAGGTATGGGAGAAACTGGTAACCGGATTAGAACTAACTACATACCCATTGCTGTTTACCACAATAATCTTCAATTCAAAGTTCTCCCCGCGGTGGGAGGAAAAAGGTTCAACAATTGGATAGGGGTAGGCTGCCTAAAAATGAAAGATATGTTTGAGGGAGGGGAAATCAAGTCATTCAGTCAGTGCAAAGAGGACTTCTCGCTGGGAGAGGAGGAGAAATTTAGATATATGTAAATACATCACTGGCTACTCCACCCTGAGACAAAGAAGGCAGCTTTGAGGCCCCCGACACCTTTGGAAAAATGTCTAACAGAGAGCGCAGTAGACAAAAATCTGGTAGGAACCCTGTATAAATTCATAAAGCAAAATGGGGCACTAGGGATTAGACGATATATGAAACTGTGGGAGACAGAGTTGGGATTCCAGATAGAAGACGAGGAGTGGGAAAATTTGTGGGACAACATATCAAGCCTCAGGAATTCAATCCAACTACAAGAATTCTGGACCAAACTAATGTGCCAATGGCACCTCACCCCGGAAGCCCTGAACAGAATATACCCTCAAGTGAAGAAAGATTGTTGGAGGGATTGTGGGGAGGTGGGGTCATGGGGACATATTTGGTGGAAGTGCCCACTCATACAAGGCTACAGGGATATAACAGTGGCCGCATTAGAGGAAGTGACAGGTGCCAAAGACCTGAGGAGCTGAGGAGAAGCCATCCTGGGCCTTGGAGGGACGACAAAAGAGCTACCCTTTAAATCACGAAGGAACATCCTAATGTTAGCGGGGGCCCCGGTGATCGCCCAGAAGTGGAAGTCAAAGGACCCTCCACAGGAACACACATGGGTCAGTAAAATATGGCAGTTTGCTTCAATTGAGTGGGTAACCTACTCCTTGCATGGAAAGCACCAGGGCTTTGTGGCAGACTGGGACCTTGTGATGAAGTTCTTACGAAAAGACTCAAGAGGGGCTTGGTGCTCCAGGAGTATGAAACTGCTGGGGCAGTGTAGAAGGGCCAGAGGATACGTGGGAAGGGCCCATACAAATGGGGCGAATTGACAATCTTGACTTTAGTATAAGCAGTAACCCCAGAGCGAGGGAGCCCCAGGAGAATTCTTTAATAATGACCATGGAACAGTTAACAGGAGGGTTTGGATGAGTTTGCGAGGGTGGGGAGTCGGTGAGGGGGGATGGGAACAGTTTGGTGTTTTGATGTTTGATAAAAATGCTAATAAAAGCTTAAATGGGAAAAAAGAAAAGGCAGTCAATGGAGTCTGCCGGCGATTCCTCTTCATGACTCTATGTTGATATGGCTTTGGTCATAAAAGAATGAACGTGAGCATGGCCTTGTATGACTCACCTTCCACCTGCATCCAAACAAATGTCTGAAGGTCTTTTTTTCTGCTGATGTGGCAGGCATGCATCTTGACACCTTTTCATTTTAAACCCTCACTGGAACCACAAGACCAGGCAAAAAGAGTGAATGCCGATGTAAATGTCATTGAGATTAGTGGAAAGGCGATATAAACTTGCCCTGCAAGCCAGTGTCATTATTGCACTGTTGTTGCATCCTCAAACCTTAATTCCGGCCCTACCTGTGATGAGTTCAGTCAGATTACAAGATATAAGGTCAACCAAGACAAGTCAGAAGAGCTTGCCTCTACCAAAGGGGTCGTTCAGATCAGACTTATTGAAATCACACAGGAAATGGGAAACTAAGGATATTAGGTAACTCCCCCCCACTGCAATTTTTTAAATATGCTGTGATCAAACTTAAAAGGACCCTTACTTCAGCTCTGTCCTGCCAGTGAAGATTCTAGATGATTACTTGAAAAAAGGTATTTCAAATGCAAAAATGAATACTTTGGGGGTCTGAGCATAAGGCGAGTATGAGCGTAAAATGCATGTGCCAGTGGAGAAGAATGGATTAAATCTTCTATATTTTCAGACATATTATAAATCTGCAACGCTTAAACTAGCAACAAGAGAGGAAGAACATGGGGATGTGGATGTTCCCCCACATGTAGTCCTGGAGAAGACCCTAGCAAGGGAAATGGTAGGAACTTATACTCTCTATACAAGGAGATCAAAAAAGTTGGATTCAGAAACAGAAAATGTGGGGTCAATCAAAAGGAATGGAGAGCACTGTCCACTAAGCATGGTGAGGAGTCCTATCACCATGCAGGGGTGCTGTTGCTGGTAAACTTAAGACTTGACATCCCTTAAAATGTTCACATTAACCAAAGGTCAGAGATGTTTTGGGGACCCCCTGGAAGCCACAACAATGCTCTCATGGGAGACAGTGAGTGGAAAATATAGTTTGGTATGCAGATTTGAATGACTGGTACTTAAAGCCCTCTATCAGTGAGCTATTCCGCATAAGAACTTCCACAAAGAGTATGCCTGATGCAGAGAAAGAAGACTCATTGCTGTAGTCTACATACAGAGCATGTAACAGAAAGAGAAAGAGAGGGCTGTTAGCCCTCTAAAATGGAATGGCAGGAGGAACTGGGAGTGGGTGTAAGCAATCATGATTGGCAGAGTGACGTTAGTAATGTGAACAAAGCTTGAGAGATCTAAAGATTTTAATTTTAATTGTATTTTATTGTGCATTTGTAAAGCACTTTATGCAGCAGAATTATGCCTCAAAATAACAACAATGGCAAAAACAGTAAATATACAGTCATGGTCCTACTAGGCCTTGTGCCATTTGGATGTGCAGTGCATTGAGGAGAACTGCAGTGGATGGAGATGAAATGAGGAGCAGAGGAGTGGAAAAGTGCTGGAGGAAGGTCTGGGAGGAAAGTTATGGGGGGATCCCAGGAGGAGAACCTCAGGCTAAGTACTAGTACAGGCAACTCTCAATGATGGGATGTGGAGCTGCCAAGGAGGGGCTCGCAAGGGCTGTGCAGTGGGAGCGGGCGCGCTGGTATTGACTGGGAAGAAGGGCCTGGATTCTGTGAGGTTCATGAGGACCAGGCCACCAGTCACTGTGGCAGTGGGGTGAGTAGCAGGGAATGGAGAGAGGGAAAGAGGTAGAGGATAGTAGAATATTTAGCAGTTTCCGGAATTTCACGAGATCTGGTTCAAGTCTGAGTGGGGCACGGAGGCTATTCCAGAGGGAGGCAGCAGCCGAGGAAAGAGACCTGCCCCCCACCCCCCCTGCACTCTCTGCTTGGAGAACCATTTGACAGTCAGAGAGTTGGAGTTAAAGGAGAATTGGGCTCTAGCAGAGGAGTATTTAGTGAGAGAAAGTTGGAGTTGCGTGGTCTTGGGCCTCAGAAGGCCTTCTTGATGATGCAGAGGGTCTTGAATTTGATCCTTGCAACCAGTGGAGAAATGTTAGGGCTGGGGAGATGCGGTCCCTGGGCTTGAGGCTAAGGATAAGTCTTGCAGCCCTGTTCTGGATTAGCTGGAGTGGGCAATGGGAGGACAGAGGGAGATTAAGGAGGCTGTTGCAGTAGTCCAGCCTGGAGAGGACTAGAGCCCTAGTGGCATTGAGCTTCTGGCAGAAGATGAGGAAAGAAATAATCTCTCTTAGGAGGTGGAGCTGGAATTGGGACTTCTTGGTAAGGTCCATGATGTGAGGGGTGAAGGAGAGAGCAGAGTTGAAGATGACCCTAAGGGTTTTGGCCTTCCAAGATGGTGAGGGTAGATGGCCCAAAGAGGGTGGCCAGAGGGAGACATGCAACAAAATACCCTTTTCAGGAAGTATATATAGCCAAATATGGAATAGTAGATTCAGATAGGTGCAGGTTCTGCTCAAATGCAAAGGCCAACATGGTGCATAGGATGTGGTCCTATCACAAAGTAAAACCATTTGGGTGAAAGTCTGAAGCAGGGTCAACCTGACACTTGGTGAGATAATGGCAATCAGTCCTAGCCTTTCTGTTCTCAGATGCCCCCGTAAGAGTGACTTTTCTGAAGAAAGACACACGCTGTAGCTGATGGTGATTGTGATATTTTGGAAGGATAGACGGAAACCAGTCAGACATTGAGCCCTGGCTCACTGATGTATCACAAATATTGACTCTAGTGCATAAATTGTCTATCATAGGAAACTGGTGGAAAAATGAATACATCTGGAGAGTGTTTCAGTACTTTTACTTTGAATAAACAAGTCTATGTGTCTTCTTCCCTTTTCCTTCCTTGTGCTCGTGTGTCAATCTCTTCCTTTCCTTCTCTTCACTTTAGTTCTTTTCTTCTTGTTTTGGTTTTTCTTCTTTTTCTTGTTTTTCTTCTTCTTATTGATCGAGTGGCGATGGCAGGCGTGGTTAAAAAAAATGTTACACCAATAGCTGGTTTACAGCTCCAATTCAGTCATAACTCTCAGTGTTTGAGCAGAGAGAGGCAGGAACTTTCTGGGAATGCCCATAGGGATTAACATGGCCATGTGCAGTTAATGGGTCGGCAATTAACCAAACAGCACATGCAAGTTTAGTGTCCCTCCTCATATGCCTCATATGCCATTTCTCCCTATCTGCACTCTCATGGAATAGTGTTGGCATATAGGTGGCAGAAGCGCCACCTTATAGCACAAACTAAAAAGGAAAGATTTGAGCACAGTGTTGCATTCCTTTTCCTGTTTGTTATGGTGCCTGGACATGTCAAAAGAGGACATGGTTTTTATCTTCTTGAAAAATGTCAAGAAGTCGTTTTGCAGTTTCAATACCAGGGGCAGTTTTTTTCATTCTGCCAGGGATACTGTGCACAGTGCTTCAGTTCTCACAGATGTTTTGTTAAATTACAGTGTTACATATTTCTTTCAAAAAGGATTCAATTCCGAAGAGCACTTTAATGTGGGTTTATATGTGCATATTTGCACCTCATCATTCCTGGTCCTGGGATAAACAAGTCAATGCGTCTTCGTTTTTGCTCTAATCCTTTAATACGCAGATGAAGATTTGAGCGATGCCCACATAAACATGTACAGGCACCTTTAACTGCTCACTAAGCTTAGACCATGCTCCTATTAAAGAGAAACTACTGAATCTTGTGGGTGGAAGGGCTCTTGGGCATATCGGTCAGGATTTTGAGAGAAAGGAACCAAATTAGACTTGTGGTGTGTTGTTTAAAAGGAATAAGCAGATACAATACACAGTTTATCTGATGGCACCAATGTGCTCTTGTTGTTGGATTAGCATGGTGTGATTAAAGGTGTCACAGGCATCATAGAAATCTAGAAGAATTAAGGTGGTCATTTGCTCATTGTCAAGGCTATCATCAAATTCTCTCATGTCTGCTGTCATGGCCTCTGTCAGGCGGGAAGGAGATAACACCAGAAGCAAGGTTTTTAAGGTGCCAGGAAGCAAGAGTTGAGGGGATCATTAACAGACTAAAGTTTCATAGACAATTTGCAAAATGAGCAGCAATATTGTTTGAATAAAAAAAATACTAAATGCTTTGACGTCTAAAGGCATGGTAATTGGATGTTTGCTTGTTTGAGATACCATAGTGAACCATATTTATAACCAGTCTCAGAATTCTAACTTTCCGAATGAACATGAATCCAAAATAATGATAATTTAACTCAACAACTTTTCGTTCACTCAATAGTCTAAACTTTTAAAAAGGCAAGAATATTCAGCTTTCAAAGACGATCATAAAATAACTCTCACTGCTGAAGTACACCATCAAACGTACCTCTCCCAGGAATGTAAATTCTCCTAGCAGGAGAGATAGGACCACAGAACCGAAGTAAACAGACGCGCATCTGACAATTTATTGCCTGAGGTGCTGCTTTCAGAACATGGTTTATCTCCTATATTTTTATGGCTTTACCTCACTCACTATATGCCGCCTATCTGGACTTCCACAGACGCAGACAGAAGTCAGGCACCGAGCAGCCTATTGGGCAATAGGGCTATTCCCGACCCAATAATGCAAAATGCTAATGTGGGCCACTTTTTCCGGTCAAAGGGGCCACTTTTCTGGGCAGTGTGGGCCAGTTTGATCACTTACTTCACTCTGCAGCTAGTAGTTTTGACCAGTGTTACTCAATAAACATTCTTTAAAATGCACATTTTACATCACATTTCATCGAAAAACTCCCCCTTGAGTACTATTCAGTCCGTCACAAAAGGAATGAATTGCCATTTGCAACTGCGGACCACTTTTTCATTGGTGCATGAGACAATTTTATGCCCCAGTCCGACCTTGATAGAATTCTGAGGCGACATTTGTGAATATAAAAGGCTGAAACCCCTCGTAACGGGTCATCATGGAAGGTCTGTGGTGTTCTGATATGTGACAGAGATGAAGTCAGAAGGTGGCACAATGAGGAGCAACAAAACCAATGTTCTTTATTTACAAGTGATGTCAGCAAGTTAAAAAACATATTAAACATATTGAAGTAATGGGCGGGGCTGTGGATAGTAACCGCCTCATGACACGCACAGAAACAGCAATTCACGAGTCATCTACTGCTGCAGACAAACATTAAAGGATATGGTTATTTGGCCCACTGCCTTGTGAAGGAGAATGCCTCTGCTGAGTTGGGCCTACCCCTTATAATCTTTGTGGAAAGTTGTATTGATGCAAACATCAGGCTTTGCAATTTTCTTGGGGAAGGTAACGTCACCTTTTCTAATTACTACTAGCCCACTATGTTTATTGGCTGGTAGCTGTCCAGGGCCCTTTGGGCAGGGTTGCTAACCAACAGAGGTGTGTTAAGATGGGACTCCTAAGAGTACCCACGAAGAGACACTGCTAAACAAGTTTTGCCCTCTACTTCCCCTCTGTCATTTTTAATGGAGATAATAAAGTTTACCCTGGACTGTGCTGGGGAGGAAGATATCCATATGAAAAATCATTGGATGACGTAGATTCTGAGAAACGAGAGAGACAATTAGGCGGTGGGGTGAAGCCCAAAAGAGGATTTGCTTGAGCTGGGTGAATGAATCAGTAGAGGCTCCACAAAGAGATCAGAAGACTAACCACATTGCTGCATTCCAGCTTCACATCTCTAGACTGGGGTTGTGGCAAGAATGCGTTGCAGAGGAGCTGCAAAGGATTGCAAATAAACGAGAAGCCACAGAAGAGAGGCAGAATGCCGGCCTGCCACCAAGTTGGCCACAAAGCCATATGAAGACTCGGCAGGGCATGAAGCATGCACGGATGATACACATTGCTCAATGTGCACCGCCGCCACCGTGTCAGAGGGGCCAGGAGGAACCCCCATCAGGTGAAACCACTGCACATCCTACTTAGGAAGCCATGAACAGCTGCCAACATATACAGAGGAGAAAGTAACCACACCAACTCAGACACTTGCGAGGAACTGGGAGAGAGAGGGAATGAAAGACCAAAGGAGATGAACTGGGAGAGAGAGGGAATGAAAGACCAAAGGAGATGAAATAGCTGAGAAATAATTGAAAGAGTAGACCACACTGAAAGATCAAAGATATCTGGAGTGTTCATGGCACTACATACCAGCGACAGGGTTCAAGAGGCTAGAAGAATGTTGAATGCTGTATCGGTGAAACTCCGGTTCAGAGGGAAGAAGCATGCAAAGTACTATACAGCTACAAAGTGATGGGCACGAAGATTTACATTAGTGATTGGAGCTGGGAATCCCTCAGGGAAGCTTTTTATTCTGATAATCTGTCTCCAGTTGTACTATTACAGAAGAGGAAGAACCATATGAAAATCGCTCTGGACCGCACTCCAAAGGAAGAAGTCTAAAATGTACTGCAAAGTCACCTCCCTTCTGCTGGTACCACAGGGAATCCAATGCATGTGTCTTCCTCATCTTCCTTACTTGGACTCACCAGTGAAGTGTATCATGAGATGCCAGGCACAGTGGATTTAGGGCCCACATTTGACCATAGCCCTTGCCACTTGGTTGGAAAAAGCAAAAAAGGGCGGTTACCAAGCCTGTTGTACCCGGGATCTCAAGCTCCACCTCATTGATTATGCGTATTTAGGCTGACATGTGAACTGTATTTGCTTGCTTTCCTGTGCAGGAGTGATGTGACATAGCAGGTCAGCTGGCCTGCCTCTTTTGGAATGGGCCAATAACTGATGTGTCATGGCGAGGAATTGTGACCAGTGTGGTGGAGGCATTGGGTTCAGAAGGTGGAACAGACGTTGGCAGCATCCTGGTGGCATACGCCACATACGTCAAAGTGTTTTCCTCTGGTGCTGGGGCCTGCTTAGTGACTTGCGAGATCTTCCGTGTCAGTCTTCCGTTTTGTTAAACCATTAGAACATTCCTAATGGCGTTATTGTAGGTTATCCTTTCTGGTTCTAAATGGTGTAGAATTTGTATCCACTCTCTTCCCCTCACATTATGCGGTGCACTGTACATTCAGGCAGTAACAGGATAGATGTCTATCACTAGTACTCCATTCCTCAAGGTTGCTGCCAGACCGCTGACAGACGCTTTAGAATATTGGTACAGACATTTATTTACACAGATCTGCGACAGGTTTCTTTCATGATATATTTGTACCTTTTGATTTTTCGTCCAGTTGGCATCCATCCCATTGGCAATTTTGATCATCTCTGTGCTGACTGCAAAGTGGGCAGTGGGCCTTTGAGGAAAGGTTATTCTTTGCTGTGTTGTAATGGCTGAACTATAGGTTTTGCTCCAGGAACCAGACTCCAGAAATCAGAATGTCAAATGTGTGGGTTGACATGCCAAATACATTGTCGGATTCACACTGAAACCATTGCATTATTGACATAAAACGCCAGATCTAATTATCTTTATGCTCATTACCAAAACTCCTCAAATACTTTCCTTGAGATTGCCATTCGCTCTTACATTTGCCTTTAATCACTTGAAATGGCCATTTCAACAACACATGTGGTCACTAATGTGCCCCAGAAAGCACTAATCAGGCACCTATCATAGCTAGAGCACCAGTGCACTGAATATCCGAACACTTGCTTGTAGAGGAAATAAGCATTTGAAAGTGCTGAGTGAAAGCCTCACCAATGGATCCTTTTGACATTTTTCTGATTTGATTATTTTTTATTTCAGCCACTTAACGTTTTTTTTAACTCAATTTTCTAATTTTTTAAAAAAAATGTTCTTTCCCAAGTTTGAACTCTGAATCTCTGATGTTCTCATTTGTTTAGATATTATCTGATTTACCCCACATACATTCATCATCAATGAACAGTTGCTATGCAGTAGAAACTTGAAATCTGGCAAGCATATTCAGGAACTGTGTGGCAAACTAGTTGAGTCCACACAAGTCTGCAAAACAGGCTAAGAAAACATGTGTTGTTGATATGATATGATAGGTTATTTATAACACGCTTAATACCCAGAGGTTTCTAAGCGCAGACCCGGGGATCTGTGGTGCTCTGTGTCGTCTTGCTTCCAAGGCAAACACGTTGCCCTTAAGCTATCCTCCCGATATTACTAAAAGATCTTAATGTGAGGGTATTGAACAAGTACTTTCTCTCAATAGCCGATTGAAAACATTTCCTTGGCTCATTCCCTCCTAGATGCCCACTGCTGGCAGGCAACTCTTTGTGTAGAAAAACATTATTGTTAGATAAAATGTATGGGTCAGTTGAGTCCAGACGACCAAAATCTATATTTAGAAGAGAAAAGAAAAGAAAGAAGAAATAAGACATCAAATCAGACCTCAATGCCCAAGAACAGGGTGTGGTTGGGGAGTTGACACAAAGAGAAGTAGCTAATGAAGGAGCATTCTCCAAAGATTTCCAACCTCTCATAGGGTATCAAAAGGGGTTTGTTAAAAAAATGGAGGTAAAGACAAGTGCACAGCCCGATGTATCAGGTGTGAGCAATGTGCCACTGGCACTGAGTGAAGGTGTGCTCAAGGAACTAGAAAGGTTCTGCGAGAAGGACATCATTGAGAGTGCACATGCAGTTGAGTGGGTGTCACTAGTAGTAGTGGCCAGGGAATCCAAGTGGGGACGTACAGTTGTGTGTAGACTTCAGCCAGCACAATACATATTTATTAGTGGAGAGGCATCCCATGACAAATATAGACAAACTGCTGGCTTCTAACAGAAGGTGCCAGTATTTTTCAAAATTTGATTTGTCGCCCTGGTATCGCCAGGTGTGATTGAACCCCAGTTCTCATGAACTAACCACATTCATAACACATGAAGGGGTATGCTGTTCAGCCTATATTCGGCTATGGCAGTATTTCAAAAGTAGTCAGTCTAGCCACTCCTCATCCTTGTACTCCGGCAGAGCAGAAGTCATTTCATCACAGGGAAACTCCCATGTTTGTCCAATTATGAAAGACTTTGGTTATCACTCTAAGTTATTAAGTGTAATCCAGAGGTGGATCCCTTACTCTCGTTGCCCAGAGAGCCACAGCTTCACCTTGCTGTTGATGCCCATCCCACAAGGCAGATAAATGTGCCTGCAGTTACTGGTGGTACTGTTGCTCAGAGGAGAATGACCTATTCGTTTGATGATGGACTGTTCTTGTGGGCAGGACAAGGCCTTTGAAAATTGATATTTCTCTTCTGGTGAGGTACAATGTGCTAAAACATGACTACAGACCCTGCTGTATGGGCTCTTTCCCATAGAAAAGGCTGGTTAGGTTGGGTCCTTTCTCAATAGATGGACTCGCACATTTGTGTCTACTTATTGTCAATAAAATGGAGCCTGCATGTCCTTCGGCAGTGATAATGGAAAACTGTTTAAAAAGACTATCTTTGACTTTATTTGCTGGGTTTCTGTATAATATTGTTTCACACTGATGGTCAGAAACCTAGAAGGCCTAGTTGCAGTGCACTGTTGTAAGTGGACAGTAGATGGTTTCTCCTGATAATCTGCATTCAAAGACGCTTAGGACCTCATCATGAGATTGTCAGTGTCTGCAACTGCCATTTTCTTAGGTGCTAACAAATGCTGCTTTTACTGCCAATTGTACCACACCTACACATTCCAAGTTTAGAGGTTTGGTGGAAGAGTTGATTTCAGCATATAGTAGGAGGTATTTCCTCCTCCACTTTACCTCTAGACAGAATGACCACCCACAGTCATTCCTCCAAAATCCCCCTGCAGTCCTCTGGACACCACGAATGGGGACTAAGACCACTGTTGCCCCCACTAACAAACTGGCAGTGAATCCGCCAAACTGACTGGCAATACATTTTATTATAATTCCTTCAAAATTACTTGCAAAATTGGAATGCGGCCCATAGTCATTTTGTGCAAACACTTCTCATGGTGGCTACTAAGGACTTTTCTGTGACTATGGTGGTAACAGTAATAACATGATTTTATATTTCTCCTATTTTTAAATACCACCTAATAAGCAGTTGTGATCACATGGTATATTTACCTAATTCCATCCATAGAAAATACGGTATGCTCTAAATAACCCGTACACACCCCATGCAGTACTGCCCATGCATCCCATGCAGTAAATATAACATACCACATACACACAAACATAGGTTCCATAGGTAAAATTTGAAATACCACCTTTTCTTTACCATTACTTGACTCTTTAACCTCTCTTAGACTTTTCTGTGACCTGTTGCCTCTCGAATCTTCAAACGCCAATGCTTGTCAATAGATTGTTCATATTTTTCCTATCACATGGAATTTAGAAGTGGGTCACCCGTAATCTTTATCATGGAAGGGACACCTACTCTTCATACAGGGAAATACTTCAGATTAAACAGCAGGCAACTAGAGTAGGCCACTCTGCCTTTTTTATCACTTAGATGTGCATCACAGTCTATCAATTTCTTCAATACTGAATTAAATCTAGACACAACCCTCTTTCTTCTCTTGTACTGATTCACGCAAGAGAATTACAAAATGTTTAGAAATAAAGCACATATCATCATCCAAATCAATATGCACAAGCATAATACAAACATAATTATCAGCAATGTCTCAACACATTTGCAACGAAGTATTGTGTTAAGAACCACAAAAAAGTGCAAGTGCTTCAAAGTGCTATATGAATAAAATTATCTATTTCTATTACAGGGAACTGAACAGCCCTGACTCCTGACTGAGGCCGATTTAGGTATGAGCCAGCTAGGAACTTTCCATACATGATCCCATTAAGCTTGGGAATGGGAGGTTTTTCCGCTACACATTTAGTTGAAGGAGAATTTATCGTGTTTTTTGCAATGGATTTTGCTGCATATATTTGTGAGGGGTGGGCTTAGGGATTTACGGGGGTTTGTGAGGGTAGGAGGGTTCTCTCCCACATATATATGCAACAAAATCAACCTGTCAGAAAAAAAGAAATCGATGAATTCTCTTCTGAGGAAGTGTATTCGAGGAAATCACCCTAAAACACTAAGTTTTAGTTCTCAGAAGCTATTCTACACATTTCTCGATGTGGTGCAGTTTTATGACATGGAAATCTGGCACCTTCTTGTTGCATTCATGTTCATCCATCTCTCTAGATGTTCATGTTATTCCTTTTAACTGTGCCGTACTCTATTTTGGTTTGCAAAAGTATTCTTTTGGTCCTACCCTCAAGATGAATGGGTACTGTGCTGGTGTATTTTTCTATCATTGTTACAAGTGTTTTGGCTGCACCTTTACTCACAATGTCATGTAATCCTTGTATATGTATCCTGTAAGAATTATTTTCAGGTTGGGCTAGAAAACTATTCACTAATCATATTGCATCACCTCCTATCACAGTGTCTTCTATTAATGGCAGATACAACGCCTCAAGGGGTAGACTTGCTGCATGAACTTCTGAGAATCTGCCTCCTTTCCGTGCCCTGCCCCATTGCTCTAACATGCAATTTCCTCTGTTCCTCTGCAATATGTCATCGTTGATGGCTCCAGAATAGTTGCTATCAAGCCGTGTACTTAAATATAGCTTGTGGACAGATTCACAATGGCCATTTCAGAGGTTTTTTTATTGTATGTATACCCTTCAGTTTCCCCTAGTTCAGTCTCTACACCAGAGGTAGTCTGAAAAATTCAGCGCCAGGGTGAGCTTCAACAGAGACTCAAGATCCCTCACCCATCTCCCCAGTCAACCATCCACCCATGTCCCCACTCACTCTTCCATCCACCCTCTCACACACATCTACCCACCCATCTATACATTCAATCACACACCAATCTGTCCATCAACTAAACTATTCACTCACTCACTCACTCACTCACTCACTCACTCACTCACTCACTCACTCACTCACTCATTGTTTTACTAATTCCTTAATATACTCACTCACTGTCACTGGCCCATCAAAATATTCAGTCACTCATCCTATCATATATCCACGTGTGTGCTTATCCGTTGATCCACCCACTAATCCATCCACTCATTCACTGAACCATGAACTCACTCAGCTACATTCCACCCACTCGCAAGCAAAATCACAAATGAATATACAAATAGCTTCACTCACAAAAAAATGACAAGACTATTTTAAGTAAAATGTCTTGTTTATCTTTGCTATTTAAGCAATATGTATTGTGGGGGGTCCTATTGTCTGGCTTGTAATGGCCTTAAAACAGTCTCTGAGATATTACCGCCCAGTAAGTCCTCCGTCCAAGGTACACATTAGCATTCATAAAATGCACAGATACTGCCCTCCTGAACACCCATGAAGATCTGCTCACTAATCTCAATTCTAGCATTCCATCTGTCCTCATCATCCTGGATCTTTCCTCTGCTTTCGATATGGTCAATCATGCCATCCTGATCAATCGTCTCTGTGCTAACATGGGAATCACGGATCAGGCCCTGCTTGGTTGACCTCCTCCCTCCTGGACTGACCCTCCAAGGTCCAACGTGGGTCCTTTCTTTCCACCACCTCTCTCTCCATGTATGGTGTTCCCCAGGGCTCTAACCGCTCACCCTGACTATTCAATGTCTACTTGGCCCCTTTGGCCCACTTCATCTCTACCTTCTCCTCTAACTTTCAGTGTGATGCAGATGACACCCAGCTCTCCTTCAGGCTACAATCAGCCTCCTCTCCTCTCTTGCTCATTCCTAAGTGTCAATCTGCGATTCAGGAGTGTGACCCGCACTTGCACGATCTGAATGACACAAGGCCTAGTAAGATCAGTTGTTTTCTCCTACTTCTGTCTTCCCTCCTGTGTGGTAAAAAGACAGCCCCAGAGCGATATAGATGGAGAGGCCATGCTAGGCCCCATTGTGAGAGTGAAGCTGGCTAAGTGTGGAGTTACATTAAAATATAAAAGCCAGTACAAAACAGTTATTTCGACAAAAGGCCAAGTGAATGAGCGAGAATGGACCTCCCTCCATTTTGTTACAATGTACAGGCACTCAGCTGAAGAAAAGTGTGACTCAGAACTGAAATATTACTAACATTGTCCAATGGATTCCAAAAAGACATGTGGCATTGCAGATGCTGACTTCATATGAAGGCACATATGACAAATCTAAGGCTGCTGAAGTGCACATGGAAGAAAACAAATACATTTGAAATACTCTGGATTTGGAAGCTAAAAAGGAGGAATGATGCTTGACATTTAAGAAATAAGGTCAAGTGACAGATTACGGTTATCAGGATTAAAGAGACTTATTTACCTAATACAAAATGACAGCATGTAAAGAGAAAGGCCTATTTCGTTTTTGCATGAACAAACACTGGTTCTCTATGTTAACTGTGGCCTATTTGTGTGAAGAATACCAAGAGTGACCTTATTGCTGTTTATACAGTATATAAAGAAAGATTATATTGTGAACAACAGGCCCTGGTTCAGTATTGAAAGTTACATGTACACAGTGGGTAAATGTTCTATACAAGCCTTTCAAAATTGTGAACTGCAACTTGTTTTTCTCTATGAGCTGAAACTTCAACCCCAAGACCTTTGGGGTTGGGTTTATCAAGAAAACAGGCTTGGAGCTTCAGTTGAAAAAATAAGAAATGTTGCAAGAGAGATCGGGACAACAAGGATTTACAGATAACATGACCAACAGAAATGACATTTAAGGTAAGGTCCAACATAAAGTGTACATTAGCTCTGAGCAAAGGCCCTTTGAAGCTCAGGAGAAGAGGGTTGAATAAACATTGGGCCAAGCAGGCAGGTGGCCTGGTCACATGTTTAAGGAGAAATGGAAACTTAGAGGCAAAAAGGAGAAATGAAACTATCTCTCATATAATGCATTACCATATGTTTAACATTGAACACATTTTTCTATATAAAATGAGCATTGTGTGTTTCCCTGAGCTCACCCCCGACTCATTTTAAAGGGCATCGAAAGCCACTTGAGCCCATGTAAAAACAAAGTTGTTGGGATGTACATAACTTAAGTTATGATAAAAATGATGATTTTGGCTTTCTCTGAGGAACTGGAAAATTGTAGATGGTGAAATTAATGTTGGAAGTATGTAGTGTCAGAGTTGTAACTATTATGGTGCAGCCACAAAGCATGAAAAATTGCGGCTCGCTCAGGGAGGCAATGCCGAAATAAAATTAGTATTTTCCATCTCGCCATAAAATGTAGAATTAGATAATATATAGATTTATGTAGCTATCTGAAAAATTACCATAGCTTCCATGTTGTTAGATTTTCAGAACCCAAAAAGGTAAAACCCACCTGTCATTTTGGGATGATGTATTTTTCCTCCTCCTTCAGTTTCGATAACCCATACCTCCCAACTTCTGGTCCTATCAGAAGCCAGGGGGGATCTTGCTGGGAGGTGAAGGGAGAGTGCTAGCCACTCATTAACATGAGAATTATGATATTGTAGGAGTGTTATCAGCCCTATTCAGGTCAATTTTGCATCAGAATAGGGCGTTTTCACTTTATTCTTGTAGGTAGTCTACAGCTGGACTCTTGCGAGGAACAACTAGCAGAGAGGCCTCAATCTTTGCATTGGAGATAGTGACAGGGAAATGCAGAAACTACCTGGGACCTGTGCTGTCCTCAGAGGATCCCTTTTGTTTCCATGGATGCCACATAACCGAGGCCTCCCATATAAGTAGATATATCCCAAAGCATCAAAAGTGTGGGGGTGGAAACTGCCAAACTTAATCTCCATCTCGCATAGCGGGTAGGGGGCTGGTATTGGGAAGACACTTGGCTCATTTTATTAAATACAATTAAAATGAATTCCACTATAGAAAATCACCCTATTCATTTAAATTGAATAAGCGCTTTGGGAACCGTCTGCCTTAATCATTTCCATTAAATTGTGAGGAGGGGAAGCTGTGTAGATCCTTAGCACCTTGAATTGAAGTTAAATCAATTCGTTCCCATATAGAAACTCACAGGATAAGTGTTGTTAGAGTCTGAAACCAACAAAGTTCATGTCGAGGGTGTTAGAGCCAGTATAGACAATAAAGACTTGTGTGACTGTCATTCTGAAACCATTGACTCCTGTCCCGAAGAGGGGGTCCTAAATCCCAAAACAAGTAATCCTAAAACACTGCCATTCAAGTGAATGTAAAGTGTGCAAAATGCAATTTCCCATTTATTCCTGAGCATCCCAAACCAGAATCCCAAAAACACTGCGTGTCATTTGAAGGTGTGTTGAA
Source organism: Ambystoma mexicanum (assembly GCF_040938575.1). Lineage (NCBI taxonomy): Eukaryota > Metazoa > Chordata > Amphibia > Caudata > Ambystomatidae > Ambystoma > Ambystoma mexicanum. Next base: position 457,076,598 of record NC_090928.1, read on the forward strand.
AAACGATTTTCCCATTGAGTTCCTTATTCCCAACCTTGTCTTTCAAATAAAAGCCTACAAAATGGTTTGCCCATTGGAATTCCTTTTCCAAACCTCGCTTTTCAAATAAAACCCCAAAACGATTTTCCCATTGAGTTTCTTTCTCAAACATTGCCTTTCTAAAAATAAAGCCAAAACGGTTGTCCCACTGAGTTTCTTTCTCAAACATTGCCTTTCTCAAAAGAAAGCCCAAAAGATGTTTTCTATTGGTTAATTTGCAATTAAATCTGAGGTAACTTGTGACTGCAAAATTCAAAATGTAACTTTTGTGTTTTAGTATTTGTAAGTTCATTAGAAATATAAGTCAGTTAATTGGTGCAAGGACTTTGAATTTGTGATCTTGTGTAGTACCACAGCATGGTGGTTGATATTTTGGTTGATATTTCATTTTGTTAAACCATAAATAAATATATATATATATTTTTAATATACACTGGCATGGTTCCTATCTCTTTGGGGGCATAGAGGGTATTTGTTGGGGTGGTGCGAGATGGGTTGGAGGCCTCACTAAAGTTGAATCTGTATTGGGTGCGTGCTACCATGCGTAGGGGGGGGAGAAATTCCATGAGTTGAGAGTGACTGCCTTATTCCCGACACTCCCTTGTCTTGTCCAACGATCTCTGCCTTAATGCCAGTAAGACTGACATCCTTATCATTGGGACACCTGCTCCCACTTTCCCTCTCTCACTTTGGCCGCCCTCCTTAGGCCCTCTTCCTTCACCATGCTGTGAGGCTAGAAACCTTGGTGTCATCTACGACTCCACTCTCTCCTTCTCACCTCACATCACAGACTTTGTCAGGAAGGCCCACTAACAGCTGGACATCTTCAGAGGTATTCTTCCATTCTTCACTTTCCCCCAGAAGCTCACTGTCTCCAGAGACCTGGTTCTCTCTAGGCTGGACAACTACAACATCCTCTTTCTCAATCTGCCTTCCACTACTCTCTGCTCTCTGCAACTAATGCAGAACAGGACTGTGAGACTTGTCCGTGGCCTCAAGCCCAGGTACTGTTCCTCTTCAGCCCTGAATTCTCTCCACTGGCTCCCGGTGGCTGCAAGGAAAAAGTTCAAGACACTCTGCATTGTCCGCAAGGCTTTCTGGGGCCGGGGCCCACACTGCATCCAACTTTCCCTTCCTAAACACCTTCCTTCTCAAGCCCTTCTCTCAGCCACCTCCAAATCTCTGAGGGTCAGACGCTTCTCCAGGCAGAGAGTGGGGAATAGATCACTCTCCTCTGCAGGTGGCCTGCCTGCCCCTCTCAAACTTGAGCCGGACCAGCTGAAGTTCCGGAAGCAGCTCACTACCTTCCTCTTTTCGCTTCTGCTTTCTCTCTCTCTCTCTCTCTCTCTCTCTCTCTCTCTCTCTCTCTCTCTTTCTCTCTCTCTCTCTCTCTCTCGCTCTCTCTCGCTCTCTCTCTCCCCTGCTGACCAACCTGTATTCTGCACTTACTGGCTACCCTCCGAGTCTCATGGGCAGCAGGCCCCCCCTTCACCAGTAGCCCCTGCACTGCCTTCAGGCCTACCATGCACTTAGGGGCTCTATCTGTAACCCTACAGTCCCCTGCCACCTTGCACTTACCCAGAGTCGTGTTGCCCTGGCTGCACTTACTCAGAGCATTTCTGCCCTGATTGCACTCCGCCTTCCTCCCCTTGGCACTTTCCCTCTCCCTCCCCACTGCATTTTGCACTTCCCACTAGCACAATCTGAATGACACAATGCCTAGTAAGATCGTTTTTTTGTCCTCCCTCTTGCCGCACCAAGAAACACTTGTGTACAGGGGAGTTATAAATGACATATCAAATCATATCATATCATAAAAGGAATTTGTCTGCATGCTCATCTTGTGGTGCCAAATTCCTTAAAAAACGAAAACTACAAACAACGATGGCCACCATGCACAAACAAAAGGAGTTATTTCTTTATGTTCTAGGTGTCAGCAGTGACGAGAGATCAGCAAAGGATGAAATCAACAGATAATTGGGGGCCGGGGCAGTGGTAAGTATGGTAGATTGTCTCTTGGGGGCAGTGGTCAGGGGAGTAGGTGCAGAGGCAGCGACCTATGGGGGGCAGTGCAGGGCACAGTGCAGGTGGGAGAAAATGGCAGCATGGTGGTGAGGCACCAGCAGCCTGCCTGGAGCACAGACTTTATCATAAAGTCTGTATTTCTGTCCACCTAGTTGGCTGGGACTTCTCCCACGGGTGATACTTTGTTTTATAGTATCACCAAAATTGTCAGGTGTCAATCAAAATGTTCCAGTTAATGTCTATCACTGAGTAGAGCCAGCTTTAACAAGTATAGTCCACTAAGCCCTGAGGCATCAAGGCGCTGTTACATGACCAGTTACTCAAATGACAATATAAAATATTTGTTACATACAAAATTGATCAGATATCAAGGTTTTTGCAAATAACATCACATTTGGAGGATCACTTTAAGTGAACAACAGTGTTGTAAGGTCTCGTTGGAAAACCCAGTAGCACTGCTCGGCTCGTAGGGTAGGTGGGAGATGGTTCCAGTGTTTGGCTGCAATGGCCGGGAAGCTGGATCATCCAGCTTTGGCCCGTTTGAATTTGGGCAGGGTGATGTGATGGGTATAGGCTGTTCTGGTAGGTCTGAAAGATGACGTTTTTGTGATTTTTTAAGATAGGTATTGTTAAACTGTAATGTAATTGCACAGCCCGAATGTCACGTTATGTATGTTAGCCGTAAACAAATTGCATCATGCAACGAACACTGTAAACCACGAAGCCTAAATGTGGCCAGTGAGAATCCATTTTGTAATTGTCTGCCATTTTCTTTTTTCTGTAACACTTTGCAAACTATATTTTGTACTTTAGACTCACACACGGTGCAAGGCCATAGCTTGAACTCTGAATCCCTGCAAAAATACATTGTTTTATTATTCGGCAAAGCCTTGAAGAAGCTGTACAAGAGCCGCCGCTAATCAGAGGCCCAGGCGCCAGCTTGTCTTGCAAACGCTGTCGTAGAAGATAGTTAACTGAGAATTATATGCAACTAGCGGTGCTCTTTCACGAAGGGTGTTATTTCTTTGCTTTAGAACTGTCTGACCCTTATCCCGCGAGCGCAGCAGTCAGATAACATTGTTGGAATGTCTCCCTGCTAGAACATGATATCCTTCCTTGTGCCAATGTCCCGTGCTACCCAAAACAGTAAGCTGTCTCTGCAAACCTCGGCTAGAAATACTGAATGTTTAGACTGAAGATGTTAGTGCATAACTGTCAATTACTTGCACGTCATGTATATTGGTGGTCCAAATAATGATGTACAATGATGATGTATTATGTATACATATTACGGTTTCATCAACGGCTCGCTCTCTCTCCTCTCATGGTGTTTGTGAGCACACGTCGTGAGGTGTTGAGACCCGATCGGCCAATCAAGATACTCTGAATAAAACTAGACTTGTTTGGAAAACGAACCTTGCAACTGGCGTGTCATTTAGTATATGGTTATGGTGCCTTTATTCCACATATGGTCTAACAGTATGGTGGGGCATCCTTGGGCAGGCACCTGTGTGTGATGGACAGTGTTTTGAAGAGAATCCGCTCACAAATAGGTAGCCAGTGGACCTTTTTTCAAGCTGCAGTGATATGTTCAGCTTTGGGGATGTTCAGAACTGCTCTGAGTGCATTGTTTTGGATGACTAGTATCTCCCGAATGTTTTGGGCCGTGGTACCTGCAAAAAGGGCATTACAAAAACCAAGCCTAGATCCTATGGTGGCTCAAGCAATTGTAAGGCAGCTGTCCGGGGAGAAGAAGGGTCTAGATATGTTGATAAGTTTACTAGTGTAGGCCGCAGAGGAGGTGATTGTGCTGACATGCTTTGTAAGGGATAGGGTGGCATCCAAGTAAACGTCCAGCGTTTTTACAAAAGGTGAGACTGGCATAGTGATGCTGTCAATCATAAAGGAGGAGAATTGTGGATAAAGCCTTTTGATCATTGAGTGCGGCCCCACCAGGAGTAACTCCATCTTTTCATCGTTCAGACATAAATGATGTTTGACCATCCAGGCTTGGATGGTCAAGTAAATGGAGTTTAGGGTGGATGAGTCTTTGAGGTCATTCTCAGAGAGGGGAGGAGAATTTGAGTATCGTCCGCATAGTTTGTGTAGGACATGCCAATTGAGTGCAGGAGTGCAAATAGTTGTATCATGAATATGTTGTACAATGTTGGAGATATGCAAGATTCTTCAGGTAGGCTGCAGGTGATAGGTGCGGGACAGCACTGACATTTTCAGAGAATACTCACATGGATCTGTCTCCTAGAAAGTAGGCAATCCATGTTATGGCCTCAGGTGAAAGGTTGGCAGAAATGGATAGGTGGGGGCCCAGAATTTTGTGATCCAACAGGTTGAATGCTGCTGATAGATCAAGGAGTAGCAGCAGGGCCTTTTTGCCCTCATCTCTGATTTTGTCAATTTGGATCTTTAAGTCAAGTAATTCTGATTCCGTCCCATGGCCTGGGCAGAACCATGACTGGCGAATGCCAAGGGTGTGATTGGCTTCAAGATGTTGCTGGATTTGCAGATAGGCTGCTCTGTCCAGGATTTTTAGGAGGAAGGGGACAGTGGAGATTGGGCGGTAGTTGGTAGGGATTATGGGATCTAGTGTAGGTTTTTTGATAAAATGGAGTACCCAAGCTTCCTTGAGGCTGTTGCGTACTGTGCCAGTCCAGAAGGAGGCATTGATAAAGGAGGCGATAAAGGGTGCAAGGATGTCAGAGCAGTCCTTGTAAGGTTCACTGGGCAAGTGTCACCTTTATAGCGCAATGGTTTAAGACCTTTTAAAATGGTTTCGACTTCGTCTTCAGAGACACTTGAAAGGTAAAACATGGGAAGAATTTAGGGGTAGACAGTACGGGGGTAGGGCTGTTTGTGATGACTGGGCGGGTTTGATCAGGGATTGTTTATATTCCTTTTTGCTGTGAGGGAGTCAATTTTGGTAAGCGTGGCAATTTTGGATGCACCATGAGACATCTTTGGATATAGTACCTGGGGGTTGGCTGGGGTTTCCAGTTCCCTGAAAATAGTGATCATTTCTCTGGTGTTATATTTGGCCTTGTCAATGCGAGCATTGTAGGGGGAGGATTTGGCAGAGAGGATGGCAGAGAGGATGGCCTTTTTATAAAGTTTGGCGGCTAGAGGGAACAGTTACTTTTTTGCTTCTGGTAGTGATTTCTTCCAGTTGGGTTCAGCTAGCTGATTGTTTGAGCGGAAGCTCCAGGGTAAACATTGAGTTTCTGTTGGCAGATGGTTTGAGTTTGCATGGTTTAAGTGGGGCAATGGTGTCAATGGCTGTAATCAGTGTTTCGGTGTATAAATCTGCAAGTGTGTTAGGGTCTTTGGTGAAAAGGGGGCTTTGGTAAGGGTGAGCAGAGCAGAGGGGCAAGGTGCTCCTTGGTGAGGCTTCTCGAACAGCGAGCAAGGGAGGGGGGCAAAGGGGTATTAGTAGATGGGGCGGGCCCAATAGGTGATATAGTAAAGTGTACTATGTTGTGGTCAGATCATGGGCATGGGGAGCTGGAGTGGATGGACACCTTGCAGTTGTGGTGGGCCATCCAGTCTAGGATTCAACCTTTGTTATGTGTTGGGGTGCTGATACATTGTTCAAAGCCAAGAGCACTAAGTGAGTTGGATAGAGAAGTGGCTGCTTGATCATTAGGATCATTGTATCCTAGGCTTAGGTCTCCCAGGAGAATGCTTTTAGAAGAGGGTTTACACTTGCTACAAGTGCTACTTCTCTGACTTTAGCCTTCACTCTGCTAGAGCGGAAGATGGAGTATCCTGTGCGAGGGCAAAAGAGAGGGCAGAACCAGATGCAGCATGTATCCAAGTTTCTGTGGTTGCAAGGATGTTGAGGTATAGGTTGGTGATGAGGTTGAAGAGGTTGTGTATGTCAAGGGCGTGCACAGGGATGGACCTTACACTCCAGCAAATATGCTGGCCGGGAGATTCATTTATGGGATATGAGCACACCCAAATCTAGATGAAGGTGCCAGTGTCCAGATTCGGTCAGGATAGGCAAAGACAGGCAGTAGCCTTAGGTTGTTGCCTTCGGTTGATGCCATCTCCGCCTTCCAGCTGCCGGGCTGTGTTGCCATTGAATCTAACACCAGCCAATCTGCAGTAATGGTGCTCCTGTGTGGCTGCAGGGTCTTGGATGCGGATACTTCCATGTCAGCCATCTTATCATGCCGACTTAACCATTCAACAGAATGCAAGTCGGCAGTTCTTCCTTGCTTAGGGGATCCTGGTGACTGCTCTGCTCAGCAGGGGGCAACAGCTTTCTCGTCTACTTGGGGAACTGGATGTAGTTTTAACATATTTTTCTTCATTCTGGATGAAAGATTGACTGACTGTTGTGTCTACCCAGTGTAGTGCAATCTATATGTATTTAATCTCTAGACCAGTTTCATCATCTATAACGAGACAGTCTAATGTGCTTATCTTTCATCCCAGGTGCCCCTTTGTGTTGTTAATGGAAAATCCCTCTATGACCGGTTTGTCCAACTCCAGGAGTTAAGGGCCGGATCCATGTTGCATTTTCAGGATATCCTTCAATAATTTCATGCAATAAATGTGCATAAAATTATTCTAAATGCCTCATGAATATTAATTTGGGATATCCTGAAAATTCGTCAGGTTTCTGGCCCATGAGCCCTGGAATTGGATGACTCTGCTCTATGAGCAATGCAATGGTGGGCACATCAGAAACTACCATGGTCCAGTTTGTCAGCAGCAAATCAATTAACCCAATCATTTTTTGCACCCGTCTCTTTACCACGAGACAGAAATGCGCTTATTCATAAACTACCTCTTAGTATCATAGTGAAAAACCCAAAGGTGGATATCCTTTGGCCGTCTACTGAAATAATCTAGCACAGCAGCTCAAACATTCACACATTTGGCGAATAAACAGCGCCCATCTTTGCTTTTAATATTCACACTGCCATGTTTTTGCATTAACCTTCGTCTGAGGCATTAGCGTGTTCTTTTGAAAGTGATAAAAAGATATCTATTTTTGTAATGTATATGTGAGTGATAAAAAGATATCTATTTTTGTAATGTATATGTGAGCCTTTTTACATAATGTTGCCATTGTCAATAAAATCAACCTTTTCATATAACATCAACATCAACAATACTGCAACTTCTACTATTATTACTAGTATTTTATTTTAGAGTCTAAGTGTTGTAATATAAACCTGATGTATGTTTTTATGTCTCTTGAATATCATTCTTCAAAGTTTCATAATGTTCATGAGTGCATAGCTGTACAGCGATTCATCATCCAGTAAAAATCTCAATCTCTTCTGCTCTCGGCCTGTGCGCTCCCATGTGTCCAATTTACACAATCCATACTTTTAGATTGTCCCTGGGGACCAATTTGCAAATTACTCCTATAGCTCCTCCCACATTAACTGAACAGATCACTTAAAAATAAAAGAAATTACGTCTGAAAATAGAGACTTGATTTGATTCCTAGAGCTGGAGCTCGCTCCTGGCAGGTAATTGAAATACCCTTTTTTTTAGATCATACAAACAAAAGATGTTGGTAAGTGGTTTGTGATTCCTGGCCTTTTCGCTGATTATTAATGTTGAGTCTGAGTTGTGATTTGTGTTCTGGAACTGTCCGAAGTGAAGTATACAATGTTGAGACGTTTCAGTTCACATGGTAAAGTTAGTGAGTTTGACATTGATGTGGATTTTTTTGCAGAAAATCTTACTACTCGAAAATGAACTGTCGATTTCTAATGCTATAAATATCATTAATTATTGTTTATGCCTAGCGGGTGATTTTATTTCTGATAAATGACCTTTGTTGATTTTTGTTTTATTTTCGGTTTTAGTAGTATTTTAATTGTTTTACTTCTTAAAGTCGTTTACCTGCTCTCCAAGCTCAGACCTCCCGCCCCTTTCTCTTTTCACTTCTTTTTTCTGCACCTGCCATCTGCTTCTTACCTTCTTTCTACTCAACTACCTTCTCTTCCACCTATTACCTTTTTTTAATTTGTTCCTTTCTGGCTTCTTTTTACATGGAGTGGGATATAACCCAAAATAACTTTCCTTTCCACCCACCTTTCTCCTCTAAACACCCACTGCTCCACTCCACCACCCCTTCCAGCGTTTTGATTCCTTTTCTAAATCTTCTGTAGCACTATGTTTTCTATCTCCTTAGCATTTTCAGGTTTGCCTATTAGGTGGCATGGGAAGCGCTGCCTATAAGCCACAACTATTGTCATAGGAAGTGAAGACGTGAGATGTTAGGAGAGACCAAGGGCCTGTAGGCATTGCTTGGTTATTTTCCCACCAAGTAACCACCCATGGACACACTAGTTCCTATTGCCATTTCGACCCACTACCGTCTACCACCCTCCCAAACCACCCACCCGTCCCAACCCCCAACAATCTCTTCGAGTGTAGCTCTGTGCTTTTTTGAGCAGCCTTCTGAAAGGTAATTTGATTTAATATATTTATATAGTGTCGACTTAACCAGGTCCGAAGGCATAAGGGAGATAATGGCTTATCTGTACGTTTAAACCAGCTAAACCAACTCCTGATGTTATAAAACTGTCTTGCCCACATGTGCCCTAAGCCTTTTAATGTATACGCATTATGTACAGTGCTTGAAAATGTGAATTCCATGCCTACACAAAAGTCAAAACTGTTGGCTTTGCTAATGCTTGTTTTGCCTACAGTTGCTGTTTCCATCCAAACCACTGCTTTGTTTAGTTATGGCAGCCATCTGTTCTGCAGTGTTGTTTATTTTGTTGATAAAGTTTCATTGAGCTTGAGTCTTCGTTGTTTTCAGTGGGCAATATTTCATAGAATAGGAACTCATTTCGGGGGCATCACCCCGAACGACTGTGTCGATGATGAAATAGCAATGCCACAAAAACATGCGTTTATTGGAAATGTCTGCACCATTTTCCTGTGCATAAATTCACACGTTTTGGATAAATGGCACAACTAGGCAATTTTAGCTAATAGACTTCAGTGTTGAGTTGTGTGGCATTGACATTGGCCTGTGGGCAAAGAATCCTACAAATGGCAAAGACAGCCTTTGCCGAGCTTTCCATCCATTAGTAATCTCCTAGAGCGGATTCATGGCGCAGATTGGTGCATGTTTAATTGTAATCATGTGTTCCTCATCCCTAATTATGCGGTGTGTATTTACCAATAAGGAACATCATATGATAGACTCCATTAAATCTCCTCTCGATTTTGCTGGATGGAGAATGGGTCACATGATCATGACTTTCAGGGTATACTCATTTCTTTACATGGTGCAAGAGTCTTGATATTACAGTCAGAGCAACGGCATCCTAAGCTGCGGTGGGGGCCTGAGATGGATGCTCTCTGCTGTTTCACGTGTGACTCACACGTCCAATGAAGATAAACAGTGACAACATACTACTACCAGGCATCTGGAAATATGTGTTCTCTCCCTGTGGGAGATGTATTGATGCCCCTATGGCAAAATACACTGCAGGTCTGACAGGGGTGAGTTGTACTGAACAGTTGGGCTGCACCAGAGGGCTCTATTGTGTCGCACGTGACTGCTGCACAAGATAGTGAGGGCAAAGGTCACATAATATAACCATTTCGAAGTACATATGGCATTCTCTTTAGCCAATGTTCAGGCTCTAAGGAGTGCAAGAGCTTACACATTGTTCAGAATGCCACTTTCCAGAGCTACAGCCACAAGGAGAACGCCAACTGCCAATTTGCAAGACGATCCCAGGCAGGTTTATTTAACTGTCCGCAGGGTCTGCCTACGAGCATGTAGCCAATTCTTTCTTTGAGAGGTCCCCTTAATCCATCACAGGCAAAGTAACGTGTGAATGTTCTTCATACAGACCAAATAATGGGAGCATCCTACTAGCTGCACTCCGTGCAAAAAAAAGTGTGTGCTCGGGAAAGGGACCAAGTCGAATTCCAGATCTTTGTAATGCTGTATGACTGAAGACCATGCATGATTGACTGTGCTGTCCTCTACTGCAGTCCTCTCACCAGTAGCCAGTCACCATACAGCTCCCTGTCCTTAATGTCACTCCCAAAAACGTTCTGTGTCACAGCTCTAGCATCTGATTGCAACTGTGACTGACTTTAGTAGAATGACTTGTCATTAGCATTTGTGCTAGTACTGATCTGTTTTTTATTGAGTCCTGGTCCTGCTAGTTATAACCCCAGTAATTCACTGAGAGGTGCCTTTAAACAGAGCAGATAGTATGCCTAGAATGTAATTCAGTTCTCTTTGTGAAATGAGAGCAGTAAAACTAGCATTTTTTGGATGCTCCAGTCCTTGCGACAGGACAGCTGGAATCACGGGAGTTTGATCACCTACCACAGTTTGCCCAGCAATTAAGCAGAAATGAATCGTTTTTGATATAAACTGCACTTAAGCGCCACTGATAGGCAAATACTTGTTTCATTTGAGTATAGTTATGAGGGAGAAGACGTGAGCAGGGACAAACAGCTTGTGAATGTCTTTTGGTTATTTACCCATCCATTGACTCCCCCTCTCCATGCTCATAAACCCACTGGTCATTCCCACCCTCAATCTACCCCAAAGAAATTCTTAGAACAGACCATGCCTCTGGGTCACGTGCTTGCACATTTTGTAAATTTTGTGGATACCCCAAGAAAGGTTTGCTGTTGACTGGCATATTGCCATCTTGATAGATGGCACATTGGAGGCAGGGAACCCATAAACTCATTGCCACTTCTCCCATACTGTTCCCCTCACCTCTTCCACATGACCCCCAGGAATTATTTTCTTCTTGGCACCCTCTGAATATGACTTCATTACAGCTGCACACCTGTTAGGAACATTGGGCCTCATTACGACCCAGGCGGTAATCTTCCGTCATTACCGCCATGGCGTAATGAGCGTTTACGCCGTGGGCCGATGGCGTAAAGAGCGCCACATTACGACCCATCGCGCACGAGCATTACGCCATGGCGGTAATGCAATTAACGCCATGTCGGAAAAGGCCCCTACCGGCATCGTAAAGCGAGCAAGGTGCACTTCCGCCACCGTAATTAGCGGCCACCGTAATTTGCGGTGGCCGTAAAAAGCAGGATCGGAAATAGCGTCATCGCGCCGGAACGGGAAACAGCACGTCGGCCATCTTTAAAAACACAATCCATTGCCATCCTACCGAACAACACCAGATCCAACCCTGACACCTGTCCCAACCAATCACCCACCCATCCAACCACCCAAAAATGCCTAAAGCTGTTAAGAAGGCATGTGACCGCCAGCGCCAGGAAAGATTCAGCCGGGAGGAACTCTGCATGCTTGCGGAGACCCTGCAAGACAACGCAGCTGTCGTTTTCTCCCCTGAAATGACCAGGACAGCGATAGGGAAAAAGAAGGCCATCTGGGCCCTGGTGGCCGAGCGCGTCAGCGCGGTGGGGACCGTACCCCGCACCCCACAGCAGTGCAGGAAGCGCTGGGACGACCTCCGCATATGGGTCAGAGCTGTCATCTCTGCGAACCGCAACCTTGCAATGGGTACCAGTGGAGGGTCGGAATCCCCACTAAAACTCCAACCGTGGGAGGAGATTTGTGCAACCACGATTGGCATGGAAGCCATTGAAGGCGTCGGAGGGATGGAAAGGGGAGCTCCGACATCAGGCGATGAAGGTAGGTGCCTCAAACAAGACATGCCATAGTCACTGCAGTCCATTCATGTGTAGCACAAGGTTGCCCTAGAGCAGTGGTCTTCAAACTTTTTTGGCCAGGGCCCCCCTGAGCAAAATTTGGGCAGGTCGGGACCCCCCAGAAATGCCAAATGGACAGTATATATTTAGCGCCGTCACCTGCTCCCATCAAAGTCGCTGGGCTCCCTCATCCCACTCCTACCCAGTCGCTGGTCTCTCCCCACCCCATCACACACCCAGGGCTCTCCCCACTCTGCTCCCATCACTATCCCATGGTTCCCGCCCATTGTGCTCCCACCATAGTCCCTCGGTTCCCCCATCCCGTTCCCAACACAGTCTGAGGGCCAGTGGCGGCTGGTGAATCTTTTTTAAGTGGAGGGGCATTAAGGGGAGGTTCGGGGGGGTTTCCCCCTGTGAATTTTTTTTTAAATAATAGGTTAAAATGTTGCATTGTAGAGCATACTTTTAACAAAAAATGGGTAAATAGCCAAACAGTTTGCAATTGTTGCTGGGAGTCCAGGGGGCAGGCATTGATATATTATTTCTATCGCGCTCGTACACAAGTGTTTCAGAGCGTGACAAGGCAAGGGAGGGGAACAGAGGAGAATAAAACAGCAATCTTACTAGGCCCAGTGACATTGAGAACGCGCAAGTGTGAGGGGAAAAGTGCATGGAAGGGGGGAGAAGTGGAAAGTGCGAAGCAGAGGAGAAACAGATAAATAACAATAAATAAATAATAAAGGCAACAAACAGTGGTAGTGCAGCCAGCAATTTGCAAGTGCTACGTTTAAGGCAGCAGACAGGGTAGGTCTGATAAGTGCAGGAAGAAAGATGGTTCTCCTCAAGTTTTAGAGTGGCAGGGCGCTGTTCCAGAGGGAGGCCCCAGCCGAAGACGGAGATCTACCCCCAGCTTGTTTCTTTGATAAACGACTGACCCTGAGGGAGTTGGAGGTAGAGGAGTGAAGAGCTCGAGAGGGGAGGTATTTGCGGAGGAATAGCTGAAGGTATTTTGGACCGAGGCCCCAGAAAGCCTTGTGGACAAGGCAGAGGGTTTTGAATGATAGATGTCCGGTAAAAAGATACCATCCCTGTCCCCTGGGCCCCACTGGTCCTAACACAATGAACATGATTATGTGTATATGCAAGGCGCTGCACATTCATACAGCAATCACTCTATCATTCACATGAGCATCCATCACCATACACTCACTCATAACGCATCCATACACATGTTTAAATAAAAACAATGAACATAAACGTACCTTCTGCATTGGCCTGTGTGTGGGTGCTGCTCCAGCTGCTCTGTCCGTATGTGCGAGGAGGCGCAGGAGCTCCCCCTCGGACATACAGACATGCAGTGCCCCAGCCAGCATTTCCAATGAGCTATGCAATGCTGGCGAAGCAAAACGCCCCAGCACTTGCATGGCTCAGTGAGCATGTGCGGCTGGGGAACTAAACTGAACTGTCAAAGGGAAACAGTGTTTCCCTTTGACAGTTCAGCCAGCCCAGGAGCACTCCATTAGCTGGATAAAGCAGCTGAGGGAGTGCTCACTGTTTCACTGGGCTGGCTCCTTAGCTCCTCCATAATGGGTGAGGGGCCACTATGCAGTTAGTAATGTTGACCATTGCTGCTGAATATATCACAATTTACTTACATTTTAACACAAAGCACCCCTTTGGGTACTATTGAAACAGTGGGCTTCATAACTACTCTGGCGGTAGCTGTGCCGGTAAAACCGGCACGGCTGCCACTGGAGTTGCATCTGGGTCTGGCACCCGCGAATGGGCAATTACTAGGTCATGCCGAGTTAGGCGGACATGATAATTGCCCTTTCGAAGGTGCCGGTAGATCCACATTCCCATTTGAGCCCCATATGGCTCAAATGGGAAGGGGGAGCTCGGATGCACCGGCACCGTTAATAACGGTGCCGGTGCATCCGACGAGCTGAGGTCAGACCTGGCGGGGGCTGTCAAGCACCCACGAGCACAACTCTTACTATGGCGGAACGGTAGCAACGGTGCCGGTAGCTTACCAGCACCGTTGTTACTGGTCCGCCATAGTAGTAATGAGGCCCAGTCTGTGACTAAAGGAATGAATATCCATTTACAACTGTGGGCCACTTTTTCATTGTTGCCTGAGACAGTTTCATGCTTCAGCCCGCCCATGTGGGCCACCCCTGCCCATTTCTTCCAATCTAAAAAAAAAAAAAAAAAAAAAAAAAAAAAAATCTTTTTTCATGCTGAGCTCTCAGGGCCCCCCTGGGATGCACCCGCGGACCCCTAGGGGGTCGCGACCCACAGTTTGAATACCACTGCCCTAGAGTGTAAATGCAACACATTTCCACACTGCCCATAGCCACATGCGAGCACCACCCTGTATACACTGCTGGCACACGCATACCTGCATCCACATTCCACACTAAAAGGAGACCACCTGCATGGCCCCGCCTGAAATCTTCCTCATCTACTGACCAGAATAATGTCTATCATTGTCATTCCAAAGTCCGCAGACCCATCAATAACGCCCTCCCTCCTTTGCTCCACCACAGGCACAGATTCACACCCCGAGGACCAGGACACCCCTGCGATGAAGAGAGCCAAGAAGGCCAATTATACCGTCCCCGCACCCTCGACCTCAGCTGCAGTGAGGCAGACCGCACAACAAGCAGGACCCACTGCAAGCATACCGGACGTCCCACCGCAAGCACACCTGTAGTCAGCAGGCCAGCAGCAGCTGCTCCACCTCTACCAAAATTGCCTGCCACAGAAGGCACCGGCCAGCAGCAACATGGTTGAGACAGCTGCAATAGCTGCATGTTCAGACTCAGACATTGAGAAGTCCGAAGCCCCACTGACCTACTACATTCCCCCTGTTTGTCAGACGCCAGCCCCCATGAGGATCACACACAGGGGCACACAGAGGTAGAGGAGTGGCCTACTTCCCCATGCCCAGTCCTCAGTCCACAGGAGCAGAGCAGCCCCTCCAACACACCACCAGCACTGGCCATGGGCCAGCAGGGGCAGCAGTCCCTCGAGGACATCACAGAACGGCAGCAACAACTGTCCACGATGCTGGCTGAGCATGCCGCGGAATGTGTGGGGGCTAGGGCAACCATTGAAAAGTCCACGGAGACCCTAAGGGCCGAAGTTGCGCAGAGCACTGCCACCCTGAGGGATGCCATGCAGGCCATGTCCAGGGACATCTGTGCTGAACTTGCCGGCTTGCGTCGTGCGCTCACTGAGCTCACCCACACCCTACAGGACGGGCATGCACGGGGGCAGGCAGGGACATCCTCCACTGCCAGTTCTGCACAGAGCAGCCCCGTCTGACGTTCCGGACGTAACCTGCACTCCACAGCCAGGGGTGCCCCGGGGCCGGGAGAGGGGGCATGTAACAGCCTGTGCCCACTGTCACAGGCATCTGTTGACACCTTCATGGGGTGTGTTGGGGTGTGCAGGGGGGAGGGGGTGTGTTGGGGTGTGCAGGGGGAGGGGGTGTGTTGGGGTGTGCAGGGGGGAGGGGGTGTGTTGGGGTGTGCAGGGGGGAGGGGGGACGGGGTGTGTTGGGGTGTGCAGGGGGGGAGGGGGTGTGTCACGACGTTTCATAGTTTAAATACACTTTTTTCTTTCCCAAATGAAATGTGTGGTCATTTTCATTGCATATGTGTGCTTTATTGGTGTACAGTCCACAGTGTGCATGTCCCAGAGACACACAGTGCCCCAAGTGCAGTCTCCATGTGATTCACACCAGCCGTGTGTGCTAGAAGCAGTGGTCGATGATACTTAGGCGCATTGCACGCCCCTCCTGTGCGTCGCCTCCCCCATGGGGTGCCGCCCCATCTGCACCCTCCTCATCCTCATCGTCAGGTGGTTGCAGTTCTGCGTCAGGGGGCAGGGGCACATTCCGTCTGACGCACATATTGTGTAGCATGACACATGCCATGACGATCTTTGCCACCTTCTCATGGTGGTACAGGAGTGCCCCACCAGACCTGCTGAGGCTTCGGAACCGTGCCTTCAATAGGCCGAATGTCTGCTCTATGACCACACGAGTACGTGTATGTGCACGGTTGAAGTCCTCCTCGTGCTGGTTCTGCGAGTTACGGACTGGTGTAAGGAGCCACCTCTTCAGGGGATAGCCTGCATCACCTGTATGTAGGTGAGAATGTATGTGTCAGTCATGTCGCCTGATCAAGAACATGATGTGCCAACATGGCTTGCATCCAACTGTTACTTTGGCTCACTTCTACATGCACTAATTGATTCACACAATGCAACCAGTATATGCTCATGGCTCCCATGGCCTGTTTTGCATGCCATCACCCAATGTATGCAGAGGGGTTGAGTGCATTGTGAGTGCCCATCCTCTGTCTCCGTTCTCTGTGTTACTCACAGCCAGGTGGAGTATGCATCATCCCCCCCCTTTCAGCCAGGTGGAGTATGCATCATCCCCCCCCCTTTCAGCCAGGTGGAGTATGCATCACCCCCCCTTTCAGCCAGGTGGAGTATGCATCATTCCCCCCCCCCTTTCTGCCAGGTGGAGTATGCATCATCCCCCCCCCCTTTCAGCCAGGTGGAGTATGCATCACCCCCCCCCCCTTTTAGCCAGGTGGAGTATGCATCACCCTCCCCCCCTTTCAGCCAGGTGGAGTATGCATCGGTAAGTCATTCACCTGCCCACTTCCATGACATTGGACTCACCCAGTAGCCAGGATCTTGGGCCTGCATGTCGCTCCGTGTAGCGTGGTATTGTGGAGTTCCTCAGGACCATAGAATCATGGGTTGATCCGGGGAATCGGGCACAACAATGTGTGATGATCTTGTTGGAGTCACAGACCATTTGCACGTTTATTGAGTGGAACTGTTTCCGGTTGCGGTACGGTACCTCCATGGCACGTGGAACCACCAATTCCACATGGGTGCAGTCGATGGCACCAATGCAACCGGGTATGCCGGCTAGTGCATGGAAACCCACTTTGGTGTTTGCAATGTCCTGGGCAGTCCGTGGAAATGAGATGTGGTCGTCTGAGTGCTTGAGGAGGGCATCGAGCACTTGGATGAGTGTTCGTGAGAATAATGGTTGTGAAATGCCATGCAAGTGCCCCACTGTGTGCTGGTAGGTGCCTGTGGCCAGGAAGTGGAGTACAGACACTACCTTCAGTAGGGGGGGATGGCGGTTGGAGTGTCTATCATGCTGACGATGTCGTTGTGTATCATGTCTACGATGGCGGTGATGGTGTCCCTGTCCAAACGGTACAGGGTGTGGATCTGCTCAGCAGTGAGGTTGAATGGATTGGCTCTGATGCGTGGGATTGGGGGCTGCCTGCGTGGTGGCACTGGCTGTGCTGGTGGGGCTTGCTGGGCGTGCCTTGCCCTCCTTCTTCTCCTGCGTCTCCTCTGTGCTGCCTGTTGTTGTTGTTGCTGTTGTAGCACATGCATTGCTATCAGGTCCTCCAGCCCCAACATTGCTAGTCGTATTGGTATCATTGTGGAGTGTGACTGGGTGTGGGAAGGGGTGGGGTGTGCTCTTTTTGTACTTCCTGAGTCTGTATTGCCTTCACCTGTGCTGTTTCTGTGCACCTGTGGCAGCTGCATTCACTTTACATGGCCCTTTACGGTTGGTTCCGGATGGCGTAATTAGCACCATGGCGGTAAGGTATTTAACGGGCTGGGTGATGGCGTTAGGTGCATGTCCGCTTGGGTCGGCATTTGCGTACCTTTCCGCCATGGCGCTAAGTACGGTGTGGGCGGTCCCGTGCGCGCACCCTTAGCGCAGTTAGCGGCAGCGTTAACTACGATGCCGCTAATGGCATCGTAGTTAACGGTCACGGGTCATGATCGGACCTAGCGGAAAACGATGGCGGTAACCATTTACCGCCATCGTTTTTCACTTAGCGCCAGGGTCGTAATGAGGCCCATTGTGCTAGTCTTGTTTTGCTTGCTGGCTCACTATGCCATCAAAGATGCTAACATGTAGGTGTTGACCTCTGATTATCAGAGTACCAGTAAGCCTATGGTTTGCTCAATCTCACTGGACCAGTTTGAGAATCAATTCTGGTGGACCTCTGACTGTTGGCTGTTGACACCTCTGGGCCATGCCAGAGATTTCAGAGCTGCCCCACCATGGCCCCATGTTTTGGCAACACATTATGTCACAACTCCGGACTTTAAGGGCACTCTATCCTTCATGCTGTGTCAAGTGTGAAGTGTACCTTGGGACCCAAAACATGTTATTGCAGATGCTGTCGCTCTCGCTGACACAAAGAAGGTACTGACATCTCGGGTCAGGAATGTATCATTCATTGACATTTTAATCATCAAAAAAGGACAGGCCTCCCATATTCTGGTAGCCCTAGCAGAAGATGGGAGGGTAGCCCCACCAGAAGAGGGGAGGCCTGTTCTTTTTGCCTCTTGATAATGTTCATGACAACCATCGTTCTGTAACACTTATTGATATCTGTCTGACTTTTGACAATGCTTGTTGAACATTTCTCAGTCCCCTGTTCTCGGACCTCTTTAATATATTCAATTTTTCTTTGCTTCTTTTGTACCATTGACACACCCAAGGTAACCTTCCCTTTGGGGTAGACTCACTGGTTTCCACTCACGTGTCTGTCGGCTTTGGTGTGGTGCTGGAAAACCTCCTTCGGTCCTCGCTGCTGTGCGCCACCTTTCCACAGCTTTGGGTTTCCTTCTAATGGACTTCGCTTCACCCCGCTGCCTTACCTGGTGCACTGGTCACCAGTGAGTCTAGACCTGGTTTCTCTCTGGTTCCTGCTCCTCTGCTGCTGCAGCTTCTCCAGGTCTCCACCTCTCGTCCTGTGTCCCGCCGTGTTTCCAAGAGGAAACCAAAGTCTCTCTCTCACCATTGTTTCCTCCATTTAAAGTTTACAGTCATGTTTAGATTAAAGGTTACAGTGACGTTTTTATGGTAGGGCAAATGGGGCTCATGCACTGGGCCCCCATCCTGGGATCCTTGGAGGGGGGCCCCCATCACTTGTCCTTCACTTGACGGGGCCACTCCGGAGGGAGCTCTGAGGTTGGTTTACAAAACAGCAATCAGCCCGGGGTCATGTGCTTTATCTCAACAATAACATGGGAAATACTTAATGTGATGCAGAAATGTAACATACATGTTACCTTGCGTGATATGTACCTTTCAAATAACACATTAAGTGTGTATAGTTATTGTATACAATGTGTAGTTCAGAGCTTCTTCCAGCTCTTGGGTGAAAAAGAGGTTTCCCTTCCCCCAAAGTTCAAATAGTTCAAGTTATCAAAAGGGGTTCCCTTCACCAAGTTTTCTAAATGTTCAATAATAACCTCAATTCTGTTGCACACTTCCCAGCTCTTCTAGTATCGTTATCATTCAATAAAGTTCAGTTTCTCCATTTCAGTTCACATAGATTGTCCTTGGTTCAATCACAAAGTGGCTTTCCTTAGGTGGGTGTACTCAGTCTAGGTGCAGTTGTCGAACCAAACAATTCACCCATTACAAGTCACACAACAGACATACCTTACTTGTGTTTGCTTCATGCCACAGTTTCAGCACATGCCCTGGATTTTTTATTATTGCGTGTTTTGCCACCATTCACGTGTTTAGTAGATTTGCTTGTAAAAATCAACTTAGGCTTCCCAGTACGCTCTCCTGATAGGAAACTTAGTCACTGCTACAATTCACTTGATCACAGCATCTGGCACCCTTTTCCAGGTGTCGTTGTACTTTAGTCTTGCATACATGATTCTGCTCCTCAACAATTGATTTCTTTCAATAATACTTATTGATATCTGGCAAGGCTTACTTATCTCTTGGCAAGGCTTGTTTGCCTCTTCACAATGTTCATCACACACAAACCTGTCTCTTGGCCATGCTTAATTGCCTCTTGATGATATTACTCAGAAACCTGACTCTTGGCAATGCTTAATTGCCTCTTGACAATGTTCATCACAACCATCTTTCAGTAATACTTATTGATATCTGTTGGACTTTTGACGATGCTTCTTTAACAGCGATTGTGACAATTCTGATGAAACAGAAGGAACACTTCACAGAGAGCTTAGTAGAACAAATGTACACCCAAATACAATTAATAATACAGAAGAGAAAATGGCATTTTTGGCTTTATTCTGTGGGTCACACAAAAGGAAAAAGGAACAGGGGTTAGGTCAAAGAAAAGGTTTTGGAGTGAGGGAAAGTAAGGGCAAAACAGAAAGATGAAAAAAGTTGGACTAATAAGCACACAGGTAAAATAGTGTAAACACCAAAAAGCACTCATGTCTAATGCTCTTTCAAAAACCATCACCAACCTTCTCCCAAATCTAACCAAAACTTCTCTAAACAAAAGTGCCAGACTCATCTGAAAACCCCTGCTATTGGAGCATAAAGAAAACAGAAACAGAACATTGACGTGATTTTGTTCATCTATAGGGCTCCTACCTCTTCCAGACCAGACACATTTTGCTGGTAGATTCAGTAACTCTGATTTGCCTACCAAACAGAACACCCGCCATCTAAACCCACAGAACAGTCTTGAACAACATTATTGGCTGCTAGTGTGTCCCATACGAACTGTGAATATCGAGATATGTATTTGGTTCTCGCAGCGAGTAAAGATAGGTGGGGGATGGACGAGATATGCAAAGACTAATCCTAATTTCATCAGCTTCACAGGAGCAAATGTGTTGAAAGCAAACCACATTTGTTTGCTGATATAATGACAACTGTTGCAGTTTATTACGTGGTCACACTCAACTCTGGGAGTTCCTTTCCCCCCAATCAAGGTGGCGCACAACAAAGCACTGTTATTTTAGTTCAGTTTGGTAAGGCCTCTAACCAGTCTCGCACACAACCCCAACAAATACCCAGTGTCACAATGGACTAGGAACCAGGCTGGTGTGCAGTAAAAATATATTTACTAATTTATTTATACCAGATTTGACAAAGAGATCAACATCAGCCACCAATGCTGTGGCAACACAAGAACAAAAATTACTTTCGTAATAGCATCAACACAGAGATAATCTTAAGATATGCAGACACAATTTGCAGTAGCTTTCTTTTCAAATCACTCACTAGTACAGAAAACAAACAATTCAAGGCACAAAGTGATTGCTTATTTGGTTATACTACTTTTTCTCCCAGCAACCCCCACCATCCAAACCTCAATTAGACCTGACCCCTCTGAATTGAAGGCCAGTGACAGCGAATGAGAACACAATGGGAAAATCATTTTGGGTTCTGATAGAAAAATGTGCTCTTTGTAACAGGGATAAAATGGAAAACAATTGGTTTGCACTTATTACCACAGTTGCAATATGAAGGAAAAAAAAACAATGAGAAAAATCGTTTTCCACACATAAAAAGAATAGGCAGGGCTTTCTGGTTTGGGTCAGAGCACAATGGGAACAAAGGGGCAATTTCTTTTTTCTCCCCACTACACATGAAGGGGGATCAATGAGGATTTTTGTTTGCATCCTGCACACTCACTTGGAAACAGGGTTTTGGTGATTAATTCTTTTGGATTCAGGACCCCCCCTTTCAGTACCAAAGTCAGGGGTTTTCTTGCAAATAGTCAATCAAATCTTTTTGTCTACAGTGGCTCAAAACATACTAGGAGGAGCTTGTTAGTTTTGAATGCTAACAAAACACATCCCGTGATTTCTATAGGGGAATTAATTGATTTACTTTAATTAAATATGCTAAGGATATACACAGACAAATAGGGTATTTTGTTATGGGGAAATAACTGGAACAATACTTGAGAAGAGTGTAGGTTCTACAAAATCTATGACTTTGGGTTAGTTTGACTTACAGGAGAGGCCTTGTAGTGGGCATCAGGGAAGAGCAGGGCACCTCTGGGAGAGCAAGGATGTCAGTCAAGGATAATCCCCTCTGGCTCCTCCAAGGGTTTCCAGTCAGCTTCTATGTCTCCTTGTCTCTGTCTCCAATGCAAAATTTGGGGCCTCTATGCTTGGGTGTTTCTCGCAAGAGTTCAGTAGCTGGTTACCTCCCAGAATAAAGTGGAAAAATCCCAGTTCTGTTGTAACTGGACTCTTCTAAAGCAAATTACATCACACCCTTGTCATGATTCCTGCGGAAGGGATTGGTTGGTTTTCTCCACCCACCTCCCCCTGTGTGCTAATAGGACACAGAGTTGAGGGGTGTGGGTTTGGAAAGCTAAGGGAGGAGAAAGCTTTGCCATCCCAAACTGACATGTGGGTTTTGCATGTTTGAATTCTGAAAATCTGTCGACATGGCAAGTACCCTGATTTTTCAAATCTTTACATGTATGGCTACATTTCTAAGAAATACATTTTAAGGCAAATCAGATGATACTAATCTGAATTCGGCACACTCTTTGCAGAGATACAGTTTTCCTTCATTTACTCAGGAGCCGGCATCAGTGAAAAATATGGAACTTCATCATACAACTGTTAATTTTGTCCTTCACACTCTCACCAAGTTTCAAATCTCTCGGAATCATGGGAAGGCCCAAATCAAATTTTTCTTAATAACTTCTGTTATGTTTATCAGACATGCTTCAAAGGAGATTTTTGTCACCTTTAATAAATGTCTGGAATGGGAGTTGTGGCACATACGCTGCCAGTTTTATGCAATAAAATGTATGTTTTGATTAATTAATCCCCTGCCTCACAGGCCTCGCTCACTCTCCTATCCCCCACCATTTTTTTAAGTTTCATTTATCCTTAAACATGTGACCAGCCAGATGCTGGCTCATGTTTATCTTAGCCTATCTGTTCCTGGCCTCCCAAGGGTCCTGGCCATAGCTTAATGCACATTGTATGGAGGTTTGGACCTCAAGGTTGCTTCAACAGGCAGTGCTTTATGTATTTCCTCCGTGGTTTACATCTCAGGCAGTGTATTTCTTTGTATTTTTAAGCAATTAACCTGATTGACTGTTGACAACCAGGCCTCTCTCTGCGGGACAAGCAGAGGAAAGCTCTTTGGGGTTAAAGGTTCAGTTCAGTAGAAATGCCCAGCCTCATGTACAATTCTGCAAGAAATGGCTTTTAACTCACACACAATGCATTTTACATTGAGCATTTTATAAGGCACCCAGGCCTCTGTCCATGTGTAATGTATTTATTTACCCTCACAGTTGCAAAATACATGAGTATCACTTCTTAATTGTCCACACACAGTCCAATTATATGGGAAAACCATGTTCAACTTGAAACCAAGTGGGCACTTCTCTTTGCATACTGTCATTTGGGATGAGGAAAAGAAAGTTCTTTTATTTCTTATAAATGCAATAAGCTTGGTTTCACTTTAGAATTCTGGATCACAATCTGATATTATGTAACTTCGATGTCACATGCTGCCATTTCTCTGAATTCCCTTTCAAATGGTGGCTTTTCTGGCTTTTCAGTCTATGAAACCTTCCTTTCAGCCACATGACTTTCTTTTTATTTGCTGAAATGCATAGCACATATCTTCACACTTTTGAACGTCCAAGCACACGTTCCTTCATTTGAGATTTAGGCCTGTTTTTAGTTTCATATGCCTCATGTCTGACATCACGATTTCTGTGCTGGCTTTAGACTGCAATGGGACTCCACTTTAGCCAGTTTCCTTTAAATCACTCTGGCCTCTTTATTTCTGGCATTCAGGGGCTATATTTTACCCCACATGTCCACCCTACTGACTCCTTGACTCCAGTGAGACAGAGAGAAGAGCAAGGAGAGAGTGGGGTTTCTGTTTCCTTGTGGCCTTCCTTCGGGCTGTCGAGCCAAGGAGTTATTTAATCTGCTGAGAAAAAAAAGAGAGGTAAAGTATTTTATACAGTACTCATTTCTCCAGTATGATTGACGTACGAATTGACAACAAAACAACAAGCTACACATTACTTTTCACTTGAAATGAACAATTCTGAACGTGATCATTACTTTTGGTACCTTTCTGATAAGTATAATTTGTTTTACTCCTTGTAAATGTGTGATTTTCTCCATCTGGCTTTCCATTCTTTACTTTTATTCTTCAGGTGGTTCTTGGGCTCTACCCTCACTGGGTTCTTCAATCAGTCGCAAAGTCTGTCTGGGATGACAGCTTTTCAACTGATTGATATGGACCCATTTCTCTTCTGTCTATTCTCCTTTAGGGATGCAGATCTTATATGCGACAGGTGAGATTTAATTGATCATTTCAAAAGTGCCGCGCCGAGAGTGGAGGAACTTCTGCTCTTTGGTCTGGTTCCTTTGGAAATTGTACAGGTAGACCCTGTCTCCTACTTTGTACTCCTTCTTGGTGGTCTTTAAGTCGTAGTGGGTTTTCATCCCCTCTGCCGACTTTTCTAAATTTTTCTGAGCAAAAGTGTGCTGAAGGTGTTTCTGTACATTTTCAATGTACTCATGGGTCGTGGACGCATTGATGAGGGTCTGCTCTTAAGTTCGGTAGAGCAGATGCTGAGGTAGCAACATTTTTTGTCCAGTCGTGAGCACAAATGGAGAATTGTTTGTTGCAGAAGATGGTGTAGACCATATGGCCATTAAGACAAGCAGTAATCAGATGTCCAAACTCGGTCCAGAGTCCGCCACAATCTTCTTCAAGATGCCTACAATTGTTTTCTTGTACCTCTCAATTCCCCTGCTCGAGGCTTGGCGGTAGGCAATGTGGAGTTTTCTCTTTACCCCTAGTATCTCCCACATCTTTGTCATCACCTCACTGGTAAAATTACTTCCTTGGTCAGACTGAATCCTTTGGGGAAGGCCGAAATGAGAGAAGATGTGATTGATTATTCAGGTGGCAGCTGTTTCCACCTTGCAATTTGGGTCCAGGAGACATTCCACTCATTTGGTAAACATGCATGTGACAGTCAATATCTACTTGTTTCCTCTAGAGGAGTGAGTCGCTGGCACCATGAAATCGACTTGCAAATACGACCAAGGCAGTGTCTTTCCCCTTTTCTGAAGGGGAGCCCTGTGTGTGAGGGAACTTGGCTGAAACTGAGCACACATAAGACACCTCTTTAAGTAAAGGTCGACTTCCTGACCCATATGTGGCCAGTATGTGACCTCTCGCAAGATTTCTAATATAGTATGAAACCTCCTATGACCGGCAGTGGCTGCGTCGTGGTCATGACTTAACAACAGGCTTTTGAATTAGGTAGGTACCACCCACTGGTCCCATCCAGATATGGATCTCTGTACCAACATACTGCCTTGGATTCAGAACATTTTGGAAAACTTCATCAACATCCGGAGATCCTCTTTCCCGACATAATCAGGTTCTGTCAGAGAAAAATTCAAGGGGTCTTCAATATGTTGATAAAATTTCCCAATAATAAGGTCCTCTTTTTATGCAGTAATCAAGTCTGCATCTGGGGTTTCTTTACTCCACTGGGCAGTGTGAGTTCATTTTGGGCATGTGTTTGGGATCTAGTGACAGCAGCGACATGTATTTCCCCCAACAGGGATTCAGTTTCTATGAGATCCCCTTGAATGGCTTCGGTTTTGGCCAACTCATCAGCAAAGTCATTTCTGGTTTTGCCTGATCCCTCTATTTTGGAGTGACCTCTGATCATTTTCCAATAGAAGGTTATCTCATTGGAGGTTACCAGCTCATCATTTGCTTGGATTAATTTCCTGTACTTGAACGGTTTGATATTCACACTCAGAATGCCTCGATTGTTCCAATTAATCAGGTACTCCACAAACCCATTCCTGACATAATCTGAATCAGTTATTAAGACCAGTTCTTTCAGTTGGTGTTGCATGGCAGTGAGGATGGCTTGATGTATCATCATCAACTCTGCCACCTGACTACTTTGGGGACCTATTTTGTACCCAGCAGAGGCCTCTAGTCTGGGGCCTTATTCACCCAGGCATTCCCAATGCCAGCCACTAGTTCTTTTTCCCCTTGATTATCAACATGGTAGGAGTACCCATCCACGTAAACTGTGGGTATCCCCTGGCATGTGAGTTCCTCATAAACTTGGTGCGGTAAAGTAAGGTATGCCTCCATTTTGTCTTTGGACTTTAGACTTTCATCCTCAACACAGTTTTCTTGAGCACAATCATGCAAGTCAGCCAAACCTTGCGCTAGGGTGCTCTTCTTGTTTTGGCCATATCTGATGCCCACAGGTAAGCCTTGCATAGACAGAATCCAGGAAGTGATTCTGGAATGACTTATGTTGCCTGTTCAGATTCAGTCAATTTGGAGATATGACAAGGGCTGGTGAGGAATCTCGACAATGATGCACTCCCCCTGGATGAATGGCCAGTAATTCTTCAACGCCCACTCCGTTGCCAGCAGTGCCTTTTCGTAATCGTTGAATTTTTCCTCCACAGCGGACAAAGTCTTGCTCGTGTGCAAGATTACTTTGTTGAACTTTTCGTGCTTTCGGTATAATACTTCAGTTAAGCAGGTATCTGAGAACCCAGGCTCTAAGCAGAATTCCATGTTCTTTATGGGGTAAGCCAAACAAGGTACTTGGAAAAGGATTCTCGTTAGTTGTTTAACTGCCTTGGATTGTTCTGGACCCCACTCCCACTTGACCCTGGACTTAAATAAATGGACCAAGGGTCGGGTGACCTCTGCCTAGTCTTCAAAGACCTTACTATAATTAGTGAGTCCACGAAGGCTTCTTAGTTCTCGACGAGTAGTAGGGTCTTTCAATTTCAATAATGCTTCCACCTTTTTTGCCTGGGGACTGAGGCCCTCAGGAGTGATTTCATGCCCTAAAACGTTCACATGGGTCTTAAATCACTGTGCATTCTGAAAGGAC
This sequence comes from Ambystoma mexicanum, assembly GCF_040938575.1. NCBI lineage: Eukaryota > Metazoa > Chordata > Amphibia > Caudata > Ambystomatidae > Ambystoma > Ambystoma mexicanum. The sequence goes on from NC_090928.1 coordinate 457,103,072, forward strand.
AGTTTTGCTCCAGCTTTCTGCAACTGGGTCAGAACATAGCGTATTTCAGATATGTGTTCCTCCACAGTTAAGCTCTTGATTAAGACATCATCTACATAGACTAGGTTTCCCCTGTCACCCAAGTCGGGCATGGCCCTATGTAGGAAGATATTACATTTGTTGCCAGAGTTTATGTATCAAAAGGTGTTTGGGTCATCGTGTATTGCTGCCCCCCAAAGGTAAAGGCAAGCTTTTACTGGTCTTCCCTACGCGTACGGTCCAGTAACCATTGGGCAGGTCAGTGGCGATATACATCTTTGACCCTTGGATCTGGGCCAGTCCCTGATCAATGTAGGGAATGGGCCATCTTGACATGTGCACCCATTCATTTATCTCCCTAAGGTCTGCGCAAAGTCTCCATTGGCCATTGGGTTTGGGTATCCCCAGTACCAGGTTGTTAAAGGTACTATAGACGGGACAAATTACCCCACATGATTCTAAGGTTTTAATAATCTCTGTGAGTGACTCCATAGGCGTGTGAGGCAACCGGTATTGCTTCACAAATGCTGGAGCCATCTCAGGGTCTGTAGGTATGGAGGTTGAATGTTTCTCTCTGCGTCCACAGTCATAAGAATTCACTGCAAAAATACCCTGAAAATCCAAAAACACCTGTTTCAGCTCCTGCTTTTGCTCCTTGGTCTCACAGGCATCAGAGTGATTGATTCATTTTTGACCATCTAATTAAAGCCTGCAAAGACCTTGGGTTTTGCAATAGTGGCAGTATCCTCCAGTTGGGTGGAGAGATCTTTTGTTATGGTGTTGGTCTGGATATGAGGTTTCAAGGATGGGAGGTAGTCACTGTTGACTCGATATACCACCTCATCTTTCCTGATGTCACAGTTCACCACTTCCCCACCGTAAGGGCAGGAAGAGTACACCAAGAAATTCCCCACTTGCCGGGTGAAAATCTTTTCTGGAGGGAAATCGTTGTTAAAATTGTAGCAGTCATTTGTAATTGGTCCATTGATCTCATTACCTAAATCAATAGAATAATGTTGGGCATCCACAGCCATGCCAATAAAGGTGTCTGCACCCCAAAGTGATCCTTCTAGCATTGCTGTTATCCACCAATATTTGAATGGTGTCATGTTCTAGGTCAACTAGGGGTCTCGGGTGTAACTACAAACCTTGCTGTTGTAGGTGATAATTCAAATATATATAAGCATCCTTGTTTTTGAGGTTCTGTCTTCGCTTAATTTTTAGGGGAATTGTAAATTGTTGCATCTGTCCTGGGATGGTAACCTCTTCTCCCACTTGAACTTCAACCACATACGGCAGCAATTGAGCTGACCAAAATGCTTTCTCATTGTTGTCCAAGCCCATAGGGTTACCCCCCAGTCGGGACCAGGCTTTGTAATTAAGTAGGTCCCATTTAATTGTTCTCCTACGGAGATGACAGTGATGTCTCGGACTTGATTGTTCCTATAGTGGAATTCTATTTTGACGGACCGTTGTTCAATCATGTGGCATGTGCCATTTAAACTGACATAATTTGTACTTTGTTTTAATTTGATTGGACAGTTGGTCTGAGTCAAGAGGACTTTGTTCACAAAGTCAATCAGGGGTGCCCTCTGGAGTGACGACTATCACCGTGTGTGTCACCCGATGTTGCCCAATTTGAATCTCCAGTTCTGCAGTCCCTTCGATGGAAATATCATTCCTATCAAAGTTTTGGAAGAGGTGTGAGGGGAATTTGGTGATTCTCCCTGTACCTGAATTTAGTTGGTCCTAGGCTTTTTTTGACAGAGGGGTGGCTTGGGATCCAGTATCAACCAGCACTGATAATGCACATTGACCCTGTACCTTGATGGAGGCATAAAATCTTCCTTCTCTCTCTTCAAGGGGTCAAAGAAAATTTGCATTTTGTGCCAGCTTGACAGTACATTTTATTATATTGAACTCTGACACTATGTGATCCTGGACAATTTTTTGTGTAGTAGTCCGGGAATCTGTAAAGAAGATTTTGCACCCAACAAAAAATGAGATGTGGAAGTCCCATTTTCCCCCTGATTGTTTGCTGACCCCCTTTTCCTGGAGACAGCTACCCGAACCTGTTTGGGGGGAGGATCCCTCAGTGCTTTCAGGGTCATCTGGGTGAAATGGTTGGGATTTAAGTATTGGTTGCTCTGGGTCACTCTCTATATCTACCCAGTCTAAATTAAAGTTTTTTGGGACCCATTATTCCTTGGAGGGATACCTCCATCCCTGAAAGAGAAGATTGTGTTCCCTGAATCCTCCAGGCATTCTTTCCCTTCGAAGGGGATGTTTCAGATTTCCTCCACAAAACGGGTTCTCTTTTGCTCCCGATTTCTTCTACTTACCCTCTGTTTCCTAGGTTGCAGCTTTTCGGGGATAGAAGATTTGTGCTCAGGTTCAGAGGTTTCCAAGGGTTTTGTTCTGGTGAGAAAGGAAGCTTCCTCTAGGGCTATGCATCTCCCTTCCCCCTGGTCCCCTCCTCTGGCACCTGTGGGTTGGCAGAGATTTCTTCCCATCATTGCTCCGGGGCACCAGACCTGGGTGTCGAGTTGTTCTTGGCAACAATTTTCAGTTGAGGGCTGTGCTGAGCCCTCAACATGCAACCCAAGTCTTGTCTTAAGTATTGACCTCGCGTTCCAGTTGAGACATCCTTTAAGGTTGGTAGGGGGGTCTGGATTCATACCTTTGCTGCTCCTGGAAAAGGTAGCTGTCCCTTCTACCAGAGTAGCTCAGGTATTGGGAGTTTCCCTGATAACCCTCCATCCTAGGTTCCCCTTCTCCCTGATTTAGGAATCGGTTGTCCTGAAAGCAGGGGGAGAAAGCAGGAGGGAGAGAGGATTTTTCTGGAAATTAGGGTATGAAGGGTATCTGGGAAAGAAACTGAGGTAGGGGGTGGAGTATTTCTTCCCTCCTGAGGAAGGTTCTGAGGGAAGTTTTGAGGGCGGTTTCCTGGAGCAGTACTTACCTGATTGGGGCCCCCCTTGGTCTCGGGGGTAGTCCATATATACCCCAGGATGGGTCTTTTACCCTTGTATCTTGGGCTGATATAGGTGACTGGGTCAGATGGAGCGTTGGTTGGATACCCTGCCTGGCTACCCACCCAATTGGGTTGGAGCTGAGGGTCTCCTCTGCCTCTCATTCTGCTTGTTAGCGGGAGGAGGTATTTAGGCCCCCCATTTACAAGTCCAATTACGGGGTATCGTTCACCTCTGCCACCTTCGCAGCAGCGGGTGCGTTTGATGGTTTGGGTTTTTTAGGGTTAGTTTAGTTTCAGAGGGCATTTTTAATTCATAAATATGGGTGGCCTGTTTTATCACCCAATCCAGGGTCCTACCCTCATGGAAGTCCCTTAACAGTTGGGTCAAGATGTATTTCGGCAGCAGGTGGAAGTAAGTGTTAATGAACTCTTGGCTATTGGTGTTCACCCACCTAGAGGTCTGTGCAAATACCCGTTTCAGCTCTTGTACAAACTCTCTGGGTGCTTGGTCTTCCCCACACTGCAGGTTGTAGGCCACTTTGCAGGCATCCTGAGGGTTTCGGTGAATGGAGAAATGCTTTAAGATAGCCGCCTTATAGGTGGACCATCTTTGTTTATCTTGGTACCCTAGCCCCGCAAAGAAGCTGGAGTATTTCGGGAGAATGTCCATTTGATGAAGTCCATGGAATTGTTATTATTCTTGATACCAAATGAAGTCATTACTTGGTCATACAGTTCTAGATGCCCCCATACTGAGTATGGTTGAGTCCAGCCGCCCCATGTTTCCCTGTTCTTGAAAATTGGCAGGTACAAAGTTAGCTGCACCCTGTACATATGAGGTGGTGAGTTAGCTTGAGGTCCCTGGCAAAGAGGTCATCACACTGTGATCGGAGGGTGCCTTTCCATACTGTAACTATCCGGGGTGCCTCAAAGCCTATTTGAATTTGTCTATTTCCTTTCCCAACCTCTCAGATTTGTTTTTCTCAGCTCCTATCTCTTGGTGATATATAGAGGCCTGAGTTTTCAACTCGGACACCAGTGCTTGAGTAGCTCCTAGTACTTTATTTTGTGCCAGCACTCGGTCTCTGAGTCCCTTATTCTCCTCACAAAGGGACTAATTTTCCTTCTGTGGGGCTTGTATTGTCTGAGCATATTCAGACCACCCACGCACCATACCACACCATCTCTCTCCCTCTACTAACTTGAACTACGGTTCCCGAGGGTGTTCAACCTACCAGCGCTTTGAGGTCATACCAATGATATATAAGGCGCTATATAAATGCCAAGTAACATAACATAACATCACTTCTTTTTCAGGAGACTAATCTCCTCCCACTGTGGAGGAGGCCTGTGTTGCCTGCTCCATGTCAAACTCGGCTTGCCTCACATGTTCCATTATTTTTTATTTTCTAGCTGCATGTCAGTCAGTCCCTGAGAACATAACTCACTTCTCTCCATGTCCGTCCTTAACTGACGCACTTCCTGACACAGGGTACTTTTCTCATGACACAATTTGCAATTATCTTCCCTCAACTGCTCTCTCTTTTGTTTCAAAGTGTTCAGATCTTGGCGCATCTGATCGAATTCACCCTGAGAATTGACATCCCTAATGACTAACTGGCTATTTTCAGCTTTCAGTTGTTTAATCTGAGTTTGAAATGTGAAAATGTCCTCTAAGCAGGCTGTTTTGTGAACAACCTGCTCACTTAATGTGTGTTGACTCGCTCAGGTTTTCAACACCTTCTTGATACTCCCCTTTCAGTGCCGAAAATTGAGACTCTCGCTCTATTTTCGCATGCTGTGTGTCACTAACTCATCTTTTAGCTGCTGAATAATGTTTTCTAATTTTAACTTTGAATTTTGGCTCTGTTGCCCTTTTTGCTCTAATTGTTTCAACTCTCTCTGTGCTTGATCCAAAAGCTCAGATTGGTTTTGCACAGAGGCTACACTATCCTGGTATCTTTCTTCCATGAAAATCATATGGAAGTATATATATGCCGTGAGCTGAGCCAGAGAAGGTGCTTCCTGGCCATATTGATTTCTATGTTGCTCATTCTGAAATGTGTTCTGCACCTAATATGCTCCCTATGTGTTAGGAAAGATTTCGTTATTGTAGGGAACTTTCCTTCCATGTGGCAACCCCTAAACTTTTTGCTATTGTTTTCAACCTGTTTTCTTGACTTTGCCAGAGAAGTGCAGCCTTCTGCCGTACTCCTCTGGGCTTTCGCTCCTTTCTTACGGGGAAACTGACATGCCCTTAAGACAGTCAGTACCGGGGAACGCTGTTTCCCGTAGTTTCTTTTATCGTGTCGCCATTTTAGTGCAACACGACACAAGAGGGCACTGTAAGCTAAGTTACAGCTCTCTTGGGTCTCTAGCCTTCTACAGACCCTAGACACTCTTGTAGGATGGTTTTTGGATCGGTGCAAGTCATTCAGGGACTGGGCTGGTGGCAGCGATCATTTGGTTTATTTTGAGCTCCTTTTGCCGTTCTGAGCACCTTTTTGCCGCGAACACAAAAGGGTGGCCCGGCTACCCAAAATGGCCGGACCACGAGGCTCCTTTGTCTCGTCCACTGTCCGTCTTGCTCCCTTTACCTTCCCCCGGGTCAGGCGACCCGGGGCCTTCCTTATTTGGGCATGTAGTTTCCCGCGAAACACGGTTGCTTTCGCGGGCTTCTACATGTCGTTTGAGTGCCCCCAGGATGTGGGCTGGGCTGTCTGGTCCCAATACACATCCTGGGTGCCAGAGAGTCTAGGGTGGTGTGAATGCCTGGGACCACTGTGGTCCGTGATTGGTCCACGTATGGTATGTGTGTTGATGAGCGGATCTCCCATTGGCTCCCCTCCGTTTTGGCGCGAAGGGAACCGTGGATAAGAGGGAGCTGGAAACACCACTGCCAGGTCGATCTCCTGAGTTCTTACGAACCCAGGGATACAGGAGCCAAGTATCCTGCGAACACGAGGCTGGACCGAGGAATCGCTGGTGACCCCCTGAAGAACTTCTGCTCCTCATTGCTGTCGTCCGGTGAAGCCCTTTCCACCTAAGATCGAACAAGAAGGCCTGTACTGGCGCTTCGACCTATTGGAATAGCAGGACCAGCTATTCCCGGCACCTTCATCAACTCCTGCCGTAAGCCTTCGGAAGTGTCTCTGGGCCATCCAGTTGACTGACCAGCTTACTAAGGAGTCCTGCTCTGTAATCGCCGACAGGTTGGGTGGTATTCTGAGTCCGGGGCACGCTCACACGCTTCGTTTGCTTAGCAACCCTAAGCTAGAGGTGAACGGTGCTCGTTTGGCTTGAATACACCCGGCCGTTCCGTTGCCCTGCCGTGGCGACAAAACTGTGCAGGATTCTTCGATCGGGACGTCTTTTTACTCTGCACGACGACGAGACGTTCCCTGCTCTTCAGAACCTGCCAGAAGCTGCATCTATCGAGGAGAAGCTCGGGCCTGCTTGCTTCGGGGACCGGTGAGTAGATTAGCTAGGATCTGGTCGCCCTCCTGCAGTGCCCCTTGCTTTTCCCCGCTGTAAATACAGCTCCCCTTGTCCGTACTCGCGCCCTACTTCTGCCTCACAGTGGAGGCTGCGCTAGAGTCGCGGACCGTGTTCTCCTTCATTAGGGCACCCTACAGAGCTATCCAACGTCCTCCGAAGAGCTTCACCTTCTGCCCATTGGCACCGGCGTGTGCAGGTACTTTTGAGCGCTAGGCTCCACTCTTCGTAGGGATTGGACTACCATCCAGTTAGGGGCCTCAGAAGGCGGACATATCACACGCATTGGTTCGCACTGCCTGTTTTCCTTCCCCTGCAGGTGGATAACATATTTCGTGCTGCTAATGCTGTGAAACTGTGTATTCTGTATATATATTGGGTGGATAGTGTATGTGTTGGTTTAATATCGTTGTATATTGCTGCTTTTACTGTGGTTATTAGTTTCAAGGCCTTATAATAAATGTGTATCTATTTTTGATATAAACAACTGTTTGGAGTAGTTTGTACGCGCTCTTGCTTTGTGTGCTCATTGCAGGCTTTCAGTCACCCTCACCCCTCTTGAGACCTAGTCTTGACCGCCGCGATCGCTACCTTGATTGGTCTGGCTTGTCCAGAGGTTACCCTGTTCCAAGTAATTAGGTTGGCCTTCTGAACTTCTGCGCCACCAGGACAGAGTTCAGAAATCCGTCTTAACAAATTGGTGTACAGCGGTGGGATACGACTGAAGGTATCCAGTGTTGCGCACGAGCTAAGGCGTTTTCAGGTTATTCCAACCAGGACACGCATTAAAGTATTGAATATAACGTTAAAAAGGCCATAGTCCTATCAACAGTATGGAAACGAATACTTTATTAACCTTAAATGCTTCGAAATCTGAAACATTGAAGAAGATGTGTGCGGAGAGAGGGGTTTCCTCTCAAGGCACTAAATTGGAAATGATCCAGAGAATCGTGGCGTGGCAAGAAGCGCAGCTTGACGCTATAACTTCCGAGGACAGTGCAGAAGGTGGTGGGGCTGCTCTCACTGGCAGAACCGACGGTTCTGCCGCTGCACTGATCCATCACGACCACGAGGACAGGGAGGATGTAATGTCTAACGTTTCCTCTGCCAGTGTTGATGGGGAGGCTATGCTTGAATTCAAGAAGCAAGAGCTGCGGTTTAGGCAGCAGGAGCTTGAATTCAGCATAGCCAAACTGAAAATCGACCAGGCAGAAAAACAAAAAGACAGGGATCACCAGTTGGAACTGGCCAAGCTTCAGTTCGCAAATGGGTCCAAGGGTCCTGGACATGGTTCTGGGGCTTCCTCTCATCCACGGTTTCCAAAAGATCTGCTCAGTGTGTATGAGGAACGAAATGACATTATGGACTGGTTAAATGCGTTTGAGTATGCATGCGAGGTTCAAGAGGTTGATAATGCGGATAAGATTGCATGGTTACTCAGCAGACTGCCCCATTCTGGTTGCAGTGCCATTATGGAAATGTCGAAGGCTGAGCGCGCTGATTTTGCAATGTTGAAGCAGACTCTCATTTTAAAGTTTGGGAAGACTCCGACCCAATACTTGAAAAGGTTTAGAGAGTATAAGAAAAAGGAAGGTGGTACTTGGGTGTCGTATGTAGCTGAGTCCCTGAAAAACTTAACTGGCTGGGTTGAAGGTTATAAGGTTTCTACCTTCGAAGGCATGATCAATCTGGTCATGCTGGAACACATTTTTGCTTCTTCTTCCCCGGAGCTTAAGCAGCATTTGGCCGATTCGAAGGAGATAGATCCTAAGAAGCTGGCCATTGCAGCAGACTTATGGGTGTCACATCGAGTGTCCCATAAGGACAAAACTCATCCTGGTAAGCAGGAGGAAGGGAAAAAAGTCCAAAGATATGGAGGGTGGGGAATCTGCTAAATCTTCTTCCCATAAGGGCCACAAAAAGAAAAATAAGGGTAAGCCATACGAGAACTCACAGGGTAGCGGAGGTTCGCCTCCGAAACAGAACTCTGGTTACAATAAGCCTCCCTACGTAAACAGACCCAATGGGGCTTGTTTTTCTTGTGGAGCAACTGACCATGTGAAGGGGGATCCCCGTTGTAAGGTTAAACCTTTGGGGGTCCACTCCGCTAATCTGGCCTTCTCCTCCTACGAGGAAGAAGAGATTACAGGAGCATCCTTCTCCTCAGACTCGTTTCCCAGCGGGATCGAGGCTGAGGTAGTTTTAGTGTCCCTGGGTTCCTGGGAGCCTAAAGTCGCAGAGGCGTATGCTAGGATTCCGGATAATACCAAGCACTACTTTAAAGACAGTGTGCTGATCAATGGAGTGGATACTCCAGCTCTTAGGGATAGTGGGTGCAGTCGAACTGTAGTGGATTCTACCTTGGTAGACTCAGAGGAAGTTGCCAGAGCTCCTCTGATGCCCACTAAGTTGGCTGACGGCCCCCTCCGTATGTTTCCCGTGATCCCTGTTAATCTAACTTTAAATGGTACAGCAGTTAGGATTCCAGTGAGCATTCAGAGAAACGTCCCGGGAAAGGTCTTGTTGGGCAATGATCTCAGAGCTCTAGGGCTCGTAGGAGACACTGCCGAAAGACCCTACACACGGTCTCAAGCACGGGCAGCATTGGCCAAGTCCAATACGCCGCCCCAGCCGAAGGGGAAACCCAAGGCGAAAGGAGTCAACAAGTCCCGACGGGGGAAAGAGAATATTCCCCCGAGCTCGCCTACCACTGCGGTGGAGGGAGTTGGTCAATCGCCCGAGCCTGACGAGGAGGTGGCGATGCCTGAAGTGTTCGACCCCAACGACCATCCTGAACTAAAAGACTTGTTAGTTGAAGGAGGTCCTGATAGGGACGACTTCAGTAAGGGCCAACGTGAGTGCCCATCTCTGGAAGGCCTAAGGAGACAGGCCTGCTCCCAGCTTGAGGGTGAACCTCCTGGGTTGCAAAGGATTTACCAGGAAGGTGGACTCCTGTATAGTGAGCCCACAGAGTCTACAGAAGGAGACCATAGGAGGTTGGTGGTTTCCCTTGCTGTTAGGCCCTTCCTCCTGCAGTTGGCGCATGTCGTTCACCTTGCTGGTCACCTTGGTATGAGGAGGACCAAGCAAAGGTTATCCATGCACTTCTACTGGCCCAAGATGGGGGAGCAAGTAGAAAGTCACTGCAGGAGTTGTGCCGCCTGCCAGTTGCCTGGTAAGGTTGGCGCGACAGTCCAAGCTCCGTTGGTACCGCTCCCAATTGTGGGGGTACCATTTGAAAGGGTAGGGATCGACATGGTTGGTCCCCTTGACCCGCAAACATCCTCAGGCAATAGGTTTATCCTGGTGCTGGTCGACCATGCCACCAGGTATCCTGAGGCCGTCCCATTTACAACTGTAACTGCCAAGCCAGTTGCAGAAGCTTTACTCGGCATGTTTACTAGGGTTGGCTTCCCTAAAGAAGTTGTGTCGGATCATGGCAGCAACTTTATGTCGAAGTATAGACAGGCTATGTGGAAAGAATGTGGGGACACCTACAGGTTCTCTTCTGCATACCGCCCCCAGACCAATGGTCTGGGGGGGCGTCTCAACAGGACGTTAATGAGCATGATTGGGGCTCTGGAGGAGCCTCAGAGAAGAAAATGGGATCTTCTTGTTTCATGCTTACTGTTTGCCTACCGAGAGGTACCACAGGAGGGTGTTGGCTTCAGCCCCTTCGAACTTCTGTTCGGTCATCCCGTACGGGGACCCTTAGCCATTGTCAAGGAGGGATGGGAGATGCCCACTCCCCCTATTACTACCAATATAGTTGATTATGTGCTAGGGCTCAGAAAACGGATGGTACTTCTGATGGGCTTGGCCAGTGATAAATTGAAGGCAGGGCAAGCGCTGGTGAAACATTGGTACGACCAGAAAGCTTCCCTCATCAACTTTACACTTGGTCAGCAAGTCCTGATCATGAATCTCATAAGGCCTCGAGCTTTACAGGACAAATGGTCAGGCCCTTGCCCAGTGGTGGAGCCCCTGGGTGAGGTTAGCTATTCAGTGGACCTTGGAAGGCCTGGACAGGCTCTAAAAGTGTTTCACGTGAATAGGCTGAAGGCTTTCGGCCCAAGCGTCGAAATCGCAGCACTGCTACTGGCTTCAGACGTTGTGGGAGAGGAGTCTGAACCTCTCCCCGACCTGTTCCCAAGCAGTCCTTCAGTTAGCTCTTTTGAGGGTGTCCCAGTGGCCCCTCACCAAAATGGACAAGGCTCAGTGGTTTACCTTGGACATGAAGTAGGTGGAGGGAGGAGACAGCCTCTACTCAGTCAGGTACAAGCAGTACAAGACTGGCCTACCCCCACTACGCAAACCCAAGTGAGAGCCTTCTTAGGACTCACGGGGTTTTACTGCACTTTTGTGGCAGACTATGGCACCATAGCTGCTCCTCTGACTGCCCTCACAACTCCGAAGAAACCCAAGAAGGTAACTTGGACCGACGAGTGTGAGAAGGCCTTCAATGGCTTAAAAGACTCCTTGTGCCAGGCCCCTGTGCTCAGGGCCCCTGATTATCAAAGACCTTTTATCGTGCAGACGGATGCCTCTGACACTGGGATAGGAGCTGTACTATCACAAGTAGATGAGAAGGGTAAGGAACACCCTATCGGTTTTATTAGTCGCCAGCTTAAGGACAGAGAGCTCAGATGGTCCACGGTAGAGAAAGAATGTTTCTCTGTTGTGTGGGCCCTAAGGAAGCTGAGGCCCTACCTCTATGGGACCCACTTCACTGTGCAGACTGACCATAAGCCGTTAAAGTGGCTAATGAACATGAAGGGGGAGAATCCAAAGTTGCTTAGGTGGTCCATAAGTCTACAAGGCTTCGACTTCACTATTGAGCATAGGCCAGGTGTCCAACATAGCAATGCTGATGGGTTGTCCAGAATGTTTTACCGACCTGAACAAGAGACTCATCCAGGGGTGGATTAGTTCCCCCTGTCCATAGTCTGGGAGGGGCGAGTGTTAGGAAAGATTTCGTTATTGTAGGGAACTTTCCTTCCATGTGGCAACCCCTAAACTTTTTGCTATTGTTTTCAACCTGTTTTCTTGACTTTGCCAGAGAAGTGCAGCCTTCTGCCGTACTCCTCTGGGCTTTCGCTCCTTTCTTACGGGGAAACTGACATGCCCTTAAGACAGTCAGTACCGGGGAACGCTGTTTCCCGTAGTTTCTTTTATCGTGTCGCCATTTTAGTGCAACACGACACAAGAGGGCACTGTAAGCTAAGTTACAGCTCTCTTGGGTCTCTAGCCTTCTACAGACCCTAGACACTCTTGTAGGATGGTTTTTGGATCGGTGCAAGTCATTCAGGGACTGGGCTGGTGGCAGCGATCATTTGGTTTATTTTGAGCTCCTTTTGCCGTTCTGAGCACCTTTTTGCCGCGAACACAAAAGGGTGGCCCGGCTACCCAAAATGGCCGGACCACGAGGCTCCTTTGTCTCGTCCACTGTCCGTCTTGCTCCCTTTACCTTCCCCCGGGTCAGGCGACCCGGGGCCTTCCTTATTTGGGCATGTAGTTTCCCGCGAAACACGGTTGCTTTCGCGGGCTTCTACATGTCGTTTGAGTGCCCCCAGGATGTGGGCTGGGCTGTCTGGTCCCAATACACATCCTGGGTGCCAGAGAGTCTAGGGTGGTGTGAATGCCTGGGACCACTGTGGTCCGTGATTGGTCCACGTATGGTATGTGTGTTGATGAGCGGATCTCCCATTGGCTCCCCTCCGTTTTGGCGCGAAGGGAACCGTGGATAAGAGGGAGCTGGAAACACCACTGCCAGGTCGATCTCCTGAGTTCTTACGAACCCAGGGATACAGGAGCCAAGTATCCTGCGAACACGAGGCTGGACCGAGGAATCGCTGGTGACCCCCTGAAGAACTTCTGCTCCTCATTGCTGTCGTCCGGTGAAGCCCTTTCCACCTAAGATCGAACAAGAAGGCCTGTACTGGCGCTTCGACCTATTGGAATAGCAGGACCAGCTATTCCCGGCACCTTCATCAACTCCTGCCGTAAGCCTTCGGAAGTGTCTCTGGGCCATCCAGTTGACTGACCAGCTTACTAAGGAGTCCTGCTCTGTAATCGCCGACAGGTTGGGTGGTATTCTGAGTCCGGGGCACGCTCACACGCTTCGTTTGCTTAGCAACCCTAAGCTAGAGGTGAACGGTGCTCGTTTGGCTTGAATACACCCGGCCGTTCCGTTGCCCTGCCGTGGCGACAAAACTGTGCAGGATTCTTCGATCGGGACGTCTTTTTACTCTGCACGACGACGAGACGTTCCCTGCTCTTCAGAACCTGCCAGAAGCTGCATCTATCGAGGAGAAGCTCGGGCCTGCTTGCTTCGGGGACCGGTGAGTAGATTAGCTAGGATCTGGTCGCCCTCCTGCAGTGCCCCTTGCTTTTCCCCGCTGTAAATACAGCTCCCCTTGTCCGTACTCGCGCCCTACTTCTGCCTCACAGTGGAGGCTGCGCTAGAGTCGCGGACCGTGTTCTCCTTCATTAGGGCACCCTACAGAGCTATCCAACGTCCTCCAAAGAGCTTCACCTTCTGCCCATTGGCACCGGCGTGTGCAGGTACTTTTGAGCGCTAGGCTCCACTCTTCGTAGGGATTGGACTACCATCCAGTTAGGGGCCTCAGAAGGCGGACATATCACACGCATTGGTTCGCACTGCCTGTTTTCCTTCCCCTGCAGGTGGATAACATATTTCGTGCTGCTAATGCTGTGAAACTGTGTATTCTGTATATATATTGGGTGGATAGTGTATGTGTTGGTTTAATATCGTTGTATATTGCTGCTTTTACTGTGGTTATTAGTTTCAAGGCCTTATAATAAATGTGTATCTATTTTTGATATAAACAACTGTTTGGAGTAGTTTGTACGCGCTCTTGCTTTGTGTGCTCATTGCGGGCTTTCAGTCACCCTCACCCCTCTTGAGACCTAGTCTTGACCGCCGCGATCGCTACCTTGATTGGTCTGGCTTGTCCAGAGGTTACCCTGTTCCAAGTAATTAGGTTGGCCTTCTGAACTTCTGCGCCACCAGGACAGAGTTCAGAAATCCGTCTTAACACTATGCAAGGGCAGAAATCACAACTCTGTTCCTGCTTAATTTCTACTCACAATAACAACTCAAATCAACACTGTTTTATCTATAAACCACCCTGCAACACAGGATACAGGTCCGAATGGCACCTTCACAATGCAACACACCTTTCCATCCACTGCAATGCAATTACACCCAAATGAATAGTCTGCTGCTACTGTACTGTCATGAGTGAAAACTCTTTACCAATCCTGGTACGAGCCCCCAGTTTTGTTGCAGTTTATTATACAGTCACACTCAATTTAGGGAGTACCTCCCCCTCATGCCCCAATCAAGGTGGCACACAACAATGCACTGTTATTTTAGTTCAGTTTGTTAAGGCCTCCAACCTTTCTCGCACTCAACCCCAACAAATACCTGGTGTCACAATCGACTAGGAACTTGGCCAGTGTGTAGTAAAAATATATAATTTATTAATTTATTGAAATCAGATTTGAAAAACAGACTAACATCAGCCACCAATGCTGTGGCAACACAATGACAAAACAGATAACCTTAAGATATGCAGTCCCAATTTCCAAAAGCTTTATTCTCAAATTACTGACCAGTACAGAAAAAGAATAATTCAAGGCACAGAGTGATTGCTTATTTGGTTATACTACTTTTTCTCCCAGCAATCCCCACCCTCCAAACATCAATTAGACTTGACCCCTCTGAATTGAAGGCCAGTGGCAGTGCGTGAGAACACAGTGAGAAGATCGTTTTGGGTTCTGATAGAAAAATGCACTCTTTGGAATAGGAAAAAACATTTTGCAGTTATTACCACAGATGCAATATGAAGGAAAGAAAAGCAATGGCAAAATCATTTTGCACGTATTACTACAGATGCAATATGAGGGAAAGAAAAGCAATGGGAAAAATTGTTGTGCCACACATGAAAAGAACAGGCAGGAAGGACTTTGTGGTTTGGGTCAGAGCACAATGGAACAAAGGGGCAATTTCATTTTTTTCCACCACACATGCAAAGGAAATACAAGGCTTCACACTTCTGATTTAAAATGAATGGGGATCAATTGGGAATTGTGTTTGCACCCTGTACACTCACTTGGAAACAGGGTATTGGGGATTTATTCTTTTGGATTCAGGACCCCTCATTCTGTACCAAAGTCAGTTTATTTTAATAAATATCAATCAAATCTTTATGTCTATACTGCCTCGAAACACACTGGGAGTAGCTTGTAAGTTCTGAATGCCAACAAAACAAATCCTGTGATTTGTATAAGAGAATTAATTGATTTACTTTAATTAAATATGCTAGGGATATGCACAGACAAACAGGATATTTTGCTATGGGGAAATAACTGGAACAATACTTGAGAAAAATGCAGAGTCCTCACAGTCTATGGCTTTGGGATGGTTTTACTTACAGGATAGGCCCTGTAGGGGGAATCAGGGAACAACAGGGCACCTCTGGGACAGCAATGGTTTCAGTCAAGGATAGTCCCCTCTGGCTCCTCCAGGGTGTTCCAGTCAGCTTCTATGTCTCCTTGTCCCTGTCTCCAATGCAAGATTTGGGACCACTCTGCTTGGGTGTTTCTCGCAAGAGTTCAGCAGCAGGTTACCTCTGGGAATAAAGTGAAAAAACCCAGTTCTGGTCCTCTTATAGGGCAAATGAAATCACAAACTTGTCAAGATTCCCGCAGAAGAGATTGATTGGTTCTCTCCACCCACCTGCCCTGTGTGCTAATAGGACAAGGAGTTGAGGGTTGTGGGTTTAGAAAGCTAAGGGAGGAGAACGCTTTGTCATCCCAATGTGGGTTTTAGATGTTTAAACTCAGAAAATCTATCAACATGGCAAGTACACTGATTTTTCTAATCTTTACATGTATGGATATATTTTTAAGAACTACATTTTAAGGTAAATCAGATGATACTAACCTGAAGTCGGCGTGCCCTTCCTATGCAGAGATAAATTCTGTCTTCGTTTACTCAGGAGCCGCATCAGTGAAAAATATGACACTTCATCATACAAATGTTAATTTTGTCCATCACACTCACACCAACTTTCAAATTTCTCAGAATCATGGGAAGGCCCAATCAAATGTTTCTTAATAACTTTTCTTATTTTTATCACACAGAAATAATGTTGGCATGGTTCAAATGAGATTTCTGTCACCTTTAACAAAAGTCTGGAATGAGCATTGTGCCATATGCACTGCACTTTTTATGCAAAACAATGTATGATTAATTAAACACCTGCCTCACAATCCTCGCTCACTCTCCTAATCCCCACCATTTTTTAAAGTTTCATTTATCCTTAAACATGTGATCAGCCAGATGCTGGCTCATGTTTATCTTAGCCTATCTGTTCTTGGCCTGCCAAGGGTCCTGGCCATAGCTTAATGCACATTGTATGTAGGTTTTGACCTCAAGGTTGCTTCTGCTGAAAAAACAGGCAGGTCTTTATATATTTCCACCATGGTTTACATCTCGGGCAGTATATTTATTAGTATTTGAAAGCAATTAACCTGATTGATTGTTGAAAACCAGACCTCCCTCTCCAGGAATAGCAGAGGGAGGGTCTTTGAGGTTAAAGTTTCAGTTCAGTAGAAATGCCCAGCTGCATGTACAATTCTGCAAGAAATGGCTTTTAACTCACACATAATACATTTAACATGAAGCATTTTATACAGCATCCGGGCCTTCTGTCCATGTGTAATGTATTTCTTTAATCTCACAGTTCCAAAAGATATGAGTATCACTTCCGTATTGTCCATACACAGGCCAGTTGTATGAGAAAACCATGCTTACCTTGAAACCAAGTGGGCACTTCTCTTTGCATACTATCATTTGGGATGAAGAAAATGAAGTTCTTTTATTTCCTATAAATGCAATAAGCTTGGTTTCACTTGAGATTTCTGGATCACAATCTGGTATTATGTAACTTTGATGCCAAATGCTGCAATTTCTCTGAATTCCATTTCAAATGGTGGCTTTTCACACTCTATGAAACCTTCCTTTCAGTCACGTCTTTCTTTTTCCTTGCTGAAATGCATTGTGCATACCTTCATACTTTTCAACTTCCAAGCACACTTTCCTCAATTTCGGATTTGGGCCTGTTTTTAGTTCCATAGGCCTCATGTCTGACATCACCATTTCTGTGCTGGCTTTAGACTTCAATGGGACTCCACCTTAGCCAGTTTCCTTCAAATCACTCTGGCCTCTTTATTTCTGGCCTTCGGGGCTATATTTTACCCCACACAACAAACCATTCTAATACACCAGGATTCTTCCTACAAACCCACAACTCTTCAACATGCTTGCAGTGCCTCTCAAAAAGTCAATTGTATGCTCCATGATGTTCCCAAACTAAGGGCATCAAAAAGACTAACCAATAAATTCTCTGCAAACTACTCTAGCTCTAAGATGGACATATTTCAGCAAGCTATCTTTAAGGACACGGGGTCTGTCTCCATAGCTTCGGCAACTGGTAGCATGCTCTTTGTGGGTGCTGTGCAAAGTCTCAAAAAAGTACATCAGATGCTAAAAACGACATCAGCAAGGATAAGCGGACATATTCAAAATATGAAGTATGCATTCCATGATGATCATACCACTTGGGGGAACATACAAAGTAAATAGAAGCACACACACCATGTTGTTAGTACCTTAAAAATAAGCAGAGATATTGCACATTAAACATAAGTTAAAGGTTTATCTTGGTTTTCCCTAATTCCGAAGACCTGGAAGCAAAGCAAAATCCACCCATTATTTGTCGAATATTTCCTTAACCTAGTAAACCAACTGAGAACAGATCTATCTGTGTGTCAGCATCCTGTGGAAGGTCTCTGTTGCAGTTCCTTTGGCCCTAGAAATGGTGAATAAGCAGATGGAAGCCGGTTGTCTTAAAGTGAGTGGATCAAGAAGAGGGTTTACATTGAAAGGGCCACGGCATCCTAATAACAACCCCACTCAGCACCCTACCTTACTCACTTTGTTCAGTCTTAATGGCTCTAATGCCGTGAAGGTTAAACACCGGGGTATTTGGTCTGAGGCAGGCCTCCTAAAATCACAGATGAAGTATACACCAGCCTCTGCGTTTTAGACTCGAGTTTTATGGAGCTTTCCTTTTCATCCCCACTAGGAAAATATTATCGATTAATTCTGGATTCAGGGTGTTAAATGATTTTCATGACATCATTCGAGATGGTAGAATTATGCATTTGTGGATGCTTCTGAGCACAGCTTTGGTCTGACATTTCCCCTCTGGCAACTGTAACCATAACGCTTTGTCAACTGTAACCTGTCCCCAACACGCACTGCTCCTGGCACCATGCATGACTCACAGATGACATGTTAAGTGGCATTGCTAATGCCATTACTGATGAAATAGCCAATCTGCGCATGCCCCGCACGGCAAACAAGATAGCAGAATTGGGTCTAGATTGGGACATGAATAAGTGGCATGTTCCCTAGCCTTACCAGAGTGGGAAAGGAATAAGTGGACTATTCCCAAGCCTTAACCAATGGGCACAGATGGTCTGAGTACTTCAAGTGGGCCATGAATATAGGGCTTTGGTCCCAGGCAGGGTCCACTGAGGGCTGCTGGGTAGCAGAGAGTGCCCTTTCCAGTGTGGCATCTACCTGGCTTGCTGCGCTCTTCTGAAGTGGAGCTAAAAAGTTAAATGCAGAGTTTCTGCACACAGGATCCCTTGCAAAGTTAGCATGATTTGTCAGCCGCATGCACGTGATATTGTTTTGACAAATGCACATTGTAAACGCCTTGTCTAACTCACGGTCCGAAAATTCATCGGCTCTAGCACCTGCCTCAGGCGGCTCGAGCCCCGCCAGGGCTTTCTCCATCCTTCTTGATTGAGAGGTTGATTAATTGGATAATGAAGCCCATTCGTACAGCCGTTAAAAGTGTGAAACATATGACAAGAAGCACTCCATAAAAGTTTAAGGTGTTCATGGCAAACAAATATTTGGTGCCCCCAACGCATCACAAGAGTATCTGCCCAGGTTACCCAGGCATTCCTTTCTTAGATCAGGGCACTTTGTCGGCTCAGGTCAAAAAGAATGGAGTAAATCTTAATTTCCCCAAAAAAGTTCATAATGCTGACAAGTGCTCTGACGCCTTAATATTGCAGAGTGGGGCGTAAATCTGCAGCGCATCATGGGACAGATCTCACGGCCTCAACCTACTGCCATGCCGTAGGTTAGAACGCATGGACACCACTTTTAATACATTAGAGTTTCATTTATGGTGACCATTCCGACTTTTCCAATGAACTGAACCCGGTGCGTATGGTTTGAACTGTCAAATGAAATGTGGGGCCGCCTTTGTATTGCTTCTTATGAAAGCCTGCCAGCACTAGAACATTACACGCGTGGCCCCTGTTTTCTTAATAGAATGGCCACCAGAACGTTTAAGATAACTAATCTCATTAGCAAAGAATGTTCTATCTTCTCGCTAAGTGATATGATGTACGCAGTCTGTTATACCTCACTGGATGCCACCATGGTCCTCTCGAAGCTCTGATGCTTGTCTGCAGCTCGATGAATTGCGCCCCCTCCAGGGTGTGCAATACCTAGGGCCTAATTCACAAAAATGTTCTAACATGGGAAACTCAAAATGAAAATATTTTCCAAAACCAAAAAAGCCAAAACATCAAAGACTGGAGAGTAGCTGGGACAGGCAGCACGTGCTCCCAGGCTTATTTGGATCACAAGCTTAGTGATCGAATGAGGCAAGAGCCGGTGCTCCTCTTCTTTAAAAATAAAAAATAAAAAAAAGTTTTACTGTTCCTATTTTAAAAAGAAACCGTTCCGTAATGGTTTAGTTTTAAAATAAAAGTGTAGGAAGAAGTTGAAACTTGCACTTCAGTGCTCTGCACTGAACATTCCCTTAAACATCAGGTGCGTTTGTTTGGGGGTTTGGATCGTGTGTGGGACGGGGCGTGGTGATGGGGTTTGTGGGGAGCAGCGGCAGGCCAGCAGGGAACGTGGTTCCACTACTTCTTTTCCTACACTTCGACCACTGAGCTTAACCAAGGAATATGGTTTGTACCAGGGGCGTTGCTAGGGGGGGGCTAAGGGGGCTATAGCCCCTGATCTTTTGGTTGTAGCCCCGGATAGAATCTCAGGAGCTACAGCCAAAAGACTAGCTTGCCCCCAGTCCCAACAGTTCCGACATCAGCTTAGCCCCCAATCTTTTCCAGACCTAGCAACTCCCCTGGTTTGTACGATAAATCTGTATGTGAAATTTAGGCAAGGTGTTTGCCTAGTGACGCGCAAAAAAAGAATTGGAAGACTGCTCATACCGCAAATGCTATTATTTCTTAAGTGATGCGGGAACTGCTTCACAATTATTATGTGCCTGCTCATTATACAAGGGCATTGTATACGCTCTGTGCACCACACACTCAGCTTGTGTAAATCTACAAGTGATACACGTCCAGCAGTGCCTTTAGGAAAACGCAAAGCAGCACATGCCCTGGGCCCCCACCCTCGGAGGGGCCCAAATTATCTAGCTGATGTAACGAAGTTGGCGCACATTGTTTGCACAACATAAATACCCCACATGATGCTATGCAGTCTAGTGCAATGGCGAGGGTCTGCGACTGCTGCCTGGCTGTTGGCTACAACTGAGGTCTCATTGTATCAATTCATCCTATAATATATTCTGTGTTTACTGTAGTACATACAGTTTGAGTGTTTTTTGGGGAATAGGTTGCTCACACACAATAACCAACGTTGAAATGCATATTATTATGTTTGATTGCCACAATCTGTCAAAGGAGAGCTCACAGTGTCTCTTTTTGCAAGTCTGGTCTCTAGAAGGATTATTTAAAATGACTTTCATGTTGGTTTATCATGTGATTTGTTCACTTCTCGTTCATGAAAGTCGAACACACACAAGTAATTGCATCTTGATGTGCAGCAAGAACTTGGAAACAATGTGGTGGAGTGCCGAAATTGCAGATTGTGTTCAAATCCCAACTTCACCATGACATCAAAGTTTGTGATCCAGGACAAACCCTTTAATCTCATGGGGCTTTGTCAAAATTGCCCGTCCCTAACAGAGAGAAAGGTCTCAGGATGCATTGCTGAAAAACACCTCACACATGTTTTACCTGAATATGAAGTTGCTTCTAAAATAACTATAGCGACCATTGCTATTGTTCACACTACATCATTTGTTTCTTTCTTTAGTCATGGCAACACCGTTTGAAAACTATGGCCCGCTTCTAATCTCAGTCTATGTTCAGATATGTGCTCCTTACGGGTAACTTTTAATCTGCATCCTCCATCTGTGCTATGGTATGTGGACATTCAGCTGTGTTTCCAATCTTTCTCCTGTATCCAAGCTTGAGTAATTGCACCTTTTGTGAGGGCTGCTAAGCTCACGTCAGTGTCTATGCTAGGTAACGTGTACCTTTTTCATATACCTACTGATCTGTGTCCTACATATATACTATAGATGGTATACCTTCCTTATGGCTATTGTTAAAATATGCCCTGTACCTAAGCTAGAACACAAGTACTCACGCTGTGGACTGCTACTCTTGCCCTTAAAATGCACTATTATTCTGATTCCAGCAAGAATTGATGGCGTAAGGGGTCTTTAAATAGTGATTTCACAGATTGCACATTACAAGTCTTCAATTTGGTCAACTCAATTTGATCGAGTAGACCAGATGCACACATATGTATTTATATAACTATACAATCTGTATTAAAATCAGATCTTTCTGTTAACTACAAATACAAAATATACAATAATATAAAAAATCCAGACAAATCTAAATACGATATTATTAAGATTTCTCAATAATGTAAATATAGCTCTTTTCTCCTCTCTTTCTAAGCTTCTTGTGCATCTTGTTCATTCTCAAGTTTCCTTCTTTGTCACTGAACACTCTATTCTTCCTCGCTTTGAGTCTGGATTAGTCCTCTATTTTCTACAGAAACGGCTCTCCTTTCTGCTTGTGATTCACCCCTATCAGCTTGTTATTCTAAACAATCAACTCTTCTAATTCTATTGGACTTATCTGCTGCTTTTGACACAGTGGATCATACTTTACTCTTGACTTCTCTCACTCCTTCTGGTTTTTCAGGTTCTGTTGTATCTTGGTTCCATTCTCACTCGTCAAACTGTACGTACACTGTATCCTGGTTTGGGACCTCAACACATACTTTACCTATTTTGCAGAGTGTTCCTCTTTATACCTTACGATATTCTTACCTCTTGTTTCTTAGCTATTAGATCTTGGATGTCTGACCACTTTCTTGTTCTAAATGCTACTTAGACTGAAGTCCTCTTTTTCCCCACTCATAATATTCCTCCTCCCTCTCCTCCTATTTCTATTTCCTTTTCCCCTTATTTACATCCTATTTCTTGTACTGCTCGCATTCTTGGCCTTTATCCTGACACTGATTTATCCTTTCCTCATCACAGTTCTATAATTTCATATTTTTGCCATTTCCATCTTTTCAATATTCACAAATCCAGATCTTTTCTTACGTTTGAATTTACTAAAGTTCTGATTTCTTCTAATATCTTTTCACACCTGTTCTATTGTTCTTCTACATTCTTTGTACTTCCTGCCTAACCCCGGTTAAGTCTGTTTGTAATGCATCTATCCGCGTATTATGCTTACTTATGCCTCGTGATTCCATTTCGTTAACTTTATCCTCACTTTGATGGCTGTCTTTTCATTCTCATCCCAAATTTAATTTCGTCTGTATGGTTTTGAAATCTCTCTATGGTCTTGCACCATCTTATTTTTCATCTTATATCTCTCTTCATCTTCCTACATGTTCTCTTCGCTCTCAGGCTCAATTTCTATGATCTGTTGCCTGCCCTCCATGTGCCCATACTCGATTTTGTTCTTTCTCCTTGCTTACTCCTCTGCACTGGAACACTCTTCCTCTTTTCCTTCATTCTATCACTTCTTATTCATTATTTCACACTTCTCTTAAGAACCATCCTTTGCATTCTTGATATAAATGTTGTGTAGTCTTCAATTTTCATTGTATTGTACTGTAAAAATTGAAAAATGCTACATCCTAAGCAAATCTAAATACAGTCATCTTACACAATGTAGGTGAGGCTATGTTGACATAAAAGTGTTCTCTAACAAATTCATAGAGACAATAGACAAAACTCAAATTGTTACATATCATTATAAAAACATTGCATCAAATTAAGTCTTAATAGTATATATCATACAATAGGGTTTTAACCACGTTGTACACAAATCAATGAAACATTTACAAATCAATATGAAATGCCCCAGATCATCAGGGACTGGCATTTCTACAATAGCATCTCTGAGGCTGACACCCCATCCCATTTCCTTTGTTCATTCAATGGGAGCATATTTAGGCAAGTCATCAATTTCATGTGCATGCACTCTAGGGACTTTATGTCAAACACTACCCTGTCTTGCACCATCTCTGCTACCAGGCTAGCATACATTTTCAAAGAATGTAGGCTGCTCATCTTTCACCTTTCCCTATTCCTATCACACAAGAGCACTTTTTTCTTGAGGGCGTTTGAAAAAATATTATACGTGATAAACTAAAATGCTGCTAAATTCTGAAACCCCATATTTACTAATAATGTGCACCCATCTTTATATCATACACATTTATTGTTTTGTGCACTAGGACCCCAACCGCCCATAAAGCTGCGGGTTGCCCAATAGCACTTTAAGATAATTAGCAGCACCCATGAGAGGGATGAGGATGCAGATTAATACTCTAGCATCAAATCAATAATGACAACTCAATGGTTTGGCAAAGGGAGTCCGTTTAATGACAAGTACAAAAAACGGGGAGTTCATGAACATCAGTGATTGCTTGATCGTCCTTCTCGCTTCAACAACTCCAACAAAATTCATAAAAAACACATAATTTATACTACAAACTCATCATCATTGACATGTAACGCTTAAAATGTTGCATGCAATTCTATTGGTTCTAAGAAGGTAACTTTAATATAGGTACTATATCTGTATATGATAACGGAGTGAGGGAATTGGATAAACAGTGTCAGGTGGGGCATCTAAGCCATTCCTTCAAAATGGCTACTGTGGACGTCACTAAAAGTATGACGTCCCATTGGTTCTACTAACTATACGACCCTAGATTACTTGGTCCACTATAATTGGGTTGGCACCAAGCCCACTCATACTTTTCCACTAGCTTAGCAGCATGCAGAATAGCCGGCCAGGAGCAGGGTGCTAGTCTGCTTCGCCAGCCTTGTTCCAATTATTGCTACAATCAATCATCACTTCAGTGGTCATGTGTCAATTATTTCTTTGTTGTTGGCCTCGAGACTACATCTCTGTCTGGAAAAGTTCAGATATCTTTGCATGGCACACAGCCACGCATAGGTGTGAAAGTTCCATTTCTTCTTGCTTGGCTGGTCACGTGATTCAGACACCATGAAATTGTCACATTCTCCATGGAATTGGTATATTTGATTTTAGTTTTTGCCCACCACCTGCCTTCTGCTTCTTATCTTGACCTCTTTGAACAGGATACTCTGTTCTTTGCTTCATTAATTGTAGCTACTGTTGGTTTATTTCAGCTGATATGACCTTGGCTATTTTGGCATGATTTGCATGCATCTGGGTTTCTCTCTGTCTTTAGTTTTCAAAGTTACGTGCTAAGGGGCTCCTCTCCTTGAGACCTTTAGTAACCTTTGGTAGACTCTGTTCTTGTGCATAGTGGAAGTATGCTTATATAAAATACTCCCTGTTGAGGTAGATATGTATAGGTGGCGCTTGCCGCAATCTATCTTACTACTAAGCAAAGCAAGCTGCATGATTTTCTTAGCTTTCTTGCTGTTCCAAGCATATGAACATGTGAAAACTGGCTGAATATCTTCATCGTGTTCATGGAAGCTTCTTATATTTGACATCGTTGTTTCATTTTAGGTTCATGATGTCCCTTATCCATGGTGTTTCGTCTCTTTTCATCATTTGCAGGTCGTCATATCTTCTATATGTGATTCAATTGAATGCCCTTAACTCTTCTTTGATTGCGTTGAATACTTTTATGGTCATGTTGATGGTTTGCAGTAACTCCCATCTGGTTATCTGCAACCATTTAGTATTTGCTCCAACTTGAACTCGTGGCATAAAAATTGTTGTGAACACTGATGAGGTGAGGCTGAACAGTCTGTGTTCATCCGGGATTGCATGGAAAGCTTCTTCTGGTTTAGCCGAAAAGTAACTCTCTTTATTCTACTCATTAGTTCCACAGATCTCCTTTTCCTCAGGTGAGCATCTGCTTTTGGGAAACTATCAATATTCAGATACTTTTTGGAATCACCAATGCTGGAACATGGACATTCACTATTTTGCATATTCCTCCCCAGTTTCTCGGCAGTCTGATATATGCTTTGGATCCACATGCCCAATAATGATCCATGATCACTGTGGTACCATGTATCATTCCTGGAGCGTCAAAAACTCGTCCACAGTTTTAATTGTCCCCCATTTTCCTTGTGCCACTATTCCTGAAGCAGAATGTTGGGCTTTCCAATGCTACTATCTGTAAGGGTCCTCCCCTGTCTTCGACACATGTCAATAACTTGGCAAGCTTTGGCCATAATGGCTTGCATCCATTATGTACTATGTCAATGGTACCTTGGTAATGACCATTGACCATCCATGCTCTGCAGATCACTACTCCTTTCTCCCATCCGTCTGGTGAAAGCACTGTTTCCCAAATCTGCATTTGGCCTCAGTTCTTCCAGCTTCGAGCTTCTTCTGGAGTTTTTCCTTGGACATTTAGTTTCTGGTTCGCTTCTCTTCTGATTTCTGCTCCTTTAACTCTAGGCTTCTCATATCTGATCACAATTCGCTTTGTATTTCCATTGTTCCTTGTCTTTATGTCCTGGACATAATCGTCTTCATTTGGATCAGTTGATTCAGTCACCCATTTCAGTGAGGCAACCCTTCCCATGAACTGGCCTCTGGCCGTGCACATTGCTACGTGTTATAGACAATGTGCTGTCTGGACATCAATTTCTACAGCTACAAAGATCTTTTACTTCCCCATGCTAAAGGGTAGGAGTGCACAAATAAAGCATCCCTCCCCTGAATTCCGTTTTCCAACTTCTTTCATATGCTGGTACCATATGTTATTTCCCAAGTGTGCTGTGCTGTCAAAGTAGTCGTTTAGTTCACTGTCATCTCCTTGTATGCTTCTCTTGATTCTCAAGGTTTTCATGTAGTTTGCTAAAACTATGTCCTTCAACACATCCGTATGGCTTCTTCTTGCTAGAGGATTCTCAGGTACCTCAATCCACGGTGCGGTCCTCTTCATCTGCTCCAATTGAGTAGGCAAAAGTTTGGCCATTCTTTCTTTTTCCTCTTGCCTTTTCCTGGCTCTGGCTATGAACGGCCATATTGATTCTGCTATCATCTGTGCTTGTGAGATTTTAGCTAGGCTTGCAATTGCCCTTCTCAGTGTTGGATCAGGGGTGCTTATCAATGCTGTCTCAGTTGGCCTCTTCTGCAACTCCTTTTGTCTCTTTAATAGTTCAGCTTTCTCCATTTGTCTTTTTATTTCACTTGCAGGATAGCTTCACATCGTTGGTTGTCCAACCTTCTTTCCTTCTTTGGCCTCTGGTTCTGCAGTTATTGACACTAAACCTGGAGTGTGTGCACTCATTGTTTGCATGTGTGTGGCTGTCAGTAACCTTCTTTCATCCTTACTCTGCCGACCCTGTCTCCGGCTTTTCAACTTGCTTATCACTGCACGTGTGTTATTGCTAATCACGTCCATTTCAAGTTCACTCACTCCTCTGTCAGACCTTCTGGAAACTGGGATCACTATAAAGGGTATGGGTGCTTTTGTGGGTGTTATGCATACATTATTAGGTGTGTGCACTGGAATTGGAACACTTTGTGCACCTATGAAAAATGCAGTTCATATCATCAGAGATAATAAAACAACGATGAATAAAATGCATAAATGCATTATGCCCCTGTAGGTTAGGCAGCAGCACTTAGTTCTCGAACAATAAGTGTGTCTCTCCTCCTGAGGGGTGACGATGCTGCTGTTTTGATTTCCCATTTTTATATCATCTACGGAAAACGACTAATGTTAATATATATTCTACGCAACAATATCACTGGATTCTGCTGTTTTCTGCTTGTCATTTGCAGGTACTGAAACAATTGTCCTTCTTGGCTTGGACAATTGAGTGTCTATTGTCTCTGGATACAGTTCTCTTATTCTGTTCATAAAAATATCAAATAAGGCAATACTTTCAGCAAGTGTTTTTACTGTGCCAGTTCAAAATACACAAGCTCCCAGTCAGTGCCTCTAATCTGCTTCACTCCAGACGACATGTCGTGTCCTTGTCAGTATAACACGAGTGAAGTCTCTGGCAATACCTTCTCGATCTGTCCCTCAGCGTAAAGTTAAAATCTTTTCAGATCATTCTGTTGATGGTTAGAAAGTTCAACCTGCATCACAATAACATTCAAGAGCATGCTCATCTGTGTGAAATTAGCTGGGTCTCTGATGAATCTGAGGACATCAACACCGGCAGGTCTCCCCACAAGTTCTGGAAAGTCCTCGATCAGGTGAAAGAAGATGTTGCTCGTTAGTCTGCTATCTTCTGGTGATAGGGACATTTGTCCTGCCCTTGCTGAAGTTTGGAACTGTTTGGCCCTCACTCACTGTGAGCAGCTTCTGCAATCTCGATGTGTGTAGAGGGCAACTTGGATGATAATTCCGTTCAGGATTATACTCAAACGTTCTGTGTTTGCTGGATCTCGAAGAAATGCCAAGACGTCAGTGTGTCTCCCGACAAGATCTGGACAGTCTTCAATTAAATGAAAGAATAGCACACTGACAAGCCTATTCACTTCGTATTCTGCTTGGGACAGTTGTTTTTTCCTCTCTGTATTCCGGAAGTAGGAGGAACTGCTCAGTGATCACGCTGAGCAGCCTCCTTATTGTCTTTTTGTTTTCAGGGTCTTGAAGAAATTCAGTGATGCTAGTGAGCCCTCCCACAAGTGAAGGGTATGACCTCAAGACTAGGTCAAATAGTTCAGAATGTCTTTACTGATGTCGCTGCTGTGGGTCACCATAAGTGAGTCAAAATAATTCTCCTGTTTGGAACAAGTCTGGATAGTGTATTTTCTTCCAATTCGTGTGTCTACGATCAAAATTTGGCATATCCCTTTCTTATCAAGGCTTCAGTGTGCCTCACTCCAAAGTTCAAAGTTAACACCCTATGTTGTGGCTTTATGCATACAATTTTCTTGTTCACCCTGCAACTAGAATGCACAGAGTGTCCATTTTTATGTCCTATGCCCTTTTTTTGCATAGAGTAAGTGTCCAAAATTAAGCTACACCCTTGCACAAACTTTCTGTGCCTTTGTATTGCTGGTCATGTGTCCTTCTTCCTCGTCATGGATCTTGTCTGCACGTGCTGTGGTTCTTCCCCATCGTCTGTAGTCTCTATGCGTTGGAGTGCAGGTAGGGGGCCTTCTCCGATGTATGGCTTTATGTCACCCAGGAAGATCCAAGCTCTTCTTCTTTGTAGCTTGACTGCAGAGGGAGTGACGTCATCCACTGTAAAGGGTCTGTTAAACCTTGGCTCGTCCCACTTTTTTCTCGTGGGATTTTTCACCACGACCGTGTCTCCAGGGAAGATTGATGGTACACATAAACTCTGAACTGAGTTTGCAGTAGTATCTCCTTCTGTGTTCTGTGCTGCCCTGCACCCTTTTTGTCATCACTACAGCTGTCCTGAAATTACAGTAAGATAGGATGTTATGTAATTCAAATAATTTTGCATTTCAGACCCTAAGATTTCTCCTGTTGGTTGGGCATCACATGAAGCTCTGTCTCAGGGTGTCAGTGGAGTATGCATCCTTCTGCCTATTGCTATTTCCTGCGGCGTAACATGATGGTCAGAACCAGGCTGGTTTCTGAGTGCGTACAGCGCCAATGGAAGGTAGTGTATCCATCCCTTCTTTAGAGTAAGCCTTAACTTGGTTATGCTTTCCTTTAACAAGCCGTTGAGCTTCTCATATATCCCATTACCTTGCAGATGATACGCCGACGAGAACTTGTGCTTTAGACCAAGCAGCAAGCTAATCTGTTCAAACACTTTGTTAACAAAATGAGCCCCATTATCTGACCTCATGACCTCACATACTACCCATCTGGGAAATACCTCTCTCACCAGAAATGTGGCCACACAGGTAGAGTCTGGGTGTGTATATAGACCTGCTTATATCTATCTAGAGAATGGACACACCACAACAATTAGATACCTGTACCCGTTACATACTTGAATCATATTGACATAATCGACATGCAAGTGCTGAAAAGGTCTATTGGGCCTTGGAATGACTCCCCTAATTACTCTTAGTGTATGCCCAGCTGTGTACTGTTGGCAGATTATGCAGTTCACCATATAAAACACAATGGCCCTCATTACGACCTTGGCGGAGGACCATGGTGCTATTATGACCATGGTCCATGGCGCTAAGGTTGCAATTCCGCCATGGTGGTTGGCGGACTTACCGCCCCATTCCGACCTTGGCGGGGCGGTAAGTCCCCAATCCCCATTTACCCTTCCCCATTCCCATTTTTGCCCCATAGGGCATAATGGGAGTGGGGAAGGCATTAATTACGCCACCGAAATTACGGTGGCGTAATTAACCCCATGGTCCCTTAGCGCCATGGATTTTAACACCTGCTAAAAGCAGGTGTTAAATCCGCCATGGCGCTAAGGGACCTCGTACTCAGGCGGTAAGGGTCAGCGCTGTTTATGCTGGCGTAAACCCCTTACCGCCTGGGTCGTAATGAGGCCCAATGTGTTCCACTAAATCCGGTATAAACCGGTCTTCAGCGATTGTTGCTGCTAGATTCTCTTTTGTCATGTGCACTGGATAATGCAATTGTTCCAATGCTATTTTTAACAGGGCTATAGACATTACTGGTTTACCAGTGCTGTCTTTTCGCCACAAGCTTTCGGAGGGGTTTAAATAACACCCTCACCACTTCCAGAGGTTCTTCTCCTCATGTGGTGCTTCCCCTTGGAGTTCCATTAACTGGGTTTATCCCATGTTACTGTAGCCCTCAGGATCACTTTGTGCAACAATCATTTTTTTGTTTACATCAGTTATTTCCACATCCATTATGGTTTCACCCTTGCATGCAATATGCTTGGCCTCTGTGTCTGCTGCTTGATTTCCACGTGAGATAAAATCTGTCCCCTTCGTGTGGGCGGCGCATTTCACGACCGCTATGCCCACTGGGAGCTGTAGTGTCTTACTGAGCCTATCCAATTGGGCTGCGTGCTGCACTGGTGTGCCGTCCGCTCAGAGGTAGCCCCTGCTTTTCCAGCGCTGTAAGCCTGTGTGCACAGTAGACGTAATATAGGCAAAGTCACTGTACACCGTCACTTCCTGGTCTGCGTGATTCTCAATAGCGAGTATCAATGCCAATAATTCTGCAGCTTATGCTAATAAGTGAGATGGTAATCGCGCGCTAAAGAGTACTTGAAATTCTCCATTTGCTGCATGCTTCACCACAGCAGTACCTGTATATCTTTGCCCATCATTTTGATCGATTCTCAAAAAACCGTCAGCGAAGATGATTTCTCCTTCTGCCAATGCATTTTCTTTCACTCTGGGAATCTCATCATAAAATTCTTCATAATTCACAGTCATGTATTGGCTCTCCTTCAGTGACTGGCTCTGCTATGAACATAGCTGGTTTACTATTTTGCATCAAACTATCTTAATTGATGGCTTCAATATGATCACTTCATAAGCAGAAGCTCTCTGAGATGTCAATGTGCCCTTTGGTTTCACTAAAATGGCAAATAGTGCATGCTCGATGTACAATGTCATGAAGCATCCCATTACAATGGTTGTAGCTTTCTCTATGGTGAACGCTGCAAAGAAAGTGGCCTCTCATCACAGGGTCCAAATTCCCACTTTAGTATGCCAGGGGCTTGTGCCCAAATGTGTTTCCCTGTGTGAGGACTGCTGTCATAACGCTGCCATTTGTGTGTGAAAACTGGTAGAATTCCTCTGCTTAATTGGGAATCCCTAAAACTGGTGAGGTGCAAATGGCTCTCTTGAGTTCAGTAAACCCTTCCTCCATGGACTCAGACCATTCAATTTTTTCTTTCGTCACCTATGCCTTCTTTAGGGCCTGTAACAAGGGCTTGGTATTTAAGCTGTAGTCAAATAACCATGCCCTGACATAATTGCAAAGACCTAAAAAACTCTGCATCTGTTTTATCGTGTGTTGCTTGGCTTTGTTCAGAATGGCTTGAGCCCTTTCAGGGGTAACCCTTTTCCCCTCATGCGAGATCAGCTGGCCTATGTACAGCACTTCTTGCTGACAATATTGTAGCTTCTCTTTGTCAACTTTATATCCTTTCTCAGCCAATATAGTCAAAAGCTGAATGGAATTGCTTCTGCATCTTTCCTCTTCTTGCTGCAAATTAGGATGTCATCAACATATCGCAAGACAACACTATCTAATGCAACATTGATTAAGTCCATCTGCTCTGTTGAAAATTGACCGAGACTCACAGTACCCCTGGGGCAACCTCGTACTTTTCAGACGCATCTGTCTGAATGTAAATGACATCAAATCTTGTGAGTCTTGGTGCAATGGGATTGAGAAAAATGCATTTTTCAAGTCAATCACCGTGAAATATTGTGCCTCAACAGGTATATTACATAGGATTGTGGCCGGGTTAGGGACTAAAGGGAACTCAGCCTCTACAATATCATTTATTGGCCTTAAATCTTGGATTAAACGCCAAGACCCTGCCTTTGATTTTATGAAAGGGTACACAGCAGTATTGCATGACGATTCTGAGATCACTAAGATGCCCTGCTCCATCATAGCACAAATTGTCTTGAAAATCCCTTCATCTGCTTCCCTAGACATGTGGTACTGGTGTGCTTTTGATAGTAAAATTGCTCCTGGCTTCAATTTCATCCTTACTTCTCTGACTCCTTTCAGCATGCCTATGTCATAGGGGCCTGTGGTCCATACTGAGAGAGGCACCTGGGCCATGTCGTCATCAAAATATTCAAGACGATTCTGTGCCAACATCATTCTCTGAGGCACTTCTCTTTTGATCATCCTCACCCAAAGAGTGAGATTTACCTGAACTGTTGTTTCCTCCCCATTTGTTTGTTCATCGAACAGATCGTCATCAGTGACATCAGTCAATCTGTACCCTTCTTCAATGGCGATTACTGTGCACCATTGTCTACCTTCAACATCACAACCATCAATTAGTGCCATTTTCCTTCGCACTATGACTTTGTGCATTGCCAAGGGAAATACTTGTACCGTTTCCTTGTGCATAGGTATTCATTGCCTAAATAGAAATTCATCTTGGGTCCTCATGGTTTTGCCTGCAAGACCAGGTAGCCCTGCCATTAACACACGTATTCCACACATGAATATTTCTGGCTCTAATGGGATAGCTCTCCTAGCTGTTTGTCCCGGGTATGCTCTAGTCATTTCGCATATGTTCAAATATTGCATTCCTGGGGATGAACATACTTTTCCCTTCTCTATGAATGTTACGCTCACCTGGTCTCTGCGGAGGCGTTGGGGCATGGTTGCATCCCTCCCAGGGGTGAGGTCGCTCGGGTCCGACTTTGCCCTCTGCGCTTATGTGGTGACTGGTGGTAATAGGTGATGCTGCTCGAGACTGCTCCTGGTAATTAGTTTTGGTGAGTACTCTGTCCTGCTCCTTCTGGGAGGGGCGCTTGTATGTTCTGGACCGAGTTCCTTCACTGGTCCCTTGCACATGATAGTCCTTTCCTGCTGCGACTAAGCCACTATACTTCAGGTAAGTGTTCATGTTTGCCTTTGTCTTTACTCGTCTGTTTTTGTTGTTTGCTCTTTTGATTTCTTCCCTTCCAGGTGATGTTGCTGGCCTGGCAAAAGCTGCGGAGCTCGAGGCGACAGCCGGAGGGAATGAGGAATGAAGCTGCAGCGGTACAGTAGCTGGTAAGTTGTTAACTAGGGGGCGCGTGAGGTTCAAACGCGGCGCGTCCCTAGGACAGATGTTCTAACATTGTCTTTCTTCTTCTTCACAGGGTTCGAGTTCGTGGATGCGGAGTGCAGTGCTGTGGCGTTGGGATCAAGATATTTGTTTGTTTGTTTTATTATTTATAATGCGCAAGCGTACCCAAGGGTATCAGGGTGCAGCCTTTACAAGAATTTGTGAAGCTTGGTTACAGTAGTCATAGAATATACAGAGAGGCAGTGTGGTACAACGATATTATATACATATCAACAATCAGCAGGTACAAAGCTATTATATGTATATGAGCAAATGAGCACACATGGTTACAGTGTGTGCGGGTAGAATGACAGGGGACAGCCTGGCTCTTGAGTATCTTTGACGGCCTACATTTTCAGCCATGAAACTACCTTAGATCGGAAGTTCTGGTAGGGCACGTCTGCTCTGAGATTAGGCGGTAAGGAGTTCCACAGTTTGGCTGCTTTCACTGGGAAGTTATTGCCCCCTATGGTGGCACGTTTAAAATTGGGCACAGAGAGGCAGTCTTTGTAAGCAGTTCTGATAGGTCTCAGGGATGACAGTCTGTGGAATCTATTGATTAGGTAAGTAGGGGCAGCGTTATTGAGGGATTTGTGTGTGAGCGATGCAGTTTTTAAGAGAATTTTGTTGTTAATGGGGAGCCAGTTGTTTTGTTGACTAATTCCTGAGATGTGCTCTCTTCTGGAGATGCCCAAAGTCGCTCTAAGAGTGTTATTCTCAAGGGTTTGTAGTTTTCTGGTGGTAGCCTTGGAGGATCCCAGATAGAGGGTGTTACAGTAGTCCAGGTGGGATAGTATAAGGGCTCTAACAAGGGTAAAACAGCTAGTGTCAGACAAAAATGGTTTAGCTGTGCGGATTAGTTTACACGTATATGCCGTGGTGGAGGCCAGGGAGCTCACCTGTCTTCTGAAGGAGAAGTTGGATTCCAGGTAAAAGCCCAAAGTTTTGACCTCTTGTCCAACCCTGATGTTAATTCCATCGATCAAGAAAGAGTTGTAGGCAGGGCCAAGTTTCTTTAAGCTAGATGTAGTGCCTAGGATGATAAGTTCAGTTTTATCATCATTCAGGCATAGGGCCATCCATGCCTGGATGATGATGTACACCCTATTTAGCAAGGCCAAATCCTTTCCGTAATCTCCAGAAAGAGGAAGGAGGATCTGGGTATCGTCTGCATAGTTGGTGTAGGTGATACCGATCTGATCCAAATCATCGAAAAGGGGCTTGGTAAATATGTTGTACAATGTAGGGGAGACACAGGAGCCCTGTGGGACGCCACATATGCTGGGTATTGGGTCTGCCACCGCGGTGGGTGAGAAGACCATCATAGTTCTACCGTTGAGAAAAGAGGTAATCCAGGTGATGGCCTCAGCGGGGAAGTGAGCTGCTGTGTGGAGGTGTGTGCATAGGACACAGTGATCGACCAGGTCAAAGGCTGCAGACAGATCGAGGAGGAGGAGTAGAGCAACTTGGCTGTTGTCTCTGAGCATATCGATCTGAGCTTTCAAGTCAATGAGAGCAGTTTCAGTCCCATGTTGAGGGCGGAACCCTGATTGTCTGGAACCTAGTAAATGGTGTTCTTCCAAATACTTCTGTGTTTGTACATAGGCGACCTTGTCCAGGATTTTTAGTAGGAAGGGAACAGTCGTTATGGGTCTGGGTCTGGATCACTGGATGTCAGGAGATTAGTCTGCAGATGAAGTGATGAAGCACCGATTTCCTGGAGGCGAGTATGCAGGAGAACGCCTGGTTTCAAAGGTAAGTAAACTGGTCCAAACGGCGGTGAGCATCACGTTGCATGCGAGTGCACAGTAACATGAAGCACCGACCTTAATGATGGAACAGCTTATATAGCTGAGCTTCTGTAGCCACGCCTACCAGGTTCAGCCTGCCTGTCACACCCTGCCACACCCGATGAGTCAGCACATGAAGACCAGGCCTAGGGAGCCACACCCGATGAGTCAGCACATGAGGATGTTCTCTGGAATAAAGGCTTTCAGCTCCTGGAAAGTTCTTGTAAAATAAAAGCACTCCTGCACTGAAATAAAGTAAAAGCACTCCTTCACTGAAATAAAGTGTTCCTGCTCACATCACTATATGAGCCTGGTGCCAAAGGCGCCAGAACTGAGTCCAGCCAGGGCCCCTGTGTTTATAGGTCCCAAATGGACATAAGTGAGTCAAGTGACCCATTGTCGCATCACTAGATGGTGTGGTTTTTGTGTTCTGGGGCCTGTGACCATGACAGCACTCCCCCTCAAGGTCCTCTCATGGTGGGTTTCCACCCCTGGCCCGGGGTTATTGTGGAGGAACTGCCTGATTAATCGTGGAGTGTGGACATGCTCACTGGGTTCCCAGGTCCGATCTTGGGGTCCATAACATTTCCAGGCTATAAGGTAGTATAACCTGGACCGGACCACCTTAGAGTCTAGGATCCTTTTAACTTCGTATTCTGGTTCTCCTTCAACTCTTTCAGGATCCGGTGGAGTATCGATCCGCATACCTGGTCTCAATGGTTTTAGGAGGGAGACATGAAACACTGGCTGGATCCGCTTGTGGGCCGGTAATTCTAATTTCATGGCCGTAGGGTTGATCACAGGCTTGATAGTGTAGGGTCCCAGATATCTAGGACAGAACACCCGTGGTCCTTTCAAGGGGATGTGTTTTGATGCTAACCAAACCTTGTCTCTGACTTGGTAGTTGGGAGCTTCCCTTCGGTGTCGATCCACAAACTGCTTCTGTTTCTCTTTGGCTCTGGCAAGATGCTCTGCTGCTTCCTTAAAACCTGGGTGATGGTTTTGTGTAAGGTCGATACAGCGGGCATTTCTAATGATTTGAGTGGGTTGAAAACGGATTTCTGTGGATGTCGACCGTACACTATGTAGAATGGGCTTTGTCCCGTACTGGTGTCAATGGAGTTGTTGTATGCGTATTCTGCTAACCAAAGTATGTCCTTGGTTTGTTGCAACATACACCTTATGTATTGCTCAAGGGTCTGGTTAGTCCGTTCGGTCTGGCTGTCGGTTTGGGGGTGATGGCTTGTAGATAACCAATTTTACAACACCTTTTCCAGAATGCAGAGACAAACTGAGTTCCTCAGTCTGATATCAATATTGATGGGAATCTGTGTAGCCGGACAATCACTTCCAAAAACACAATAGGCAGAGTAGAAGCAGTTGGAGGATCTTTCAGGTGAATAAAGTGGGCCATTTTGGAAAACAGATCCAGGAAATCTAAGATGGTAGCTAAGAGATTTCAATCAGGCACCCACCAAAGTCTCGCCTAGAACGTGGTGCGCAAAGGAAACCCTTATTTATTTTTGTCTATAAATTCAATATTCTGAATTATATACCAATCATATCACACCCTTCTCAAAATACCCCCCCCCCCCGGTTACACTGAACCAGGAATCAGGCTAGTTTGTAACTGTAAATATTTATTTATGGTTTGAGAATTTAAAACACAATGGGCCTCATTCTGAGTTTGGAGGCAGCCATGGTGCTATTAGCGCCATGGCTGCCTCCAAAACCGGGTCGGTCTGGTTGAAAGGGGAATTACCGGGACATTCCGACCAGTGTGGACCCGGTACGTCCCTATTCAACCAAACATTCCTCATTCGCATTTGAGCCCCCATAGTGCTCAATGGGAATGGGGAAGGCGCTAATTACAGGCCCGCAAATAGCAGGCCCGTTATTAGTGCCCTGGTCCCTTAGCGGGACCCGTAAAGGACATGTGGTCAGACCACACGTCCTTTGTGGCTCCCGCTAAGGGACCTCGGAATTGGGCGGTAAGGGTTTAACGTCACCGGTCTCCTTACCGGTGATCGTTAACCCTTACCGCCCAACTCGGAATGAGGCCCAATATATTTTAAATAGGTAACAACAATCACCAAGGGGTGACAAGGACAAGGAATAATATCTTCTTTAATGCATTGGGAATTAGGTAATGAACACAAATAGAATGCAGCAAACAAAAGAATACTTTTGGATTGGTTTGGAACAGTGATCACTGTGGTTAGAGGTTCCGCCTACGACACCCCTCGACCCACCAATAGGCAATTTAAATAGATGTGAGGAGAGAGCAGGTACTCAGGAACAATACAGACCAAACAGAATATCAGTCCCACCTTTCCCCCTTAAACACAAGAGAAAAACGGACTTGAATTGTCAACTGTCAAAATGGCTTTGAAACTGGCTGAGCAAAAATATTAAATGTGGTCAAAAATGTTTAAATTATTACACATTTCTACGGGAGCCGCTTTGAACAGATGCAAGCAATCAAAAGCAATGATTTAATCAAAAGAAAACAATTGGAATCTCAAAGGCAAAGTGGGAAATAATTTAAAGACAATTCACATGTGTAAAACTTTTGCAAAATGTAAGTTTGCGGCAAACTTTTACTATGTGATTTTTGATTAAAATGGGTGAAATACGCTGTTTCGCAGTGGGAGGTGTTTTCCAAAAACAAAGGCACAAATTCAGACAAGAACTTCAGTTTAAAACCAAAAATTATGGATTATGGTTTTACTCAAGATTAGAGCATGCAGGCTAGACAACCAGGTTGGGACGAAGTAAGCTATGAGACTGATTCATGACTTCAGTTACAGATCCCCAGTGCCTTCCCCGGTGGAACCAGTCCAAACACTCGATGTAGGATTTTTGAATCAGAGTTACACAAATAAAAATGACTATGAAAATGACGCTTTAGCAAATAGACAGAATAAGATAGCAGTAAAGATTTTGACACTGTCACTGGTTATGAAAATAAGGATAGTTCAGATATTAGGGTGGAACAAGATAAGGCAAGGTATACAATAGTTCTCTAGCATCCTGTTAGTACTCACCATCCAGAGGGATTTAATATTTTTGGCCCGTCAAGATTCTGGTCACGGGATCGGGTCTATCAGGGAAGGACAGCACATCAGCTAGGATCAGCTAGGCCAGTCACTGGAATTGCACGGGATCTTCCCTTCTTGTTTCTGGATAATTTAGATCAGCGGGATGGCGAGTTCATCAGGCAAGCGTTATGGTAGCAAGCCAGATAGTTTCAGGATGCTTCCCCACACCAAAGCACTTCACTGGGTTGTAAGGATTAGTTGAGGATTAATTGAAGATTGAGGCCTAGCTGAAAATGGTTCAGCTACTGCTTGGCCTGGTGATTGGCATCTGGAAGGATGTTAAAGGCTGGATGTTGAATGCTGGATTAGAGTGCTTCGCTGGAATCAGAAGAGAGAGTGTGTATGTGTTGTCAGATGTCTCTATTTATCCTTTCAAATGACATCACAAAAATGAGTGTATGGGCCGGCTTAACTAAACTCAGACCTGTGGACTGGGATTGGATCAGAGCCTCATCTCTGCCTTGTATCGGAGTGATTGGATCAAAGACAGATGATGTCAAGTTCATGGTTTAGTTTTTACAATCTTTAGAAACCTCCCATAGCCACTAGTATCAAAATCAAATGTTGTCCTAAATACATATTTATACATTTGTAACCTCTACGACAATCACATACAAGGATTACATATTTTATGGAGTATCTGTTCATCGAAATTCCACTGCTGTGAGACAGCATTTCGCCTTTTGCAGCATTTTGTCCATTTCGCCATGAACACATTTTCCAAGCTTTCTCTGAATTTCCAAAAATATGCGTGTTTACCATGGAATGTGTGTGCAAAGTTTAACAATTCTAGCATAAATACAGTTCCTATAAAACCACATGTATTGCCATTCCTGTTCAGAATATGCTACATAGTTCCACCACGTTTTGAAATATAGGGCCAAATTAGATGAACAAATCTGCCCTTTTTATATTTTTCACCACTTCTGATAGCGAGTTTGTAAGTCTCTAAAAAATGTTCATTACATATTCTTAGCAGCAAATGCTTAGCCTTTTGTCTGTCTCTGGAGGCAAGGAGCAGCCCCCACCTTTGGGATTTCTTTTTTTTTTTTTTTGGTTTCAAAGCAGCAATTTATTCCTTGGCACAAGAATAATTAACAACTACACCAACATACATAAATAAATACATGTTAAACAAAATAAAACAGAGTATGAATGTAGTTGGATAAAAGATGATGCAACACCAGCTGATCCAAAGGATGGCTTCCAGTTGCCAGGATCTTTGATTTTATCACGTTCAGAATTTGCACACATATTGTTCTCACACTTATCACCAGCTGGGCATTTACTGCATGGTTCTCCTTCTGAATAAGGTCTTTGTGGATAATTCCCAGCTGGTGCATAGTTGCACACAAGAATCATCATATTTTTCATAGTACTTTTCTTAATTGTTTCACATACTGTAGCAGCGCATCCAACTTTGTAAGAAATAGCCCAAACAACCTGTGTGTAGTGCCCACATACACCAGAACATATGTGTGTGGCGTAAGTGAAATCTTTTACCTCATCATACCATGGTTTAGTAGGTGAAACTGTTGTACTAGGACCTTTGGGATTTCATTCTGCAAGCCTAGTGTATGACCTCTTTACACATCCATTTCCTGGCCTGGAGAATCTGCCATTGTTCAGTCCTTGGTAGCAGACAAAAGTCTGGCCTACCTCACAATTATCATGTGTTCGTGAGCATCTGCTGAGATCAATGCTCCCCCCTTGGGTGGAAACCTGTTTTTCAACCTCTTGCAGACCCAGCCAGCCTAAGTTATTTTTTAATTTCTTGACTTGAAATCCAGCATAAAACAAACTTGTTGCATGAGAAGACATAGATAAATTACATGCTTAGGTTTAAAACTGTGGGATCAAAACAAATGAGATCTGTGTTCCTTTCAGCAACAGTCCGTTTATATTTGCTAATCCAGCAGATCTTTAGTTTTAGACAACTTTAAAGTTTAATCAGGAGAGCCCATTTGGCAGGGTCTGTCATTCACAGGTAGCCCAGTGTGGCTGCACACATATTTTTGACAGGAATTGTCATTCACAGGCTATCCAGTTTTGCTGAGAACATGTTTTGCTCTTAACATTTCAGGACTTTGTAAATTCACAGTGCTTCATTAGATTAACTGAATGTTAGTGCCAAGCAAGCTTTTGAGTGTTGGAAAGTGTTATGTACAGGCATTTTGAAGTTTCAGCAGCAAAGTAAATATTATTTACAGGCAAATTTTGGAATTTCACTTGCAAAACGCTGCTTCTCCCTCTGTACTCCATGTTTACTTGTCATGGAGCCCACTGGCACTTTTTCTGCAGCGTGTGCTCTGTTCCACCACCCATGCACCATGGGTGGCAGGTTGTGCAGCCACCTTTTTGTGTGTTGAAAAAACGCTGTTTTGTAGGTTTTGGTGTGCAGAAGGGTTTTGCTGCCATTTTGCTGTTTCATGCCCCATAGATAGCAGAATGAGGCCGCTTAGTCTAGCACAGTTGGTCAATACATACCACAAATTCTCCCTCCCAACGTTTTGACTTCTAGTCTAGGGAGAGTCGGGCGAGTGGGATGTTCTTTTCTGTCCATGTGGAGAAATTCAGTTACTTCTCCCGTCAGCGATTGAGGCGGCACGCTCTCCTCGCCGGTTCGGGTTGGGATGGGACGAAACTCCGGATTCCTTGGGTTTTTCCTCCCGGTCCCCGAGTGGTCCGCCTTGGTGATTCTTGTGATTTAGTGCCAATACTAGAAAACAGAACATAAAACGGTTATGAACATTTTCCCACTACTGTGCCCACACATCTTCGGGGGATCTCAGCAGTGGGAAAGACACTTACATTCCCTAACAATATTCCCCATCTATTATTCAGTGACAATTTGCCCATTTTCTCAGGTGTAATCAATTAATATGTAATAATTCTTCTAGCTTTCCGGATTTTCCCCCTCTGGGTTTCCGGTGAGCTCTGCTAACTGCCGCAAAGTATGCCTGGGTTGGCAACTCTTTAGCTGGTTTATGTGGACCCACTTGTCTTCCCCCTCAGTCAAACTGCCCTTGGGGATGCAGATTCTGTAGGTGACTGGTGAGATTTTGTCCACAATTTGAAAAGGGCCCTGCCAACTTGGGAGGAATTTGCGCTCTTTGGCTTGGTTCCTTTGGAAATTTTACAAGTAGACCCGATCTCCTACTTGATATTCCTTTTTAGTTGTCTTAAGGTCATAGTGGGTCTTCATACTGTCTGCAGATCTTTCTAGATTGCTCTGAGCATACGCAAAAGCATGTTGAAGGTGTTTTCTCTGATTCTCAACATACTCATGAGTTGTGGAGGCATTTATCAAGATCTGCTCTTGGTTTCTGTAGAGAAAAGCTGGGGTAGCACCATCCTTCGTCCAGTTATCAGCTCAAATGGAGACATTTTTGTTGCAGGTGAAGGGGTAGATCTGATGGCCATCAGGACAAGGGGTAATCGAATGTCCCAACTTGGCCCAGAATCTGCCCTAAACTTTTTTAATATGCTCACAATAGTTTTATTGTACCTCTC
The DNA here is from genome assembly GCF_040938575.1 of Ambystoma mexicanum. Classification (NCBI taxonomy): domain Eukaryota; kingdom Metazoa; phylum Chordata; class Amphibia; order Caudata; family Ambystomatidae; genus Ambystoma; species Ambystoma mexicanum. The sequence goes on from NC_090928.1 coordinate 457,144,092, forward strand.
AACTCTACCACTAGAGGACCACTAGAGGACTGCAGTAGGCAATGTATAGTTTCCTTTTTACCCCACATCTTTTTCATCACTTCGCTAGTGAAGTGGCTACCTCGGTCTGACTCAATCCTTTGGGGTAGTCCAAAACGCGAGAAGATGTGATTGATCATCAGGGCAGCTGCTGTTTCTGCCTTGCAATTTGGTGCCAGGAGACATTCCACCCATTTAGTAAACAAGCATGTTACAGTCATCATGTACTTGTTCCCCCTAGAGGAGCGAATCACGGGCCCAATAAAATCGACTTGCATATCTCAACAAGGCAGTGTCATCCCCCTCTTTTGGAGGGGAGCACGGTGTGAGAGTGACGTTGGCTGAAATTGTGCACACACAAGACACCCCTTCAAGTATTGGTTGAGGTCCTGCCACCTCTCGAAAGATTTCTGATGTCATATGAAACCCCCGATGACCAGTTGTGGCTGCATCATGGGCGTGACTTAGCATCAGGCTTCGGAATGGGTAGCGACCACCCACTGGTCATGGCCAGATATGGATCTCCTCACCAACAAACCATCTTGGATTCGGAAAACTTTTGGACAATTCAACAACACTCTGAGGTCCTCTTTCCCAGTGCAATCGGTATCCGTCAGGGAAAGTTCTCAGGGTCCTCAATGTTTTGATAAAACTTACCAATTATTGTATCCTCTTTTTGAGCCATAATCAAATCAGCATCTGGGGTCTCCTTACTCCATTGGGCAGTTGAGGGTTCATTACTGTGCCTTTTGGAAAGAGAGTATTGCTCCGGCAGCCCTCAACTGTGTCAGAAAATAACGGATATCCACTATGTGTTCCTCCACAGTTGAGCTTTTGATTAGAACATCGTCTACATAGGCCAGGTTACCCCTTTCACCCAAGTCGGGCATGACCTTATGCAAAACGATATTAAATTAATTGCCAGAGTTGATGTATCCAAAGGGAGTCCGGGTCTAAGTGTACTGCTGTCCCCCGAAGGTGAAGGCCACCTTGTATTGGTCCTCCCTACCGACAGGTACAGTCCAGTACCCATTGGTCAGGTCAATGGCAGTGTATACCTTTGACACCTGGATCTCGGCCAGCCCTTGGTCAATGTAGGGAAGAGGCCATCGGGAAGTGTGGACCTGTTTGTTGAGCTCCCTTAGGTCAGCACAGAGTCTCCACTGGCTGTTTGGTTTCATAATCCCCAGCACCGGATTATTGAAGGTGCTGTGGATTGGATGAATTATCCCACGGGACTCAAGGTTCTTAATTATTTCTGTAAGGGACTCCATTCGTCAGGGTGCAGGGTGTTATAAGGGGCAGACAGGGCTCTGTAAAAGGCTCCAAGCACAGGACAACAGGGACAAGAACAAGACAAAGCCAAAGGAAAAGACTACAGCCTTATCAGAGGCTTCTTTGTCCATTTTGCAGGCAAAAAGACCTGCAAACCACAAAACCCAGCAGCATCCAGGCCAGGAACTAGTTTTTCACTCCCATGTCAGGAGGGGCTCGCGCATGCACATGCGCGCAAGACAAAGGCACAGGGCTTGTGCTTAAGCACCCGACCAGACCAGACGCATCTTCCGGAGCTCCTGCCGAGGGGGATTACGCGAGGGGCCACGCCCCAAGGAGGAAGCATTCTGGCCCCTCGCTCATGCCAGATAAGTACTGCAAGGGCCTAGCGAAAGAACCCATGTTGAATACTAACGTGCTGCAGCAGGGAGGTAGCGCAGAGACAGGAGGGAACCATTTTGCCTCCAAATCCCCAGAGGGGCACACGCAGGGGGCACAGCCCGGCTACATCATGTCCCCTGCTGATGGCAAAGCAAAGTGCTTAATAGCGTTTGCCTGCATTTGAAGACAGCGACTTTTCCCACATGATTGCATGAAACCTAATGCGCGCAGCGCCTTTCTAAATGAACACAACTTCAGTCACGTGCGGCAAACTTTGGCAGCACAGAGTGCTCTTTTCATTACAAGCCACGTGCGGCAAAACATTGGCAACACAATGGGTATTTTCACTTCTTAGCCACGTGCGGCGAACTTGGGCCACATGTTCTGATCACCAATAATTAGCCACGTGCAGTGGGTACAGCTGCACATCTTTTGTTTGGCATTAATAGACTGCATGAGCAGATTAACACTCCACGTGCATGTATGTGTCTGAACTAACCAATCCTTGGGGTGGGGTGTCACCAGATTGTATGCCTGTTCTCTTGTATTGTGCCCTATGTGAACCAAACACAGGTCACTAATGCTAAACTCTCTTGCAACATTTGAACTGCTCCGAGCACTGGACCTGAGAGTGCACAGGCAGGAGGCCAGCACTCATCCCCAGAGCTAAGTGCCTCTTTTGTATCAAAAGTTATATGTAAACAGTGTGTGCATGTTTGGGGTAATAGTGTGTATGTACTGTTGGTATTTCACCCCTATGTTCCCTTGCCTGTCCACTTCCCCTTTCCTAACCCTCATTCCAGTTACCCTCTGCTCGATACCTATCCAAACATCAAGATCCTAACCCTCTTTCCCTGCTGGGGTCTCGGAGGCCTGCGTAAGCACTGTCTTGCAGGCGCCCAGACCGTAGTGGGGGTAGTTGGTTCATGCCACTCCTGTGCCTGGAATCCGGAGCCGTGACAGAGGCACAAGCCCAAGTATATCAGGCGCCTGAGTGGCACGACCCGGCCAGGCCATGGAGGAACTAACTAAAGTCCTATAGGATGTGCACGCCGAGCTCACTGCCACCAGGCAAGACTATGCTACCCTGGTTACCCAAGTAATTTCTTTGACAGCACAGACTGCTTCTCTTCTGGGAGGCGCCGCCGCTCCCAGTCCTGTTGAATTGCATGTTTCCCCAGAGCCCGTAGTCCCATTAGCCACTGCGGAAAGGTATTCAGGTGACCCACAGAAGTATCAAACCTTTCTGACTCAATGTCAGCTTCACTTCCTCACTAAACCCACAGCGTTTAGGTCAACCCAGGCTAGGACGGGCTTTGTTATTTCCTACCTCACTGGGGATGCGGCGGCTTGGGCAAATCCTTTGGTACAAAGGGACGATGGGGTACTGTATAGTTTGGGATGAATTCCAATCTGAGTTCGGTAAAATATTTAACCGCCGGGCTGCAGCTGTGTGTAAAGATAGGGAGTTGCTCACCCTGCGTCAGGGTAATAAGGAGTTAGTCACATATGTGACTCAGTTTAACAGGCTGGTGGCAGAGGCGGAGTGGCCTCGGAATAATAGAATGTCCCTCTTTTATCAAGGTCTACGTGACGAGCTAAAGGACCTAATCGCACAGGTCGACCCTCAACCCCAAGATTGCCCTGCCATGATTGACCTGGTGCTACGCCTTGACCATCGTCAGGCAGAACGACGGGGGGACAAAAAACATGGGGACTCATGCCCAATAGCCAGGTTAGATCAAACACACGTAACTCATGCCTCGGAAAAATCAGTCGGGGACGAGCCTATGCAAATTGGGTCAACCCGGAGCCCACTCACCAAGGACGAAAAAGAACAGCGGTGTAAGGAAGGCCTGTGTTTATACTGCAGAACCACAGGACACTTCGTTAAAGAATGCCCCACGAAACCCAAAGGGCAGGGAAACGCCTCGGCTCGGCGGTTGTAGGGGTACTACAGCCAAGCCAAGGGAAGGAAGTTACCCCAGTCATAGACTTTGTAAACTATGCCCCTCACATCACTTTGCCTGGGTCATTGAAATTCTTGGGACAGGAGGTTACGGTTGCCCGACTCCTAGATAACGGTGACACAGGTAACATTATGGACATAACGTACGCTACTAAGTTGGGAGTGCCCTTGTGTACAAAGAAAAAAACAGAACCAGTAAGGGCTGTGGATGGAACTATTTTGTGCTCTGGCCCCATAACCCACTGCACTCAAACATTGACGCTATGTTGTCAACAAAACCACAGCGAAAAAATCAGGTTTGATCTTATAGCAGCACCGCAGTATGGCATTATTTTGGGATTACCATGGTTTTCTAAACATAATCCTCATGTGGATTGGTCCAAGGATACTGTATCCATGCCCTCATCATACTGTCTCTCTCACTGTGTATCAGTGGTACAGACCATGTCTTTGGTTCAGGGAGCTACGCTAGAACCTATTGTCACAACTGTAGAGGCGTCAGATCTGTGTGACCTACTGTCCGAGTACCAAGAGTTTAAAGATGTGTTCAGCAAAAAGGCAGCTGAAACATTGCCGCCCCATTGGCCATTAGATTGCCGTATTGATCTTGAACCAGGTGCAGTACTGCCCTGTAGTCGTGTGTATGCCCTAACCGAAGCTGAGACAGAACATCTAAAGAATTACATCGAGACAAACCTACGAAGTGGGTTTATCCGACACTCTGACTCTCCGGTCTCTTCGCCACTTTTCTTTGTACCGAAGAAAACTGGTGACTTGAGAACCTGCATAGATTACCGAGGAATTAATCGTATTACGGTTAAAAATCGGTATCCCTTACCATTGATTCCAGTATTGCTGGATCAAGTGCGACATGCAGCTGTATACACAAAATTAGATCTTCAAAGGGCTTATTACCTGGTACGAGTGCGGGATGGAGAAGAGTGGAAAACAGCATTCAGAACCAAATTCGGCCTGTATGAGTGCCAGGTGATGCCGTTTGGATTGTGCAACGCCACGGCAGCTTTTCAGCACTTCCTAGACAAAGTGCTATGTGAATACTTGGACGTTTTTACGGTAGTCTATATCGATGATATATTGATATGTTCTCCAAACATGCAGGAGCACGTCAAACACGTCAAGGCAGTGCTGCATTGGTTCTGAGAACATAACCTATTCGCTAAACTTGAGAAATGCAAATTTCACCGCTCCACGGTAGAGTTCTTGGGGTACTTTCTGACTCCATCTGGGGTGCAGATGGATCCGAAAAAGGTACAGGCAGTAATAGAATGGCCAGCGCCTACATCTGTGAAGGAAATACAGTCCTTTTTAGGTTTCGCCAATTTTCATCTGTGTTTTATTAAAGACTTTTCTGAATTAGTGACACCCATCACAACGTTACTCAAAAAAGGGAAAGCGTTCGTATGGGACGAATCGGCTGAACAAGGTTTTCAGTGGTTGAAATCTGCTTTTTCTTCTGCATCTGTGCTATGACATCCTGACCTAAGTCAACCATTCTTGGTTGAAACTGATGCCTTGAGCTATGCGTTAGGGGCAGTACTGTCCCAACGAGACCCTAAGACTGGAGTACTACATCCTGTAGCATATTATTCCCAAAAACGACTTCCAGCGGAGGCCAATTATACCATAGCCGACGAGAACTGTTGGCCATAAAGGCAACATTTGACGAATGGCGACACTACCTGTTAGGAGCTCGCCATACGATCACTGTCATGACAGATCATCGGAATCTACAGTTTATTAAAACCGCAAAGACGCTTAACCCCCGCCAGCTTCGGTGGGCGTTGTTCTTTTTAAGTTTTGACTTCCTAATGACGTATCATCCGGGAACAAACAATATGAAGGCTGATATCTTGTCACGGTATCCAGAGCCTGAGGACAAAAGTATGGGTGAAGCTCGTCCAATAGTTCCAGCTACCCAGATAATTGGGCTAGTAGGCAGACCTAGCATCTTTGATTATGTATTGAAAGCCATGCCTGCTTGAGAACTTCAGGAATGGTGTTCTCAGGGGTCGCAACATACCGTGGTAGATGGTATCCCGTACTACGCTAAAACTTTATACTTGCCTACACCAGCGCAGAGAAAGGAAGTGATACGTTGATGCCACAATACCACCTTAGCCTGGCATCCCGGTATTACGAAAACCCAGCAAAATGTGGCAGGACATTTCTGGTGGCCCACATTGCTTTGAGATGTGCGGGTTTATGTATTAGAATATAGCATTTGCAGCAGACAAAAAGCTAGCCATCTGAAACCAGTGGGTTTACTCCAGCCATTGCCAACTCCACCAACCCCATGCATAGGGTTACCATGGATTTGATTGTGGATTTACCACCAGTGCAAACGTACTCTTCAATCCTAGTTGTTGTAGACTCACTTACCAAAATGAGCCACTTCATTCCGTGTATTGGCATTCCCAATGCTGGCAAGCTAGTGGAGCTGTTTTTACACAATGTGGTACGTCTACACGGATTACCCACACGTGTTATTACAGATAGAAGCCCACAATTTACCTCTCGATTTTGGCGAGCATTTTGTTGACTAATCGGGACGGAGGTCAGTGTATCGTCCGGTTATCTCCCAGAGATGGACGGTCAAACTGAAAGGGCAAATCAGGGTCTGGAACAGTACCTACGCTGCTACGCAGCCAATGCTGAGACATCATGGGTCCAATAGGTTTGGCTGGCTGAGATAGCCTATAACAACACGGTACATAACTCCACAAAGCATGCTCCATTTTTTGGGGCTTATGGGTATCATCCCTGAGTATTGCCCACAACACCGAGCGATCATTTAACAAATCTACCCACCCTATTGGGGCGTCAGGCGCACGCACAGCAAGTATGGAGGGATATTCATATAAATTTAGAAGCTGCAAAAAAATCCTATAAATATTACGCAGACAAAAAAAGAGGTGCGAACCCCCAGTACGAACAGCGCGACAGAGTCTGGTTATCATCCCAAAACATTATACTGTCTGGACCTCGTAAATTGCAGCCTAAGTTCTTAGGCCCCTTTACTATTTCGGATATAGTCAATCCAGTGGCAGCGAGGCTGGCATTACCCCCACCAAATGAAAATTCACCCCACTTTCCATGTGTCCTTGTTAAAACCAGCCCGACCCTCTATTCTCACTGAGAGACCACCACCCATAATTGTACAGGGGCATCCTGAGTATGAGGTCCAAGCCATTTTAAATTCGCAACAATGTAAAGATGGGCTATACTACTTGGTTGACTGGTTAGGATATGGTCCCGAAGAACGATATTGGGAACCTGCGCATAATGTTCATGCCCCAAAATTGGTGAAGGCATTTCATGTGAATCATCCTGGAAAACCTAAACGTGAGCCCTTCCATGCGGGGGGAGTACTGTCAGGGTGCAGGGTGTTATAAGGGGCAGACAGGGCTCTGTAAAAGGCCCCAAGCACATGACAACAGGGAAAAGAACAAAACAAAGCCAAAGGAAAAGACTCCAGCCTTACCAGAGGCTTCCTTGTCCATTTTGCAGGCAAAAAGAACTGCGAACCACAAGTCCCAGCAGCCTCCAGGCCAGGAAGAAATTTTTCACTCCCATGTCGGGAGGAGCACGAACACGCGCATGCGCGCAAGACAAAGGCACAGATCTTCTGGAGCTCCTGCCGAGGGGGATTACGTGAGGGGCCACGCCCCAAGGAAGAAGTATTCCGGCCCCTGGCTCATGCTAGATAAGTACCGCAAGGGCCTAGCAAAAGGACCCATGCTGAATACTAACACGCTGCAGCAGGTAGGTAGTGCGGAGACAGGAGGGAACCATTTGGCCTTCAAATCCACAGAGGGGCACGCGCAGGGGGCGCAGCCCGGCCAGATCACGTCCCCTGATGATGGCAAAGCTAAGTGCTTAATAGCATTTTGCTGCATTTGAAGAAAGCCACTTTTCCCGCATGATTGCATGAAAACTAATGCGCGCATCGCCTTTCTAAATGAACACAACTTCAGCCACGTGCGGCAAACTTTGGCAGCACGGATGCTCTTCTCATTACAAGCCACGTGTGGAAAAATTTAGCAGCACATAGTGCCTTTTGGTTTCAAACCACGTGTGGCAAAACTTTGGCAACACAATGGGTATTATCACTTCTTAGCCACGTGCTGCAAATTTGGGCCACATGTTCTGATCACCAATAATTAGCCACGTGCGGCGTGTACAACTGCACATCTTTTGTTTGGCATTAATAGACTGCATGAGCAGATTAACACTCCACGTGCAGGTGTCTGCACTAACCAATCCTTGGGGCGGGGTGTCACCAGATGCTATGCCTGTTCTCTTGTATTGTGCCCTATGTGAACCAAACACAGGTCACTAATGCTAAACTCTCTTGCAGCATTTGAACTGCTCCGAGCACCGGACCTGAGAGTGCGCAGGCAGGAGGCCAGCACTCACCCACAGAGCTAAGTGCCTCTTTTGTATCAAAAGTTAAATGTAAACACTGTGTGCATGTTTGGGGTAATAGTGTGTATGTACTGTTGGTATTTCACCCCTATGTTCCCTTGCCTGTCCACTTCCCCTTTCCTAACCCTCATTCCAGTTACCCTCTGCTCGATACCTATCCAAACATCGAGATCCTAACCCTCTTTCCCTGCTGGGGTGTCGGAGGCCTGCATAAGCACTGTATTTCAGGTGCCCAGACTGTAGTGGGGGTAGTTGGTTCGTGCCACTCCTGCGCCTGGAATCCGGAGCCGTGACACCATTGATGCGAGAGGCAAGCGATATTGCTTCACAAACACTGGAGTCATGCCAGGGTCCGTGGGAATTGTTGTTGTATGGATTTTGGTGCGACCACAGTCATATAAGTCCACCGCAAAGAGATCTTGAAAATCTAAGAAAACTTGTTTCAACTTTTGCTCCAGAGTCTCACGGGCATCAGCTAGGTTGACTCTCTCTTCAACCATTTGCCTGGAGTCCAGAAGGACTTCTGGTTTGGCTATCTCAGCGGTCTCCTCCAGCTGGGTGGAGAAGTCCCTGCTTAAAATACTGACTTGGACTGATGGCTTCAGATGTCGAAAGCAGTCCTGGTGGACTTGAAAGATCACCTCATCCCTCCTGAAGTCACAGGTCACCTCTTTCTTACCGTAATGGCAGGAAGAGTACACCAGGACATTCTCCCCATGCCGGGTGAAGATCCTATCTGGTGTTGTGTCATTGTCGCCATCACTGTTAAAACAGTCATTGAGGATTGGTCCTACCAGTTCATTCCCTAAATCTATGGAAAAATGTTGGTCATCAACCACCATTCCAATAATGGTGCCTGCGCCCAGAGTGATACTCCTAAGGTCACTGTTATCCACCACTATTGGAATGGTGTTGTGTTCTGTATTGACTAGTGGTGTTGGGTTTAACCCCAACCCTTGCTGTTGGAATTGGGCATTGAGGTGAACATATGTGTCAGGATTTTGCAGTTTCTGTCCTCTTTTAATTTTTACTTTAATTGTGAATTGTTGGGTCTGTTCTGGGATGGTGACTTCCTCTCCAATCTGAATTTCAACTGCATATGGCAGCAATTGAGCTGACCAAAATGCTTTCTCTGCGTCATCAAAGTCCATGGGATTACCCGCTAATCGGGACCAGGCTTTGAAGTTCATTAGGTCCAAACTAATGGCAAAGCGATTGCAAATGTCACTGCCTAAATAAAATGCTGCAGGGACATCTCGCACAACCCAACAATTATGGACTATGCTCTTGTTGCCTATGGACATTTTGAGCATACACCTGCTAGCCAGGAGATGTTTGGAGTTGGGTGTTTCAGGTCCATTTCCCATTTGTCTATCAATTTAAATGTGGGAATGGCTGGTTCTTTTGGGAGTTTTTGGAACATGGCCTTGCTGATGAAGCTCTTACCGTTGTTCATGCAAACTTGGGCGAGAACAGGGTCCTTCCTCCCATTTAATTGAATGAGGAGGAACAACTGTTCTCCAATTTTCTGAAGATCAGTCAAGCTTTGGGCTGATTTCTCATCATTTTGGACTATGGGAGTGGAATTTTCTGATTGTGAATGGGTATAGAATTTCAGAGTATTCCCTTCCAGTGTGGAATGCCACTTGAGACTGGAAGGAAGGTTGATTTTCAGAAATAGAGAGGTCTTCCCATCACCAGTTTGTTGTCCTACTGCAATTACTGTCACGTCAGGGGTTTGGTGGTTTTGAAAATGGAATTCAATTTGGTCAGGTTTTTGTTCAACCATGTGGCATGTGCCATTTAAACTAACATGGTTGACACTATGTTTTAATTTTATAGGTCGTTTAGTCTGGGTCCAGAGGACCTTGTTTACACAATCTATGAGGGGAGACAATCTATGCAGGATGTCATTGCCTAGTAAAAATGTTGTGTCCTCTGGTGTCACAACTATGACCGGGTGTTTCATCTTGTGTCGCCCAATTTTAATTTCTAAATCCGCAGTCCCCTCAACAGGAATTTCATTCCCATAAAAGTTCTGAAGTTGTCCTGGAAGAGGGGTGAGAGGAATCTCCTATCTCTCCCCCTTCCCAAATTCAGCTGATCAAATGTCCCCTTTGACAGAAAGGTGGCTTGGCTTCCAGTGTCCACCAGTGCAAAAAATGTACATTGCCCCTGTATTTGGACCGGGGCATAGAATCTTCCCTCCTTCTCATCAAGGGGACAAAGATAATATGCATTTTGGGCCACTTGGTGGGTTAATTTCCCCACTCTTGATTCTGACAGAGGGGTAATTTGGGCAGGAGTTTGTTTGGGAGCTTGAGAACCTGTAAGAAAAATGTGGCAGTTGGATATGGGGGGAGTTTTGGGCTCCCCTAGTTCTGATTCTGGGCTGCCTCCTGCCCCCTTTTTGGAGGCAGTTACCAGAAACGGTTTGGGCAAGGTGATTTTCTGGTTTGTCATTCTGGGGTTCAATGTTGGTGGTTTTAACTCAGTCCCCACATCTACCCAGTCTGGATTAGGATCTCTTGGGACCCACTTTCTTTGGGAGGAGTTCCCCCATTCGTGAAGGAGAAGATCCTTTTCCCAGAATCTTCTGAGGACCACTCTCCTTCAAATCGGAAGACTCTAACCTCCTCCTCAAAATGGGTCTTTTTAGGCCCTTTATTTCTGCTACCCGCCCTCTGTTCCTTAGGTTGCAGACTTTCGGGGGCAGGAGCTTTTGATTCCGGTTTCTGGGTGCCCGGGTGCTTTTCACAAGTAGGGAGGGAAGCTTCCTCTAAGGCTTTACACCACCTTCCCCCTGTGCCTCCTCCCTAGGAACCGGCGGATTGTCGGGGTTCTCGCCCTGTCATTGCTCGGGAGTAACAGGCCCTTGATTTGAGGGGTTCTGGGCCTCCATGTTCATCTGAGGGTTCTGCTGAGCCCTCAACATGTGACCCAGATCCTGTGACAAGTTCTGGACCTGGCACTCCAGTTGGGACACACGCTCTGGCTGGTACGGGGGTCTCTGGTCCATCCTAGGTTGATCATGTGAAGGGTAACTGTCCCTTCTCCCATAATACCCTTGGTTGGTATAGTTCTGGTACCCCTCTGCCCTTGGCCTCCTATCTCCCGGATTGGGCTTTCTGGGCTCAGGAAAGTGGGGAAAGAAAGAAGGGTTGTTTTGGGGGTTGATGTTTGGTGGGTACCGGGGAAAGAAAATCAACCCGGCATTTGGGGGATTACTGCCCTCCTGGGGAAAGTTAGGAGGGAAGTTTCCTGGATTGGCAGCTGCCTGGTTGGATTCCCCCCCCCCTTGGGGTGGGAGAGTCCACACTTAGCACAGGATGGGTCTGTTGCCCTTGTAACAGGGCTGATATAGTCAGGGGAGTACGGGGTCCCATTTGTGGGGTTACCTCCCTGACTTCACGTTTGGGACTGGCCGAGGGCCTTCTGTGTCTTTGGTTAGGAGGATTTTGCATAGGAATATTTTTCGGTCCCCCCATCTCCAGATCTAAAACAGGGGTAACCTTCACCTCCGCCACCTTAGCAGCATCAGGGGTGTTGGTTGGTTTGGGGTTTTTAGTTTCTACCGGTTTCTGCACTTCATAAATGCGGGTTGCCTGTCCAATGTCCTGGTGTAGTGATCTCTTCTCATGAAAGTCCCTCACCAGCTGGGTCATGATGTATTTAGGGAGTGCATGAAAGAAAGTATTAATGAACTCCCTACTGTCTGTGCGCACCCTCCTGGTGGTCTGCGCAAAGGAATGTTTTATCTCTTGTACAAATACTTGTGGGGCCTGGTCTTCCCCGCATTGCAGATTGTAGGCCGCCTTGCATGCCTCTTGAGGGTTCCTATGTATGGAGAAATGCTTTAAGATTGCTGCCCTATAGTTGGACCATCTTGAGTGGTTCTGATCCTCCAGCCACGCAAAGAAGCTGGAGTAGTCAGGGGAAAATGTCCACTAGACATATTGAATGCAACTTTGGCTATCCTTCAGGTGGAAAGTATCCATCATTTGCTCATACAACTCGAGGTGCTCCCAAACTGAATATTTGGCATTGTTGTGATAGGGAGTTATGACGCTCCTAATGTCCTTGATTTGTTTCAGGGAATCTTTCAGTAGGGCCCTCTCAATATTTTTGGCCTTTTTCGTCTTAGTCACCCTTGTCCACTCATCCTCTGACTCAGAGGCACTGCTACAGGAGGTGGCTATCTGTTCCTCTAGGCTCTCCCTAATTCTGCAAGCTTGGGAATGGCTTGCAGAATGTGGGAGCCTAGTCTCTTGAGACCTGTGGCGATCAGAAGAGTCTTCTGATTCTCCCTTGCTCCCAGGATTGGCTGAGTACCCCCCACTGCCCTAGTTGGGAAGAGGTTTTTAAGATACTCTTGGCGGTTCTAGTTCCATGGAGTTCCCCACCAAATTTGACAGACTGATCCCTTGGTAGGTGATATTTTTGAGGATCCAATCCTCTGATTCTTCCCTCACTGGAGTCTTAATGATCAGAGAGGTTAGCCCTCACATTTGGGAATCTGTACAGGGAAGCCCACCTATCCATTTCTGCTAGGCACTGTCAGTCCCATATTTTCCATTGTGCTGAAGTCTACTATCCCCGTGGCCCTTGGTTCATATGAGCCAGTGGACATGAGGGGGGCAGAGTCCATGGAACTGAAGGGATTAGAGTCCCTGATGACAGGGGGCTGAGGTTATGCTCAGGGGTTTCTCTGTCCCTTCTTATCTCATCTCTTTCAGCCCTTATTCCCTGATGAAATGCCAAAATCTGACCCTTTTACTCTTCTATTAAGGCCTTACTGGTCTCAATGATTTGCTCCTGCATGGCTAACTGTTTGTGGAGCCTGTCATTCTTTTCACAGAGAGCCTCATTGTCTCTCTGTGCTTCCTGACTGGGTTGGAAATATTGGGCCAATTTTTGCTGCAGGAGACTCACCTCCTGAGTTTGGTCCTTATTGGTCTGAGTGTTCTTTGTCAGATCATCCTCTACCCATTTGGTGTGCTCTAACAGCTTTCCATGATCAGTTTTAATTTCACTAAACTCCTGAAGGGCCAGCTTTCTTTCCTCTTACTTAGTTTTTAATCGGCTGACTTCCTGGCCTAAGGCATCCCTCTGCTGTGTTAGAGTGCCCCTCTGTGCAGCCAGGTCATCCCTCTGTTTTTTAATTGCACTAGATTTCTGGCGCTCCTCATCAAATTCCTCTTGAGAGTGGATGTCTTTAATAATTAATGTATTATTTTCCTCTTTCAAGGAGTCGAGACGGTTTTGTAAGGTGACTATCTGTTCTGCACAGACTCTATTATAATTCAATTGATGCTCCAGTTTCTGTTGACTCTGTTGTAGAGAGTCAACTCTTTCCAGATACTCCTCTTGCAGTATCTGTAATTTGAGATCGTGTTCTACATTCTTTTGCTGCAAGAGGGCCAGATCTTCTTGGAGTTTGGTAATATACTGCCTAGCCTCTGTTTCAGATTCTTGGTTATCCTGGAACATTTGTTCTGCAGAGTCCAGATCAGTCTGGATTTTCTGCAGTGCTTCCCCTTGCCTCTTGGCCAAATCTATATTGTCTGCATGCTTTTCCTGTATGATTCCTATGTGGAGGTACAGGTAGGCCGCTATTTTGGCAATTTTACACTGCTCCTCTTTTATTCCTGGGGCCATGTACAGTTCGCTAAGCGCTTGATTTAATGGACCCTTGTCTTGCCAGATATCAAGGTCGATTGCAGTGACTTGTCTTATTTCCTGCTGCCATACCTGTTCATCCTGTTCTGGCCACTCACCCCTGACAAACAGTTTGTGCAGGGTGTGTTCCCTAGCAATATTAATTTCCACTGGGGTCGCCATCTCAGAAATGTCAATTTACTTCTGACTTATCTCAGGGTTAATTTACTTTTGCAAACAGGCCCAATTATTTTGAGTATTTCATTTGAGGGGTGCTTGTACAGTGTAGCACAGTACGACAACCCAACAAGGTGTATGTACCCTGCAGGCTAGTATGCTGTGTTAGACTGTCACGAGTGGTAGGTCAAATTCAGGATCCTGGACACGAGCCCCCACGATGTAAGGGATTTCAATCAGGCGCACACCCAAGTCTCGCCCAGCATGTAGTGCGCAAAGGAAACCCTTATTGATTTTTGTCTATAAGTTCAATATTCTGAATGATATACCACTCATATCACAGCCTTCTCAAAATACCCCCCGGACACACTGAACCAGGAATCAGGCTAGTTTGTAACAGTAAATATTTATTTCTGGATTGAGAATGTAAAACGCAATATATTTTTAATAGGTAACAACAATCACCAAGGGGTGACAAGGACAATGAATAATATCTTTAATGCACTGGGAATTAGGTAATGAACACAAATAGAATGCAGCAAACAAAAGAATACTTTTGGATTGGTTTGGAACAGAGAGCACTGTGGTTAGAGGTTCCCCCTGCGACACCCCTCGACCCACCAATAGGTAATTTAAATGGATGTGAGGAAAGAGCAGGTACTCAGGAATAATACAGACCAAACAGAATATCACCCCTTCCTCCCCCTCTTAAACACAAGAGAAAAACGGATTTGACTTTTCAACTGTTAGAATGGCTTTGAAACTGGCTGAGCAAAAACACTAAATGGGGTAAAAAATGCTTACATTATTATACATTTCTATGGGAGCTGCTTTGACCAGATACAAGCAATCAAAAGCAATGATTTAATCAAAAGAAAACAATTGGAATCTCAAAGGCAAAGTGGGAAATAATTTAAAGACAGTTCACACGTGTAAAACCTTTGCAAAATGTAAATTTGCAGCAAACTTTTACTATGCAACTTTTGATAAAAACGGGTCAACTACACTGTTTCACAATGGGTTGTGGACGTAGCTAAGGGTGTTAGGTATCAGTGGGAGTTGAAATTTCATTTATATCTTTTAAACTGAGGGAGGTATGGAGGTTTTAGTGGGAGGTGTTTTTTGAAAATAAAGACACACATTTGGACAAGAACTTCAGTTTAAAACCAGAAAATATGGATTATGCTTTTACTTAAGGCTAGAGCATGCAGGCTAGACAACCAGGTTGGAACAAAGTAAGCTCTGAGACTGATTTATGACTTCAGTAACAGATCCCCAGTACCTTGTGGGATTTTTGGATCAGAGTTACACAAATGAAAATGACTATGAAAATGATGCTTTAGCAAATAGACAGAATAAGATAGCACTAAAGATTTTGACACTGTCACTGGTTATGAAAGCAACGATAGTTTAGATATTAGGGTGGAACAAGATAAGGCAAGCTATACAATAGCTCTCTAGTGTCCTGTTAATACTCACAATTCACTGGGATTTAAGATTGTTGGCCCATCAAGATTCTGGTCAATGGATCGGGTCTATTGGGGAAGGACAGCACATCAGCTGGGATCAGCTAGGCCGGTCACCGGAACTGCACAGGATCTGCCCTTTTTGTTTCTGGATATTTGAGATCAGCAGGATGGCAAATTCATCAGGCAAGTGTTATGGTAGCAAGCCAGATAGTTTCAGGATGCTTCCCCACACCACTGCGCTTCACTGGGTTGTAAGGATTAGTTGAGGATTAATTGAGGATTGAGGCCTAGCTGAAAATGGTTCAGCTACTGCTTGTCCTGGTGATTGGCATCTGGATCTGGAAGGATGTTAAATGCTAGATATTGAATGCTGGATCAGAGTGCTTTGCTGGAATCAGAAAAGAGAGTGTGTATGTGTTGTCAGATGTCTCTATTTATCCTTTCAAATGACATCACAATAATGGGTGTATGGGCCGGCTTAACTGAACTCGTCCCTGTGAAATGGGATTGGATCAGAGCCTCATCTCCACCTTGCATCAGAGTGATTGGATCAAAGACATATGATGTCAAGTTTATGGTTTAGTTTTTACAATCCTTTGATACCTCCCCTAGCCACTAGTATCAAAATCAAATTTTGTCCTAAATACATATTTATACAGTTGTAACCTCTACGATAATCACATACAAGGATTATATATTTTATGGAGTATCTGTTCATCAAAATCCCACAGCTGTGAGACCTTGTTTCGCTTTTTTGCAGCATTTTCTGCATTTCGGCATGAACACATTTTCCAAACTTTCTCCAAATTTCCACAAATATGCGTGTTTACCATAGGAATGTGTGTGTAAAGTTTAACAATTCTAGCATAAATACAGTTCCCAAAAAACCACATATATTTCCATTCCTGTTCACAATATGCTACACAGATCGACCACGTTTTGAAATATAGGGCCAAAAATTAGATTAACAAATGTGCCCTTTTTATATTTTTGACCACTTCTGATAGCGAGTTTATAAGTCTCTAAAAAATGTTCATTACATATTCTTAGCAGAAAATGGTCAGCCTTTTGTCTGTCTCTGGAGGCACGGAGCAGCCCCCACCTTTGGGATTTCATTCTGGAAGCCTAGTGTACAACCTCTTCACATGTCCATTTCTTGGCCTGGAGAATCTGCCATTGTTCAGTCCTTGGTAGCAGATAAATGTCTGGCCTACCCCACAATTATCATGTGTCAGTGAGCATCTGCTGAGATCAATGCCCTCCCCTTGCGTGGAAACCTGTTTTTCAACCTCTTGCAGGCCCAACCAGCCTAAGTTAATTTTTAATTTCTTGAGATTTATTTAAGATCCGGCAGATCTTTAATTTAAGACAACTTTAAAGTTTAATCAGGAGAGCCCATTTGACAGGGGCTGTCACTCACAGGTGTGGCTGCACACAGGTTTTTGACGGGAATTGTCATTCACAGGCAATCCAGTTTTGCTGAGAAAATGTTTTGCTCTTAACATTTCAGGACTTTGTAAATTCACAGTGCTTCATTAGATTAACTGAATTTTAGCACCAAGCAAGATTTTGAGTGTTGGAAAGTGTTATGTACAGGCATTTTGAAGTTTAAGCAGCAAAGTAAATGTCATTTACAGGCAAATTTTGGAATTACACTTGCAAAACGCTGCTTCTCCCTCTGTACTCCATGTTTACTTCTCATGGAGCCCACTGGCACTTTTTCTGCAGCGTTGTGCTCTGTTCCACCACCCGTGCACCATGGGTGGCAGGTTGTGCAGCCATCTTTTTGTGTGTTGAAAAAACGCAGTTTTGGAGGGTTTCACACGCACAAGGGTTTTGCCACCATTTTGCTGTTTCTCGCCCCATAGATAGCAGAGTGAGGCCGGTTAGTATAGCAGAGTGGGTCAATACATCCCACATATTGTATCCATTACAGGAGGGAAGGTCTGTAAAAAAATCCATTGGCAGCGTATGCCAAGATGCTGAGGGTACTTCTAAAGGACGTAGCAGACCTGCAGGACTTTGTTTGTGGGACTTGTGTTGTGCACAGGTGTCACAGGTTGCGATGAACTGGACAATGTCCTTTGGCCAAGTTGGCCACTAGTAATTTTTCTTTATTTTAGCTTGGGTTTTGGCTATTCCTGGATGCCCTTCTACTAATGAATCATGAAAGTTTGCGATGATTTGATTCTGTAATTTCTTATACGGGATGTACAATCGTTCTTGGAAGTATGGTAGGTTGTCCACAATATTATACCAGTCTCCCTTCCCTAGCCATTCCTGTTGCGCTGGTGGACTCATCCAGTGTTGCAGGTCAGATTTTAAGTTGCATAGAGTGGTGGTTGTGGCAATCAGCTTTGAAGGCTGCCTTAATTGCTAGCAGTCCTTTATCAGTGATTGAATAATTCTATTCAGGGGCTGAAAACTTGCAAGACCAGAATGCCACAGGATGCAACCGACCTGTTTCGGGGTCTCATTGTGACAGGACTGCTCCCATTGCTATGTTGGCAGCATCAGTTTCGACCACGTATGGTAGTTCTGGTCAAGAATGCTGCAGAATTGTTGCTGTGGTAAATGCTTCTATTAGCTCCTGGAAGGCTTTCTCTGCCTGTGCGGACCAATTAAATTGCTTATTTTTCCATAGTAAAGAGGTGATTGGGTGGACGATCTGGGAAAACCCGGAAATGAACCGGTCTTGAAAGTTGGTGAACCCGAGTACACTCTGTACTCCATTTATGGATGTCGGTGAGGGCCAGTTAAGGATAGTGTCTACCTTGCGCATGTCCATGCGTATGCCCCGTGGTGTGAGAATAAAGCCGAGGAATTCTACCTCTGTCACATGAAAGAAGCATTTCTCCAATTTGGCATATAGCCAGTGTTGCCACAGTTTCTCCAAAACTGCCCGGACATTGTTGACGTGGTCCTCCTTGGTGGTCGAAAAGATAAGAATGTCATCAATATAGAGAAGAGCGCAGACGTCCAACAGTTCATGGAGCACGTCATTCATGAAAAATTGGAACAATGCTGGGGCATTACATAGTCCAAAGGGCATAACCTGTTATTCATAAAGGCCATATTTCGTGCGAAAGGCTGTCTTCCACTCGTCTCCTTTTTTGACTCTTACTAGATGGTAGGCCCCTCATAAGTCTAGTTTTGTATATATCTGAGTGTTTTTTACTTGATCCAAGAGCTCTGGGATAAGCGGTAAGGGGTACCGTTTTTTTACCGTGATCTGGTAAAGTGCTCTGTAGTCAATCCAAGTTCTCAGGTCTCCCTCCTTTTTAGGCACAAAAAAGAGGGGCGTGGATGTAGAGGACTTGGATGGAGGAATGAAGCCATTTGCCAGATACTGATTGAGATAGATTTTTAGATGCTGGTTTTCCTGTTCTTTTAGGGCATAAATCCGGCTTCAGGGAACTTGAGCTCCAGGTACAAGATCAATTTGGCAGTCATATGGTCTGTGCGGAGGTAGGGTATTCGTTTGCTCTTTTTGAAACACATCTTGGTAATCAAGGTATTCAGCTGGTAGTGAACTGGTGAGGCCCAGTATGGTTTCTTCCTTTGACGAACCTGGGTTGGTAAGACCTTTTAATGAGAATCCCAGTCAATCTGGGATTGTGGGTCTCCAGTCAGGGCATTCCCAATATCATCTGGAAAACAGGAGCACCGATGCGATCGAAGGTGATGTCCTCTTGGTGACCGTCCTGACACAGGAGCGTGACCTTCTCGGTGTAACGCGTCACTGGCCGGATAATAGCTGAGATCCATGACATTTTCTGAAACCTGCTTCTGTCGGAGAGGAAGGCCCATCCAGATAGCCAGATCTTGGTCCATATAATTTCCAACAGCTCCACTGTCAATGTATGCCTCCAAGACATGTATTTTCGATGATTGCTTGTGGTTTACAAGGAGCACAGGGATGACTAGATGTGAGGTCTGTATAGGTTCCTTTTCACCGCTCGACAAGTGGACCCCTACGCTTGCCAGGAGTTGGAGTTTCCCGAGTCCTGTTCTTCTTCTTCACTCTTGTTAGTTGCTCCAACTGCTTTCCTGGGTGGTTTCACTGGGCATTCTCAGAGATAGTGACCTGCCTTACCACAGTACAAACAAAGCTGCAGCTGTCTCCTTTTCTCCCTTTCTGCCTTGGTGAGTGGGCTACGCAAGCCTCTGCTTTGCATTGGCTCGGACTGATCATGTGATTTGGTTTGATTCTCATGGGGTCGCACGTAGACCGACTGCCCCTCGGTCTTGGCCTGATCCATCTTGAGATACTGCAATCTGTGATCGAGCTGCACTGTCAGGTCAATGTAGTCAGCACATCTTTCCAGGGGATTTACTACTTGGGCTAATGAAGGAATCGATATATGTTAGCAGGTCTTGATTACCCTGCCGTAGTGATAACAGTTCATTGTCCGGAGCACGCCCTTGAGTATGCCATGCAAATAGTTTCTCCATTTCATCCTGGAAACCTGCTAAGTCTTGAAGCAAAGGATCATCCTGGTTTACCAAGGGTATTGACCAGTCCGCAGCACTACCTCCCAAATATGAGAGTACAAATGCCACACTCGCTTGATCATTGGGGAATGCCCCAGGTCTGCAGATGAAATGTAGATGACATTGATTCATAAAGATGGTGCACTTATTCGGATCACCTGTGAAGCTTTCTGGTGGGGCTAGGGGAACTCCCCCCTGGAAGAACCACCTGTACTGGCATGGGCTGTGTAGACGAGGCAGGAGGGGCATACCCTGGCATTGAGACCTGGCCTGCCTGTGCCTGAAGCATTTGCCTTGCTAGTTCATCTGTCTGCTCCCAGTTCACAATTAGATCCCTCCTTAGGGCATTGGTTTCCTGTCTTGAGGCATGAACTTCAGCCCGTAACTCTCCCAGTAATCGGGCCAACTGGTCCATTTCAGAAGTTTCCATAACGTCCAGGCAGTGATTCAAAGAGGCTTCACTTTCTGTTACACTCACCTGGTCTCCACGGAGGCATTAAGGGGCATGGTTGCAGCCCTCCCAGGGGTGAGGTCGCTTGAGTCAGACTTCCCCCTCTGCGCTTATGTGGTGACTGGTGGTAATACGTGATGCTGCTTGAGACTGCTCCTGTTGATTAGTTTTTGCAAGCACTTCATTCTGCTGCTTCTGGCAGGGGCACTTGTATGATCTGGACCGAGTTCCTTCACTCGTCCCTTGAACATGGTAGTCCAGTCCTGCTGCAACTAAGGCACTGTACTTCAGGTAAGTGTTAATGTTTGCCTTTGTCTTTCCTCGTCTGTTTTTGTTGTATTGTAAAGTTTATTGTCTTGTATTGCTGTCCATTCCACTTTTGATGTTTGCTCTTTTGCTTTCTTTCCTTGCAGGTGATGTTGCCGGCCTGGCAGAAGCTGCGGAGCTCGAGGCAACAGCTGGAGGGAATGAGGAATGAAGCTGCAGCGGAACAGTAGCTTGTAATTTGTTAACTAGGGGCATGCGGGGTTCAAATGCAGTGCGGCCCAAGGACGGATGTTGTAACCTTATCTTTCTTCTTCTTCACAGGGTCCGAGTTTGTGGATGCGGAGTGTGGTGCTGCGGCATCAGGATCAAGTTCACTGGATATCAGGAGATGAGACTGCAGATGAAGTGATGAATCACCGGTTTCCTGGAGGTGAGTATGCAGGAGAACGCCTGGTTTTGAAGGTAAGTAAACTGGTCCAAGCGGCGGTGAGCGTCACGTGCACGCGAGTGCATAGTAACGCGAAGCACCAGCCTTAAGAATGGAGCAGTTTATATAGCTGAGCTTCTGAAGCCACACCCATCAGGTTTAGCCTGCCTGCCACACCCTGCCACACCTGATGAGTCAGCACATGAAGACCAATCCTAGGGAGCCACACCCGATGAGTCAGCACATGAGGATGTTCTCTGGAATAAAGGCTTTCAGCTCTTGGAAAGTTCTTGTAAAATAAGAGCACTCCTGCACTGAAATGAAGTAAAATCACTCCTGCACTGAAATAAAGTGTTCCTGCTCACATCTCCATATGAGCCTGGCGCCAAAGGTGCCAGGACTGAGTCCAGCCAGGGCCCCTTTGTTTATAGGTCCCAAATGGACATGCAAGTCAAATGACCCATTGCCATGACAGTGAACAAGATTGTCATGTTTAACTTAGTCATTAGGTCTCGTCCCAAGATATTTAGTGGGGTTTGTCTTTAATATAATAGTGGCACATTCATATCACATTCTCCTATAGAGACTGGAAGTTCATTTGTAAAAGGAACATGACTTGTTGCTCCTGTGAAGCCCTGAGTATATATAGCATCGCCGGACAAGAAAAACTTGCCTTCACGTATACACAAGCGTGTTGCACCTGTGTCAACTAAGAAGAGATAGTCTTTATCCCCAATAATGACATCTACCCTTGGTTCCTCGTGAGGGTTTGATGTCACTGATAGGATAGAACACATCAGGTTTCCCAGTGAGCTGTCCTAATACATATGTAACATTGTCCCATGCTGCGTGAATGGACTTCCTCCATCACCAGTGTTAACTCTTATTCCAGAGTTCAATGCCTGTCCTGCACTTGTTGTCTGTGACAGTTGCATCAGTGACTGTTGAGACTGTCCTTGTGGAAAACGTATCAATTTCTGACTTTCCAAGCTTTGCTGCGCTCTGGGTGCTTGCTATTGCACTGTGTGATCCTGTGCAACTCCATTTCCTCCCTGCTGTAAAAACACAGGTGGATTCACCATACTTGCTCTTGTTCCTTGGTCATTTTGCCTCATGCCTTGACTTCTGCATGTGCGTGCTAGATACCCTGTCATCCCAAACGTCCAACATATTGGCGGTGGTCTGATTATTTGCCCATTTGACATATCCTAATTGCCATTTTGCATGTTTTGAAAACCTGTCTGATTGTTTTGAAAGTCTCCCTGATTACTCTGCGATCCTCTTCCTCGAAATCCTCTCCCTCTCAGGTAAAACCCATTATTGCCCTGATTAACCTGCTGTTGATTATTGACCTGCTGTATGTTTGCTCCGTCCATGCTAGTTAACATTGCCCCTTCAATGGCATACTTTGACAATTTTTTCTGCACTCATTTTGCCTCTTTGCCTTTTTGCGTGCAGCCTCTTTTTCACGATTCTTCTCCTGCAGCAATCTGCAATAGTGAGCTATGGTCAACTGTATTTCAGACCACGGTTTGGTCTTAATTCCTACCAATTTCTTGAGCTGCTTCTGTACCTGATCTGGCAGCCCTTGGCATAGTATATGGTAAAACACGGGTATAGATTTCCTCGAAGATTCATGAGTTTCAAGCACCCATGCGTCTTTGGAAATTCTGAATGTAAAGCAAAGGATCCTCTGACTCCTTCATTTTTCGTGTCATTATAGCTCCCGTGTCAGATGTATCCAGGTATAGCAATCGTAATGCTTTCCATACCGTGGCTCTGCAATTGGTAAATGGAGCTGCATTGTGTGCAGTATTAACTGTAGTCATGCCAGGGTAACCCGCACGTGTCCACACATCATCAGCTCTATCATCAAGTATGGTGATTAAAAGACCCTAAATATCTCCAATAGCCAATGTGTTCCCTCCCTTCATTTTTTCTAGCTCATGTATTCATTTTCCGGCTCCCGATGTTAACATTGGAGGCTTATTTTTTGGTTTTCTCGATCCATATCTGACCACAGAACATACTGTGGCCTCGTTCCTCCTTTCTCGAGTAACAGGAATTGCGACGCATAGTGCTCCGTCTCTTCTCTGATCATTTTCCTATCCACTGCAGGGGTAATATTCCTGCATCGCCGCTTACCTGGCAATGTCCTTAGTCGGCTCACATAGGGTGATGGAGATACTCCCCTCTGACCGTAAGATACTCCTTCATGTTGGTCTGACTGCGTGGCTGACTCTGAAGCATATTTCATGTCTTTTCTCTTCTTCCTTTTCCTCATATTCCACTCTTTCTGCGTCTGATATTGTCTGTGCCCAACTCGTGCAACTCCTCTCATCTTTCTTGTTCCAATTTAGTGTCAACCTATCTAGGGACAGCTCTATATTTTTACTACTTTGAGAGGCATCCTCAGTGTCATACAAGTGAGTGCTTTCGAGACGCTTGTCCTCTCCTCTCCCTTGGGGTACTTGTTCTAGTCCCATTTTATCATATATCCTATCGATCGTCTCTCCGATGCTTCTGGTGTTGAAGTCATGCTCGATATTTGCCCTAGAGGTGCCCGGTACTGAATCGTATTCAGGAAAGAATTCTTCTATGTCTCCCCAATCTACTACTGGATCACGTTTTTTAACCTCTCTTTCCAGATATTCAAGATCTCGTGCTCTTTGTCTCTGCTTCCGTTATATGTCGTCATTGAATTCTCTGCGCTTCCTTGCTTCTTCTCTGACCCTATCTTCTTCCCGTTTCTTTGCATCTCTACGTTCATTTGCCCTTTGTAATTCCTCATCCCTTTGTCTCTTTATTCTCTTTTCTCGTATCTTTTGCTCTTCTTCTTCTATCCGCTTTTGTTCCTGTCTGACCTGATCCTTAGCTGTTCTCTGTTTACGATCGCCTTGTCTTTCTTGCTCCTCACAATACAACTGCTCTCATCTTTGCCTATCTTTTTCCTGATCCTTTCATCTCTCAAACCTCTTTCTTTTTCCTTCTCTTTTCTCTGTAGATTGTCTAGCTCTCCCTTTGTTTCACGTCCTCATTACCTTTACCATAAAGTTCGAATAGAATTTGACCTCCCATCCATTCGTTCTGTGTGAATGTTATCTCATCAGCTCTATCCTCATCTCCTTACCATTTTTTGCCCTCTCTATTCGCATCTGGAGATGCACTTGTTGGCGCTTGATCTCCTTTTTCTTTCTTGCTCCTCCCTTTGTCGCCTGGGACCTTGGATGTGACATCTCTATCTCTGTCTTTCTCTGGGTTTTCGTCAGTAATTTGCGTAGGTGAGTCATATGCCGGGTTGCTATATCCTGTGGCAGCTTTAAGTTACCTTAGCGGGTATAATCCTTCATCTTTACTGACTTCACTTTTTGTTTCAGATGGGGCGGTTGGCGCGGAACGTGTCTCAGCCCCATCTGTGCATATGTTAAGTATCCAATATAAGGGTGGCGCCTCCTCCTTATCCTCTCGGTACATCTTCCAAAGTTCTAACTTTGTCTAACTTTTTTCCAGTGTACGTGGTGTGCAAATATGTCGTCATGTGTTGCAGGGCCGTTTTAGACAGCGATCCACCCTGTGGCCGTGGCATAAACATTTTGTTGGCAGTTCCCCTAACCCATTCTGCACTGTACTTTTTCAGCTTAGGTGCATGTTTTGGCAACTGCTTGCACAAGTGTATTAACGGTGTAATATCTTCCATACTTAAAATGATTTCTCTTCTCCTATTTTTTTTATGTTACTTAAACAAAATCAACAATATGAGCGAGCACCAATCATCACAACTTCCAATCCCATTTTTTCACAAAAATGACTTGGTTTCTTTTTCACACAACAACCATCAAATCATATTATACAGTGTCTTAGCTAAACAATCGCAGAATTTTCGTGCTAATTCCTCCAAAAATGTCTTAATTCTTATGATGTCAGAGAGAAAAAGGAAAAAGAGAGAAGAAACATGAGACAGACTAGACAGACTAGACAGACTCCAGCCGGCTACACAGATCTCTGCCCCTATAATTTACCCCGACATGGGGTGTAAACCCATCCCTTTCAAAAGTATCTTTAACTGCTTTGGTCTCCTATTTTGTCCTATCTTATTCAGGACTTTGAATCCAGGCTTCTTCTAACCGCTATATTAAAGCGTAGGTATTTGGCCGTATTCTCTCTCTGCTCAGGTATCCTCCTGGTATCCTCTTCTTTGCTCGAGTACCCTCTATATATTGTTTGGTCACCCTCGAGTCACTATTTCTTTCC
Organism: Ambystoma mexicanum; assembly: GCF_040938575.1. Taxonomy (NCBI): domain Eukaryota; kingdom Metazoa; phylum Chordata; class Amphibia; order Caudata; family Ambystomatidae; genus Ambystoma; species Ambystoma mexicanum. Next base: position 457,169,375 of record NC_090928.1, read on the forward strand.
CCTTATATATATACATTGTACTCTATTTCTAACTTTATAATTGTTTCCCGCCTCCCACCGTTACCATCCCTTACTTGTTCTAAGGCATGCACATTTTTTGCCAAAGCGTTCAGACTTTTTCACTCACTGTTCGCATATTTTCCTCTCTGGATCCTCGGGATCACCACCTTCGTTACCGCCTCTCCTGCTGTTCACTCGATCGGCTGCTCGTAGAAGTGGGAATGGGTTTTTGGGTGAAACACAGGTACCTTCAGACCTCACCTTGCAGGTTTTTCAATTTAATCTAACCACTATCTACGGGGAGCTTCTCAGTCTACTTAGTCATATGGCAAAGGACTTGTGATATTGCCGAGGACCTAAAGTTACTTTATGTCGATGGTGTATGGTTGTATTATCTAATCGATAATCGATAAACTATACTATCTCTGCTACCAAGTGTGCACTAGGACCCCAACTGGCCCATAAAGGTGAGGGTTGCCCAATAGCACTTTAAGATGATTAGCAGCACCCGTGAGATGGATGGGGATGCAGATTAATACTCTAGCATCAAATCAATAATGACAACTCTATGGTTTGGCTAAGGGAGTCCGTTTAATGACAAGTACAAAAAAATGGGGCTTCCTGAACATCAGCTATTGCTTGATCTTCCTTCTCGCTTCAACAACACCAACAAAATTCATAATAAAACACATCATTAATACTAAAAACTCGCCATCATTGACGTGTAACGCTTAAAATGTTGCATGCAATTCTATTGGTTCTAGGAAGGTAACTTTAATATAGGTACTATATCTGTATATGGTAACGGAGTGAGGGAATTGGATAAACAGTGTCAGGTGGGGCATCTAAGCCCTTCCTTCAAAATAGATACTGTGGATGTCACTCAAAGTACGACGTCCCATTGGTTCTACTAACCATAGGACCCTTGATTACTTGGTCCACTATGATTGGGTTGGCAGCAAACCCACTCAAACTTTTCCACTAGCTTAGCAGCGTGCAGAATAGCCGGCCAGGTACAGGCTGCTCATCTGCTCCCTCAGCCTTTCTCCAATTATTGCTACAATCAATTATCACCTCAGTGGTCATGTGTCTATTATTTATTTGAGGTTGGCCTAGAGACTGCATCTCTGTCTGGAAAAGTTCAGATATCTTTGCATGGCACACAGCCATGCGTAGGTGTGAAAGTTCAATTTCTTCTCGCATGGCTGGTCACGTGATTCAGACATTGTGAAGTCGTCTCATTCTCCATGAAATTTGTGTATTTGATTTTAGTTTTTGCCCACTACCTGCCTTCTGCTTCTTATCTTGACCTCTCTGAACAGGATACTCTGTTCTTTGCTTCATTAATTGTAGCTACTGTTGGTCTATTTCAGCTGATACGACCTTGCATGATTTGCATGCGTCTGGGTTTATCTCTGTCTTTAGTTTTCGAGTTACGTACTAAGGGGCTCCTTATCTTGAGACCTTTAGTAACCTTTGGTAGATTCTGCTCTTGTGCATAGTGGAAGTATGCTTATATAAAATGCTCCTTGTGGAGGTAGTTATGTATAGGTGGTGCTTGCCGCAATCTATCTTATTACTAAGCATAGCAAGCCGCACAATTTGTTTAGCTTTCTTGCGGTTCCAAGCATATGTACATGTGTAAACTGGCTGAATATCTTCATCGTGTTCATGGAAGCTTCTTACATTTGACATTGTTATTTCATTGTAGGTTAATGATGTCCCTTATCCATGATGTTTCGTCTCTTTTCGTCATTGCAGGTTGTCATATCTTCTATATGTGAGTCAATCCGGTTTCTTGTGACGTCACCATTCGTCTTCCTTTAGTATCTTTTTAGCTTCTTCAGGGACTGTGCTCTGACAATCTTCATTCTGTTTCATTTGTTGATATGGTTTTCTCAATGGATACCTTACTGTCCAGGTTTTCTTAGGTTTCTGTGCTTCAATAGGTGTGGTTCTTCGGATAGGTACTTGACAGAGCCCCACTGCACCTCTCTGCTGGTTTATTTGCTCGTCAGATGTCACATATTTTGGCGTAAACGTTCCTGGTACTTCAAAATGGACGGTTGGATTGTGGGTCGTGCTTGGGACCTCCTCTACACTTTGCAAAGGAGTCTGCTATTTCTCCCAATTCCTTATAAATATTAAAGAAAGGCCAACAATAGTTCTAAACATGGATGTCATTTAGGTGTAGCCAGAGTGAGCAGCTGTAACCCCTGTCAAACCCTTTGGTAACTGTAGCACTGCCCTTGCCAGCCCTGGCCAGCTGGTATTCACACTTACACCACAAAACGATGTAGCATTCAAGCTGGGGAAGAGAGCTCAGCCAATTAAGTGGCTGGAAACACGGGCGAGAACTGTCAGTGTAGCGCCTGTGTTTCCAGCCACCAGAGGCCCTTCCCCAGGTGTTGACATTTTTTGTCCCCCGTTTGGCAAACCCTTCACATCATGTCTCAGACCCCACTCCACTTACTTGCATGGGCTCCAGCACCACTGTTCCTTCCTGTCGTGCCACCTGTCATGACTACTGGGTTCCCCCTCGAAAGAATTCCCAAATTTCCTGGTTGGCCGCTTACAATTCCTGGTCTAAGTATAGGTAGGGGTGGGCTATGCTACTAGGGCTCTTCCTCATCAACCAACATGGCCGCTTGATGTTACAACCCCTAGATTGGGCAAGCGGTCTAGTTTTCTGTCACTCTGGAGTACTTAAGCCCCTCCCCTTTGTTCAACGGCGCTTCGCGTCTTCAGCTGTGTTCAGCGGACACTTACCGCGGTTCATCCCTCTGACAGGAATTCCTCAGTTCCCTTGTAATTCATAGATACCCCCTCTATAGTGCCATGGTAATTGTTTTTTCCCGTGCCATTCTGCAACTACTATTCTGTGAGCTCTGTGTGGAGTTGGCGTTCGTCAGTGTGGAGTTGGCGGGAGACACATTCCTTTTGGCGTTTCGTTTGTGAGGAGTTTTCGAGACACTCATTCCTGTTCTGTCTCCTTTCCACAGCAAGTATCATTTACCTCATTAGCTGTCTCCACTGATTATTCATTCTTAATGGCGAGTGCTCTGCTTGCATTCGTTCTCCAAGGGCAAGTGTATGTTTTAACTGCCCAGTAATTGCATTAGTATTACGGAGCGAGGGGGTTTAATGTAGAGATTTTGTTTTTAGGAACAGAGGTGTTCCGCTTTTTCTGTCACAGTTAGGTACACTAATTCTACACATGAAGGTGCCTAAAGGTTAAATGTTGCGCATGTTCAGTTTTAGACACATTAGGGTGTTTCTTGCCAGGAGTTGTTAGCAATATTATTTTCCGGCTGGGAATTGTCAGGAATAGTACTTTTGAGGGATTTCCAGGAGTACCGGAGAATAACCTTACCTCCCCAGTCACAGTTGTGTTGTTGGAATAGGTTGAATGTTTTTCCACCTCAACATTAGGCATTTTCTCTACACCCTACATTCCATATAGGGCTTCCATCTCCCCTTGTTTAGGCCACTCTTAATTTTAGCCCTTCTTCAGAACACGCACCCCTGCGCTAAAGCAGGATGGAGAGCTAACCAAATCACCAACTGAGGTAATTGAACAATACAGTTGTTGGGATTTTTTGACCTATAATATTTTCCCTACATTAGGACGCATTCCAATTGTTCTCGTGTGTAATTTGTTTTCTGTGGTATAGAAAGAGAGTCCAGTTGGGGTAGTGAACAACAGATAACTGCGCACCCTGAGAAGTTTCAGAATATCACGTGGTGTCCCCGAGGAGTCTAAGGTAAGCGTTACAGAACGCGAAGCCACCATAAAAAAAAATACTCCGCCTGGGCATCATGGGAACTTCTGAGGTAGACCAGTTAGCTCAACTACTGGGAGAACTTCGAGCTGAAGTCCATGCAGCCCGGACCGAAACTGGTGCTCTTAGAAGGGAACTGGGAATCAATAGGGAACGAACTGAAGAATTGGCTCGCCAATTATTACAGAATCAGGCGGGACAGGTTCCCCTTCCTCAAAGTAATGCCCAAGCTTCCTCATCAACGTCGCCCCCAGTTCCAGTCCAAGTGGTGATTCCAGGAAATATTCCCTTGGCTCCTCCCGAACGATTCACGGGGGACCCAAAAAGGTTTGCAGTCTTTTTAAATCAGTGTAGACTACATTTTTTGTGCAGACCTGGCGTGTTCTCCACCGACCAATCAAAGGTTGCCTTCGTGTTGTCTTATTTAGGTGGTCATGCAGCTGATTGGTCCATTCCTTTGGTTAATTGGGATGATCCCGTATTACAGAACTTTTCTGAATTCCAACGAGAGTTAGAGAAACTGTTTGCGCGTCATTCACAAGGCCAGGCATTGGACAATGAGTTACTGTCACTCAAGCAGGGCAATCAGGAGCTGCTTCCATATGTAGCCACTTTTAATCGATTAGTGGCAGAAACTAATTGGCCTACAGAAAAGAGAGTGATGTTGTTTTATCGTGGTCTGCGCAATCAGCTGAAGGATGTTCTTGCTCAAGTTGTCATCCGCCTGAATGTATCACAGAATTCATAGATCTGACAATCCAGTTGGATCATCGTCTTCAGGATAGGAGAACGGATCGAGCTTGTCAGGACAATCGACCCTTTGTAGTCCGTTCAAGGGAACCAGTGTCGAAGTCAGGTTTAGATGTTCACAATGAACCCATGCAATTGGGTGGAATTCGAGGCCCTATATCCCAAGCAGAGAGAGAGAAGAGACGACAACTGCAGTTGTGTTTGTATTGTGGCAAGGCTGGTCACTTTTTAAAGGATTGTCCACTAAAACCTTCACGGAAGCCTTTAGGAGGAATTAATCCGGATAAAAAAGAACAGACGGCGGAAAACTCCAGTGCCCGACAAGTCTAGAGGTCCGCTTGTCGAGCATGGAAAAGGTTGCAGCGACCTCACACTTTGTGTGTCCTATAGTCCTTTTTTGCCAGAAGAACCCCACAGAGAGGCATGCATTAGTTGCATACATAGATTGTGGGGCCATTGGCAACTACATGGATCAACATCTGGCTAGTAAATTGGGATTCCCCTTGAGGAATAAGTTAGAAGCTGAAAATGTTTCCGGGTGGATGGCACACCTTTGGTGTCAGGTCCCGTAACCCAGTGCACTGACCCCCTTATGATGCTTTGCCAGGAAGGACACAGGGAGAGGATCTCTTTTGACCTGATTCAAGCTCCTCAATTCCAGATCATCTTGGGGATACCTTGGTTGGAGAAGCATAACCCTGTGATCGATTGGTGTTCCCGGACATTGACGCTTAACTCCAAATGCCAGAGTATGTGTTTTTCTGCAGAAGGTTCGGAAAACATCAGGCAGCCTGAGATAACTAGCAACACTACCTTAGGTCTCATAGGTTTGCTACCAGTAGAGTACAAAAAATTCCAGGACATTTTTCAAGAAGAACGACAGGCGGAAATTTTGCCCCCACACAGACCTTATGACTGTCAAATCATTCTCATTCCAGGGGCTCAGCTTTCTTGCAGCAGAATTTATGCCCTCACTGAAAAAGAAAATCCTCATCTGAAGTCTTATCTGGATCAATACCTGGCCAATGGGTTTATCAGACCTTCCAAGTCACTGGTGGCATCTCCTCTTTTTTTTGTGCCCAAAAAGGAAGGCGATTTACGAACCTGCATAGATTAAAGACCACTGAATCAAATCACTGTGAAGAACCGCTATCCTCTTCCCCTTATTTCGACTTTGCTGGATCAGGTGAAACAGGCACGAATATTCACCAAGCTTGATCTTAGAGATGCTTATCATCTCATTCGCATTAAGAAAGGTGAGGAGTGGAAAACCGCTTTTCGAACGCGATTCGGGCTCTTCGAATATCAAGTCATGCCCTTCGGGCTTTGCAATGCTCCTGCTGCTTTTCAGTCCTTTATGAATGATATCTTTAGAGAACTACTGGACATCTGTGTGGTGGTCTATGTGGATAACATTCTAATTTTCTCTGCAAACCTGGCGGATCATGTTAAGCACGTGACATCGGTGCTTCAAAGGCTCCAAGAAAATTCTCTGTATGTGAAATTGGAGAAGTGTCATTTTCATGTCCCGGAAATTGAATTCTTGGGGTTCGTTCTTTCTTCAAGTGGAATCAAAATGGATAACAGAAAAGTTGATGCCATCCTGTCTTGGCCCGCTCCAACTTCTGTCAAAGGAATCCAGAGTTTTCTAGGATTTGCAAATTTCTATAGGCGGTTTGTTTCTGATTTCTCTCGCCTAGTTCATCCTATCACCTCACTACTTAGAAAAAACAGAAAATTTGAATGGACCAATGAAGCGGATGAGGCATTTAAGAAACTAAAGGAGCAATTTACTGCTGCACCTGTTCTCCAACATCCGAGACCCGATCTTCCTTTTGTAGTTGAGACTGATGCTTCAAATGTAGCTATGGGAGCTGCGTTGTCTCAGCGTGATCCTGGCACCCAAGAATTGCACCCAGTAGCCTTTTGGTCAAAGAAGTTCTCTGCTGCAGAATTGAATTACAACATTACGGATAAGGAGTTTTTGGCTATAATTTGTGCCTTGAAGGAATGGAGGCATCACTTGCTGGGTGCACGACATACTGTGACAATCTTCACCGACCATCGGAACTTGCAATACTTACGCTCAGCAAAGGCACAATCTTCAAGACAGTTACTATGGGCTCTCTTTCTCGCTGAATATGACTTTTTTATTATCTTCAGAACAGGAGTGCGAAATGGAAAGGCTGATGCCTTATCTCGAATTGGTAATGGGGAAGAAGCCTATGTGCCGGTGAATCCTGTGGAGATAATTTCTGGAGAAAAGATCCTAGGAGTAATGAACACAACAGACTCTGCCTTTGAAGAATTAAGAAAGGAAATTCGAGCCCACCTTACGCAGGACGAATTGTTGAACTGGGAATCCAGAGGAGAAGGTTTTACAGTGCAGGAGGGCCTTCCCTTTTATCAGGAACGGTTGTACTTGCCCACGCCCCAACTACAAGAAAAGGTGGTTACAAACTATCATGATGCTCTTTTGGAAGGTCACCCCGGAATCACAAAGACCATGGAGAAGGTTAAGAGGTCATATTGGTGGCCTACTTGGAGAAAAGATATCATTCAACATTTGGAAACTTGTGGTAACTGCGCTCAAAACAAAAATCAAAAGAAGAAACCTGCTGGCTTGCTTCTTCCTTTGAATGTGCCACCAACCCCCTGGCACACCGTCTCTATGGACTTCATCACAGATTTGCCTCCTTGTGAAGGGTTTGACACGATCATGGTGGTGGTGGACTTGTTCTCCAAGATGGCACATTTTATCGCATTGAAAGGATTGCCGTCAGCCTCAGTGCTGGCAAAAACCTTTTTGGAGAATATTGTGAAGTTGCATGGCTTTCCTACGGTGATAATCTCTGATCGAGGAAGCCAATTTGTCGCTAGGTTTTGGAGAAAATGTTGCGAGTTGGCTAAAATCGATGTACGTTTGTCCACCAGTCATCATCCCCAAACTGACGGTCAAACTGAGCGAACCAATCAAACCCTGGAACAGTACCTTAGATGTATGTTACACCAACTAGAAGACAGCTGGCTAGACGTTTTGTGGATAACTGAATATGCATATAACAATTCTGTCCATTCCTCCACTGGTTTGAGTCCTTTTTACACCCTGCATGGTCGACATCCACGTACCTCAGCTTACGATCCACCTGAACCGTTGGAAATGCCAGCAGTGAAATCTCTGCATGAAAAAATCACCACTGCCATAGCTGAAGCTCAAGAACAATTATCGGTGGCTAAAAAATCCCAGAAAAAAATTGCTGATGACAAAAGATGTGTTGCACCAGAGTATAAGGTGGGAAATTTGGTTTGGTTAGCCACTCGAAATCTGACCTTGAAGAGATCTAGAAAATTCCTTCCCCGCTTCCTGGGACCTTTTGCCATTGAAAAAATCATCAATCCCGTGGCCATGAAGTTAACCCTTCCAAAAACCATGAGAATCCATTCGGTATTTCACGTATCTCTTTTAAAACCTGTCTATCCAAACACACGAATTTCCGAAGCACCAGCCCCTGTGGTTGTGGATAATGACCAGCTAGAATATGAAGTTAAGGCCATCTTAGATTCCAAGATTGTGCGTAATAAGCTATTCTACTTAGTGGATTTGAAGGGATACGGCCCTTAAGACAGAACTTGGGAACCCTGTGAGAATGTTCATGCCCCTAGGTTACTCAGAATCTTTCACTGCAACCACCCGTCCAAACCAGGGAGGGGGAATTTCAGTTTAGGAGGGGCTTTGGGGGGGAATACTGTCATGACTACTGGGTTCCCCCTCAAAAGAATTCCCAAATTTCCTGGTTGGCCGCTTACAATTCCTGGTCTAAGGATAGGTAGGGGTGGGCTATGCTACTAGGGCTCTTCCTCATCAACCAACATGGCCGCTTGATGTTACAACCCCTAGATTGGGCAAGCGGTCTAGTTTTCTGTCACTCTGGAGTACTTAAGCCCCTCCCCTTTGTTCAACGGCGCTTCGCGTCTTCAGCTGTGTTCAGCGGACGCTTACCGCGGTTCATCCCTCTGACAGGAATTCCACAGTTCCCTTGTAATTCATAGATACCCCCTCTATAGTGCCATGGTCATTGTTTTTTCCCGTGCCATTCTGCAACTACTATTCTGTGAGCTCTGTGTGGAGTTGACGTTTGTCAGTGTGGAGTTGGCGGGAGACGCATTCCTTTTGGCATTTCGTTTGTGAGGAGTTTTCGAGACACTCATTCCTGTTCTGTCTCCTTTCCACAGCAAGTATCATTTACCTCATTAGCTGTCTCCACTGATTATTCGTTCTTAATGGCGAGTGCTCTGCTTGCATTCGTTCTCCAAGGGCAAGTGTATGTTTTAACCGCCCAGTAATTGCATTAGTATTACAGAGCGAGGGGGTTTAGTGTGGAGATTTCGTTTCTAGGAACAGAGGTGTTCCGCTTTTTCTGTCACAGTTAGGTACACTAATTCTACACATGAAGGTGCCTAAAGGTTAAATGGTGCGCATGTTCAGTTTTAGACACATTAGGGTGTTTCTTGCCAGGAGTTCTTAGCAATATTATTTTCCGGCTGGGAATTGTCAGGAATAGTACTTTTGAGGGATTTCCAGGAGTACCGGAAAATAACCTTACCTCCCCAGTCACAGTTGTGTTGTTGGAATAGGTTGAATGTTTTTCCACCTCACCATTAGGCATTTTCTCTACACCCTACATTCCATATAGGGCTTCCATCTCCCCTTGTTTAGGCCACTCTTAATTTTAGCCCTTCTTCAGAACACGCACCCCTGCGCCGAAGCAGGATGGAGAGCTAAACCAAATCCCCAACTGAGGCAATTGAACAATACAGTTGTTGGGATTTTTTGACCTATAATATTTTCCCTACATTAGGACGCATTCCAATTGTTCTTGTGTGTAATTTGTTTTCTGTGGTATAGAAAGAGAGTCCAGTTGGGGTAGTGAACAACAGATAACTGGGCACCCTGAGAAGTTTCAGAATATCACGTGGTGTCCCCGAGGAGTCTAAGGTAAGCGTTACACCACCACTATAGTCCCTTTTCTATTTCTATTGTGGCAGCAATCTTATTTTTGTAATTTCTTATGGGAGATTTGGCTTGAGCAATATTTGTGGCATCCATTGCCCATAAAACAATGAAATAATACTAATTTACACGCCAGATTAAACCCTGGGGTGTGAATAGCTATCTGATGTACGTCATTTGCCAGGATGAAGGTAAATGAAGTCTTTATTAATCTTCAACGTTACAGGGCTGCCGCCTTCCTTGTCCCTGAGCAACTTCCAACGGACACATTTATTAACATAACATTCTTTAGGCTCCCCAGAGATCATGAGGTTCACTGTGATGTCACCAGCTGCTGCAGTGTTCTATATTTTGAGTATGTAAATATGTACATTGTTAATCCTTTAAATATGTACACTATAGAACACTAACACTCCCATGTCGGTGTGCATACAGGGCCGATAACAGCCATGAGTCTTTGCAGAAGCCTTTGCTTTGCTCAGGGACTGCCTAGGCTCAGACTGGTGCACTGTTACTGGCCCTCTTCACCCCCTGAATCAAGGGTGATTGCTATATTTAGTGAAAAAGCACAAATGGACAGAACATTTTTTTAAATGTTGGTATTCAAAATATAAGTGTGTGCGGCCTCATTCTCCTTTTCACAATTACAATTACTTGTTTAGTGGAAGAAACTCTCACACGAAGTGGCATCTTGAGAATAATTATTCATTTTCTGGGAGCTTTATTTGCCTTTTTGTGTAATTCCAATGCATGTGTGTGCATGTCATTTGTGTGTGCCATTTGCTTAAGTGCAAACATTTTGAAAATGTCTGAAAGGGATGGTGATAACTCAGTGAATTAAGTGCGTGGTACTAATGTGTTAATTCTGCAACCCATCACATGTGTGATTCCAAGCATCATACTACACAAGAGCCATCTCTTCAAATGACCAAATGACTACAAAGAATGGCATCTGACAGATAAACATGTGCCAATGCTTTCACAGGCAGCGCACCTCACACTGCAGGAACTTATCTATTCTAAGGATAATGGGCCTCATTATGGGTCTGGCGATAACCCTACCGAGCATTCAGAGCGTGCACATGCAAAGAGAGGAGAGGGGAAGAGGGACAGAGGAGTAAGTGCTAGAGTGCCCATGCTTGTGAGTGAGCAACAAGTGTAAGTGCCTAGAATAGGAAGTGCTTGGGAACAGTCATCTGTAAAAATAAAAAATAAAAAATAAATGGTTAAGTGCAGGCCTACACCGGCGAAGGACAATAAGTGCCAAGGCAAGTGCGGTGTGTAAGCAGAGGATGAAGGTGTTTGGGTGTGGGAGGGAGGGCCCCGAAGGACAGATAAGGGCCCTGGTCACCAATCACAGTGACCGTCATATTAGCATAGGTGGGAAGAAGGGAGGAAGGGGGTAAAAAGGAAAGTCTTGAGGAGCTTCCAGAATTTGAGGAGGTCCGGTTCAAGACGAAGAGGAAGGGGGAGGCTGTTCCATAAGAGGGAGTCAGCTGAGGAAAGAGACTGGCCTGCGGCCCTCTGTTGAGCAAAACGCTTGGCCCACAGAATGTTAGTCCCAGAGGAACGTAGAGGTCTAGAGGGAGAGTAATTAACTATGGATTTAACAGACTTGCTGAAATAAACCCTCTTTAGATGAAGTAGTGTTGAATTAACAAAACACTGTGACACACATGCTGAGTTATATGTTAAAGTGCTATGAAGTTCAATTGAGCTTTCACATTGATGGTCTTATCAATAAGGGCTATGAAAGTGCAGCTGATAACCTTTGAAAATCATGCCAAGAATAAACGCAGATGGGACCATCCAGAGTGTCCTGCATGTACGCCCTATCCTTTTTTTCCCCGGGCACCCCAACACTTTCAGTCCTTCTTTTTGCCTCATTTGAAATGCCGCTCAGCACTAGGTCTCCACACTTATCCTCACCATCTAACTCCGCCAATGCGGAGCTTTTTTATGTGGGAGAACAAATTGATAAACCAACACAAAGTTGATCAAGCTCAACGATGCAATTCTGAAATTAGAAACCAGGGTGTATGGAGTCCAAGGCTTTTGCTCATAAATGACATTACAATATACCAAAAAATATATCAACTCTGAAAATGTCTTCCTTTACGCATTTTAGCCTGTGTACAAGGCCTTTAAACTAGTATAACCGAAGACGTCCATTCATCTGTAGCAGCCAAGCATTGGATTGCAGCTGCTCGCATCAACGTTGGACTGAGAAGGTAGCCTGGTCTCCTCTGTGCTGCTTGCTTGCCTCTCCCAGGGCTGCGTCACCCAGGAGGCAGCAGCTCCGCAGATCACAGACAATTGCATCTTTTGTCAACGTTGCTGCCATCACGTGAACGGAAGTGACCCTGATGGCTCCTTCCTGGCCTTCGCAGTTCCCCTTCGTCCCCAAACCCCATTCTCGTGGCATGTGGCTGGAATGAGCAAACTTGCCCTTAACTTTTGAAAATAAGCCGCTAGCGTCGTGGCAGTGCTGTGTCAAAATGAAGGCGTAAACAAAGGTCTCCCCAATTCCCCTGATTGCATTAATCATTCAGATGGCGTTTTAGCATTCTTCAGGCTCTGCTGTTGTGCTTCCAAATTAACACCTCCAGGTTCAAGGGAATAGAAATTAGCTGAATTATCTGGCAGCCCCAGATGTCCTGGCGTTCTTCTTCCTTTTTCTGATTTAATATGCCCGAAGAGCAGTTATGATGCAGAAAAACTGCTAATGGTCAAGAAATAATTCATGACACGGGTAATGGATGGACTCATCTTTCTTTGCATACAAAAACGATTAGGATTGGGCGTGCATGATAGATGCCATTTTTCTTGGCAGTGCCTTGCTGCTAAATGCACGCTTCCCTAGTGCGGCAGCTCAGACCCTGGCACAGGGCCTTGGCCTTGAAGGTCAACTCCCAGAATGCTGTCATTGCTAATCACCTGCCCTGGTGTAGTTTTGTACATCTTTTACTCTAAAATGCCCCCAAAGAACGAGGACCAGTATGAGAAAATGCTCACCACTGGAGATCATTACATCTTTCTCTCATCCTGGGGCCCTGACACGGGTGTGATCAAGCGAACTAGGATGTCATCACTGCACTGCCATGCCACACAGTATTTATAAGTGCATTGCCATCATACTACATGCAGATGGTAGTGGATTTCCGTTCTGTTACAATTGTCAACTGTGATTCTGGCAGACTGCAGACCCGGGAATAACCATGAAGCTGTGTCTGTGGTTTACACGTGACCAAAGGTCCTTTCCTCTTTTCATAGCTTGCAGGTGTGTGCACATCAACATAGGTGTACCTAAACCATCAGCAGGTAGATTGCAAGGCGTTTTGGTTTAATGCTGTTCATACAATCCAGCTCCTGAATGGTGATGGTTTATAGAATATTCCAACGAAAAGTTGCTTATGTTAGATGAATGTTTACTCCAAAGTGTCTCTTTTCGAAGTAAAAGCACTGCAGGAACCATCCTCCATCTTGAATACTAGTTCTTAAAATGCAGGCAGCGCAATGTGAAAGAAAAAGCTACCCATAATAGGTGCTACAATGAATACACGTGGGTGGTATCGTCCAGTAGCACGGTACCTGTTCCCAACAGGAAGGGAGAATTGTGCCCACACTACTCACTTCATTCCTGGTGCAATCAAAGAAAGGTTTGCAAAGGCACTATCAATCTGTAACCCAGCCTAACAAGTACTAGGTTAGGGCATATGGCCACTGCACTGGCACATTATGTTACGTAGATCTTCTATTATTTACATGACAAACGTGTTTTGCTTTTTATCACATAATACTGAAAACAGTGGTATGATATAACTGACCATAAGACCTAACTAAAGAGGAGAACCTGGTGCTAACTTCGTGGGCAGCCATAATAAGGCCTCAGCACATTCATATTGGGATTGGTGGGGCAGATTTTATATATATATATATATTATTTTAAATTCAAAAACAAAAGATGATCTTGCAGCCATGTTACCTTAATTAGGCCAGCCAGTGGTATTCCAAATTCTTAATGCTGAGCCCCACCTTGAGTATAAATATTGCTGTCGAGCACCACCCTGTTGTGTATATTGCTGTTGGGCCCCTCCAGATGCCATATCTGCTAAATTGTCTATTATAAGCAGTCAGTCTAATCCCTTTTTGAAGAGCCTCGTACCCCCATGGGCTCCTTCGGGCCCCCACCCCTAGAGTTTGAAGCCTTATTTTTGTCTGCTAGCTTTCAAGACCACATGGTTCCTCTGGTGCAGCAGTGCACAGGGGTTTTAGTGGGGAATGCTGCAGTCAGCAGCCCTTTCATATTTTCTTTTCCTTTTAATGTGGATTTAGAGTTTCAAATCTAATTCAGTTTTCAAATAGAAACAATGTTTATGAGAAGTAAAGGGGCAGAAAGCATATTTTTCGCAACAGCATTTAACAGTGGTTTTGCCTTTTAGAAAGGGCATCAGACCTGCCCCCTCACTCACTAAATATGACTCTGATCCCAGGAGCTATGGTAGTACCTTTGCAATTGAACCTCTATCTTTCAGGGATCCGGGGATGGAGATGTACTTTGCTGCCCCATTGTAGAGACTCATTTAAGACACCATTCAGAATGCCACAAACAAGCAACACACCACCAGTGTGCTGCTTTTGGCAGTCCCACATGCCATGAGAGAGTGTTGCTCTCCTGCGCACAGCTCAGACTGACCTTAAGAGCAAAGGGGCAATGCACCACATGCAGGACTGTAAAGACGCCTTGGGAAGTCCCCAACATTACACAGAGGTTCTGGTGCTAGATCAAACTAAACACAATAACTGAAATAGACGAAGTGCAAGGCAAAACCCTGCTTTATTGACATCAAAATAAAGCAGGGTCACCATACAAGCATACAAAGCTCGAAGCTCCCAACGTGCTCATAAAAAACAACAGCTTTTAACATATTTAACATCATAATGTACCAAAACCTATGGAGTGAGGGGATTTGTTACAGGGATTGACTAGATATACCTTATATAAGGGTTAAACATCTGATTGGGTAACACCAATCTGATGGCTCCTCTTGAGACCACCTCTAAATTGATAATAATAAAATCACATAATCTGTACAATAGTCTATTGGTTGGCCTAATACGTACTGGGCAGCCTAGCATTCAGGGTTTTGATTGGTTGGCTCCATACTGACCAACCTTGGCAACCGACAGGTTGTCAATACATGAGCCAGAGAGAAGTAGGGGGACAGAGGTTTTTCTATCAATTAAAAAATATACTATCCCTTATTCCTAGGCCGTAAACCAGAGTAATTTCTTTGTGTCTGGAAATTTGCGTGAGGAGCGAGTCAGGTGTCCTATCTATGTTTGTTGCTAATGAATAGACACTGTTTTGCAATTATGGGTCCCGTGTGATGAGACTGTGTTTGGAATTATTTCACCCTGCATTTATTCGGATTTGAGATAATATTAGTGCAAGTGTTATGGTTATTTTTACCAATGGGGACACTCTTGAGCTATTCATCATGGGGTCTTCTTAGGTTATTATCTCTGTGATTTAAGCATCTTAATAACTCGTGAAGCCTTGAGGCTTTTCATTAACTTAAAAGCGTGCTAAAGGCTCCCATTTTGGAAAAGATGGCTGGCCACTATTGTTGCGTTTCTATGATAGTAAACTATATTTGTGTGTGGTTCATGTTGTATTCAGTTTATACATTGCTTATGCTAGTATTCTTCATGTCTAAATGCATATTTGACCTAGTGTGCATATTGACCTAGTGTGCAGATTCTTGATGATGAGTGCATATTTATTTTTTGTCTAATGCATCCACATTTAATGATGCAACATTAACTTGGTTTTACTTGTGCCATCATCAGCTTAAATTGTGTCCATCTCATGCTGTATCTGCCTGGGATAAGGGCGGTATGGTTGTCCTTATGAGTAACGCTTCTCACCTGTGCGCTATTGGGGCAGGGGCGGGGCAGTAGCTATGGATGATGTATTCATCTGCCGCTCAACAGGACCAACATGATAGTGTAAGCGCATTCTTTAGTCAAAGTGGGCAATTTGTTATTTTTTTTTAACTAAGACGACTAGTCTGATCAGTTATTCAGTGGTTGAAGTGTATGAAAAGAAGTAAAGGAATTATGTTCCCTGCTAGCCTGCCCCCGCTCCCGACAAATCCCATTGACACGTCCCTGCCATACGCAATCCAAACCCCATTCAGTGCAGTGCACTGAAGTGCAAGTTTCAACTTCTTCCTACACTTTTATTTTAAAATGAAACAGTGTTAGGTCAAATGTTCAAATGCAAAGGGTCGAATGACCTTTAGATCGAAAGTAAAATGACCGAAAAAAAGGATTGAATTTGTATTTATTTATTTTTTGTTTAGCATATATTAAAAACTTTTTTATAAAAAGAAAACGGGGGATTGGGAGGAATCCCCCCCCTTAAAAAAAATGCGATCCTTTTTTTCTGTCATTTTACTGTCAAAAAAAGGCATTCAAGCCTTTTGTTTTCGAACGTTTAACCTAGAACCAAATGAAACCATTTGGGAATGGTTTATTTTTAACATAACATTGTAAGAACGGTAAAACATAACAGAGCACCGTTCTGAACCACTCCCCCCCACTTCGACCACTGCAGTTATTTCCCTGTCAAGCTGGCAGTTTTGACCAATGCTACTGAACACAATTCTTTAAATTGTAGTATTTGCAACACCTTTTAACAACAATACTACTCAAACAGTCTCTCATGAAAGGAATGTATTTTGATTCAAATTGTGAAGCGCAAGCCCGGATTTGAACCTGTGTTGCTTCCAAAACACACGCGTTGCACCTGTGCTATCCTGCCAGCCTTTGCAAATCTGGACACTTTTTCATTGGTACCCGAGCGAATTTCATGCCCCAGTCCGGCCCTGACCTTGCATCCCATCCTCTTGCTTCCATCCCCAAATGCTTTATTTGACCTCTCTATCACCGGCAGCCCTGACTCCTCAAATTGCCTTCATGTTGTGACATGAAAGTGATCAGCTGTTCTTGGGAGCCGGGGACCTGCTTTTATTCCTCTTTACACGTTGATGCAATGCTTCACAACAGACTCGAATTCTCCCTCAGGGAATCAAGCCCTCAATTGGGAGTTTCTCCAAATCAGTGATCTTTAATTGGTGGCAGAACTCCCAGGCACAAACAGGATTTGAAAGCAGTCAGGGTCGCAGGCACCCGAATTCAAGTCTCCTTTGCAATTAGCAGCTCTAAGGAAAGGGACCAGACACTATCCTTGCAAATGTAGGGAATGGATTTTTCCATAGTGGCGACCACAAGACACACATCCGAGATGGCAGCATTTAGCCGCCTGCGTCCCTAGAGCACTCTTAACAACCTGCGCACAGTGCGGAAGTCTTGGAAACTGTGCTAATTTGGGAGAGGGGAGGCGTAGCTTCTCCTAAGATGTCACCTGTGCGCACAGTAGTGGTATTGTCCTGGGAAAACGACTGCCTTTGCAATGCTCTGCTTGGGCGCCAAGCCTCAGATGTTTACTAAACGGCGACATCAGCAGTGCGTTCACGCACAGCAAAGGCCACAGCGTGGGCATGCGCGCTGTCGCTTTAAAGAGAAGAAAGAAAAAAAAAAGCTTGAGAGGATGCCAAAGCAGTCACTGCAATGCTCCCGTGGCACGATTAGATCCATGCCCAGGGTTCTATTTGCATACGATATGCAGGGCATGATTTTTTTATTGTTCTTAATCAGAGCCGAATGTCAACAAAATAAATGAAGTTGCAAGCCAGAGTGAAATTTTTATCACATGGGGGATGCGCTTTTTCGCCCATTTATCACAGCCCATATTGAGGGAGCAACATTTCTTGAAAACGTGGTAATCAATGGAGCAACTCCATATGGCAGGGATCAAAGGTGCTACATAGTGTGTGGTTCTGCTTTATTGCCAGCCACTACTGTTAATTGGACAACAAGATCAGAGGCAATATTAAAATCCAATTAAATTGATATGAACAGATTGCCAAGTGATGTACACTAATGTATAATTGAGTATCAAGCAAATGCGAGTCCCCGTCCTCAGCCTCTACCTCCTGAATAAATGATGGCGTCGCAGAGGACAGAAACAAGTTTGCACATTAGCGCCACAGCTCTGGGCTTTCATTTGTTACTTCCAGAGTTGATGGCTTTAGTTTTCCTCCGCTAGTCAGTCTTAAAGTGCCGCGCACCTTTTATTTGGCCCTCTCGGAGAATTTCAATATCTTTCTTCTTTCTTCGCTTCTTAGAAAGGGAAATCCATGCTTCATTACTTATCTATTATAGAGCGGGATCTGAAGAGCGGAGAGCTGATATTATATAGTGCCGGTTGTAAACGATCTTCTAGCGCGGCGCCGAGCTAGAGCACCGGCCTAATGCTCTTTCTGAGATATAAATTACATTGAAATGTTTTTTACTTCGAAAGGAAAACTGTGCCGCATAAGCACTGGCCTGGTCCGGCTGTGGTATGCACGGACGCAATCGTATTCAATAAAGATTTCTCTGTATTTATAACCCCTCCATGATCCAAGCTTTTAGTGCCAGGCTATCCCTCTTGATTGTTACTACCAGTGGAAGCCGCAATGGGCTTCAAATCCTTTTGTTAACTTGGGAATTTACGAAGACTAATGAGCAGGCCAATAGGAAGGCAGGAGCGCATTATGGCTCCGCTAGGTATGAAACACCCTCCACAATTTCACAGAGCACTCAGACAATAATAAACAATAAAGGCCCCGTCCAGCCAACAGCTGAAGAGCATCAGACAGTGAATAGGACTTTTTCATGAGCGTCCTCTCCATGGAGCTGGCCTTTGTGGATATCATGGGATTATTAACTCCTAAAGAAAGCCCTCCTAGTAGATGGTCAGTGAAGGCCAGCCTGTGCCAGTCAAAGAGACGGGTAAATGCAAGTGCGGTCACACCGTGTGACTTCTGCGGGTTGTGTTTTTGGAGTTATATTGTTGCACAACAAGAGACCATATTTGTTGTCTGTTCTGTGAGTGTTTCTGTGAGGTTGATGCGCTGCCCTGTGCTGAGCGATGTTACAATAAAGGACAGACCTGCATTCATTATAATATTAACTTTGGCGGGCCTCATGCCTCAATGGTTTTGTTGTGTAGTGCAGGGGGATGCAGGCTGAGTTTCTTGTCCACCCGGGCAATTAAGGCCTGGGAATGTTCTGTGGCCTGCAGGCCTGGCCTTGTGTTATGGCTACAAGAGGAACAGGAAAGCAAAGGAGCAGGCTCTCATCCCAAGCGTGAACTCTGAAATCCCAGGTGGTAATGAGTGGGTTTTTTGTCAGAGGCCACAATTGATTCGGTCCTGGGATGCACAATGACCAATGAGTCCCAGAAACGGCGAGAGGAGGCTATGTGAGGATTTGCATATATTAACCAGGCCAGTCTCTGACACACAATGTAAGATGCAGCTCCTAAGGTGTCTGCAGCACAGCTGATATCATTAGTTTTAGAATGAGCTGGCAAGGGTGAGCAGGTGTGGAAATATATCTTCAATGGAAATAGAAACAGGGAGGTGGACGAGAGACACATGAGGCACAACACCACACCATAATTATGATGTAGAAGCAGTAACAATTGTGACTTGCAAAAAGGACATGCTCAGTTCCACGGATCAGATTGTATTTTGCTATGAACAACATCTGTCCCAACTGTAGTTTTGGCTTTTTAATCAGCTAATATTCAAGAACAGTAAACGAAAAGAATGCCAAAGGTCGTTTGCCCCATGCCTGGGTTGACATAAGCCATCTACGTTAAAATAAAGAAGAAAATAAATCAAGGGCCAAAACAACTATTTTGTTTTTGAATTTCGATGTTTGGAGGGCGGGTTACACTTTTTTTTCCTTTTCTCATCTTGCTGGAGACGCCCTGCAGCCCACTACCCACAACCCCCACCTTTTTTATTCTCTAACCCATCTTCACAACTACTTATTTGAATAAAAGTGCAAAAATCCCGCAAAATGAGGTGTTAAAAATTTGCTGTTTTCAGCCTCGTTGTTTATGCATTCGTTTTTTTTAATGCAATACTACTCCATATCCTTCTCTACTGCTGGTCGTCTCATTATGTCATCTCTCAAGTCCTCTCATCACTCACATTCAGACCAGCTGACATCCATGTCAGTCTTTGTGTCAATGGGCCTCATTACGAGACCGGCGGTAGCTGTGCCAGAAAAACCGGCAGGCTGCTGCCAGACCCATATTGATTTACCGGCTCTGGAGTTGCCGTTGTTCCGGTAATTCCAAAGCTGGCATTCTGTAAATCCCCATTCCCATGGAGTCCAATGGGGAATGAGGACCATGGAAACACTGGTACTGTAATTAACAGTGCCGGTGTTTCCATTTCCGTCTGCAGGCCAGACCTGGCGGGAGTAACACCACCCGCCTGCAGAACTCGTAGTTTGCCGGTCCGGCAACAACGGTGGCGGCGGCTTTACCGCCATTGCTGTTTCTGGACCGGCAACCTTGTAATGAGGTCCAGAGTCTCTAGAGAATGCTTTGACCAGAACTAGCCTTGGACAACTATGCAGCACTTCCCATCGGCTTGCCCCGCCCAGCACTTGAGCAATGTACTCGCCTCTTTTATGCTTCACAGTTGGAGCTTCAGGGCTGCAGGCTGAAGGCTTTCTGTATTGTTGGCCACCAATTGAATCCCTTCTTCTCCCTCTTGCCCTCTTCATTTACCTGCTGCCCACACAACCCACCAACACAGACAACACTCTCTCCATTTGGAACTTTTAAAATAGCACAACACCAAAATAAATAAACACGTTGTCTATTCCCCGTTCAGCGTCTACCACCACATTTCAAACACCCTGCTCCGGAAAAGTGACAGATGGGAATATAAGCGGGAAGAAGGAAAATATCAATTCTCTGGAAGATAAAGGGTCTAATCGAGCAAACCAGTAAAGCAACTTGGAAGCAACCACAACATATCACAGGTCGACATTGCTAAGCTCCGCAAATCAACAGAATGCATCATCATCAGTCGATGAGAGGGGGGACAGTCTTAACGGTAAGATATTGCAAACCTAGTGATTAGGCAGCAGAGAAACAGTGCCTGTCATCTAACGAATACATCAGCAAGCAGTTGACGTCTACTCAACACATTATAGGAATTGGTCCGAAATAGTATGGCGTTCACAATATCTCCTGGCCTTCTTCTGCATCACGTACCTTATAGGAGGGGGAAGAGGGAGCACATTTGCCCATCCCTCTTCAGGTGAGTACAACTTCTGTCCTCAGGCTTGGAAAAACATAATATGTATGCACCAAAATCACAATTCTGTACCTTGCGGTACAGTACATGTAACATCACTCATCTAGGCCGTGCACAGCAATAAAGCATTGTAATCACTGCCCCACCACCAATGACGTGCGGCACACCCCATCAGTAAGAGCAAGTGCACGCAAAATAAATATATATTGTGTTACTGGGACTTAAAGAGTACACCACTGCTCTTCCTTGTTCTCTTAGCACACTAGCGGATTTGAAATAGAGTGCTCTGTTCGTTTACAGGAGAAAGTGGAAAATGCAGGCTAACTTTCCTGTTGTGTTGATGCTTGTACAATGGAAGTGCCCTGAGCTGTGCATGTGGATCTGCTTCTAGGTGTTCTTTCGGAGGGCATAAAGACATTTGTGTCCAGAGCAGAGCCCCATGTGCCGTGATGCTAGAATGCATTGGCCAGTACTGTGGTATGTAAGTTGATTGTAAACGAGTAGCATTTTGTTGTCTGATGTCTTTTGGGAGGCTTACTGAATTGCCCTGTTTCAATGGCTAGCTGGCATGTATATAGTGCTTTTGAGAGTAGAGGTTAAGAATGTTAGGGCAGGTAGGTTAGTGAAGGACCTGGTGGGCAAATGGGTGCATCCATGTGGTGTAGTCATGGTGATATCTAGGTAGGGGGCCCTTTCAATGACATCTTGGTAATGGTACCTACTTTTGAGGATATGTCCTAGGTCCACCAGGAGTGGGCTGGCATTTATTTGCACTCAACAGTGTGCAGGTTCTGGTCATTGATGAGAGTGGGGAAGCATGGGAAGGAGTGGACAACTTAGGAGCATGCTGCCGTGTTTACCAAGTAGACAGTGGGTCAAAATAGTTCCTGAAAAGAGTTCATACTGGAATTCCAGGGAGGACAGAGGCTGCATATCGGAAAGCCTGCCGAGGTGCTTCAGCAGTTGCTGGGAATCTTTCAGAGTGGGAGGAAGAAGGTATGGACTGGTGTCTGTCGGTGCTTGAGAGCAGAATAAAATACATTTCGTTTCAATAAGGGGATTTGTGGGCTTGTGCATTTATATTTACAGGCAAAAAGAAAGAAAGTTTAAAAGGAAAGGAACCTTTAGGTGTCTGTTGCTGTTGAGAGCTGGAGCATTTTACTTTCATTTTAGGTAGGACGTGGAAAGAAACCATAGCATGTTAGGCATTCAAGTTTGTAGGAGAGAACTTCGGTGCAGTAGTTTTCTGATTTTAGGGTAGTGATTTTAGGCAGTGCTCAGCCAAATCTAATTCTATTTTTTATTATTACAAATGCCTTTTAAAAGCAATCTGCATTTCATAGAAAGATTGGCTTGCCTTTGAGATTGTATTAGATATATGCAATTTACTGCTTAAATGCATGGACGTAGGAAATGGGGGGATAGGGAGGCTAAATCCCGGGCACACTTTTATGCAGAGGGGATACAATATGATTAATCCTCTGCAGAATCTGGAACACGAGAAAAGAAAGGCTGTTTATTTTTCCAATTGGGAAGCATGGCCTTCTTTTTAGAAACCTGCCCTTCTTTTCCCAAGTGCTTCCAATGTAAACAGACTGTGTTTTCCTTCCTTTGAATTGCCCATTACAGTCACTGTTCAGTAGAGTAGGGGGGGTGTGGGTGCATAGCTGGATACTGTAGCACCCCACCTTCCTGTCAGAGGCTATAGGGCAAATCTGAGAAATCAAAAACATTCTCCAGAACTTATTTTCAAAGATAGTGAGAAGATTTTAATGTTAAGCTCACAAAGTCACTAAATAGTATTTTCTTGGTATGATTCAGAGTTAAAAGATATCAATATACAAATAGAATAGTGGAATTCTGTAATGTATTAAAAGCAAATAAAAGCCATGTAACCCCTCGTGGCTCCTACGACATCCACTATTCTATTACAAAAGTACAGATGGGGGCATCTTTGGAGTGCCAAACTATTTCAAACTTCCTGCCCCCTTTCACTGTTAAATTACTTTATTTAGAGTTAGCAAGGTGAGAACTGCTCTCGTGTTAAACACATAGGGCCTCAATACACGGATGGCGGTAAGGGTTTACCGGTACTGGTATTTTACCGGTACCGGTAAATCCTTACCGCCTTACTACGAGGTCCCTTTGCGGGTTGGGGAATTTAACGCCTGCTTTTTGCAGTCGTTAAAAACCAACCCGCAAAGGGACCCACGGAGCTAATTACAGTACCGCAATTTGCGGTACCATAATTAGCATCTTCCCCATTCCCATTATGCCCTATGGGGTAAAAATGGGAATGGGGAAGGGCAATAGTGGAAGGGGGAATTACCGCCCTGCCAACCTTGGAATGGGGCGGTAATTCCCCTTTCCGCCAAGGCGGTGCCGGTATTTTACCGGCATGAACCATGGCGCTAATAGCGCCATGGTTCTCCGCCATCCGTGTAATGAGGCCCATAGTGGGTCATTTTTGGATTTGATGGGTTGGAGAAGAGACCTGTGTTTTTGTACCAGCAGGATTCTAAAACATCACACTTTAAAAAATAGGGTGCTTTATTGGCAGTTAATGCTGAGCGCCTGACTAGAAATCTGTTGCAAAACTGAAATTTCACAGTTTTCCATAGAGAGAAGAAGATGTGACAAGTCACTGCAAGACACATTTTTAAGACGAGGGGTGGATTTTCCTTATGGTTTTGGTTGGGAGGGTTAGGTTCAATGGGCAAAATTGACTCTGCAAATCACCACACTGGTACAACCCACGTGCAGAATGAAAGAACAGATAACAGATAGATGCTTGAGTAAAATGGAATTCACTACCTGAACAGTCTTGGCTGAGGTTCAGTTTACCAACCTGGACCTACCCTTCTACAGAAAGAGCTTTTCAGTCCCTAGCCCTGGAGATGCCTCATCTTGGTCCCATTTCCTATTGCATATACTTGATTGCCTCTAGAGGAGAGCTGCTGCCTGCTTACTTCACCACTTACCCCAGAGCAGGAATCTCATCAGAGCCTTTACATTTTTTCTGTTAAAATGTGCCATGGTGCTTTGGGGGCTGGGAGTAGGTACCCCGGGTTGGAACAGAAAAATAAAACCTTTAATTTGGGACATTGCAGACCGTCGCCACCTTCTGGCATCTCTAGCAATATTCTTAACACTCTGTTGCCTTTTTATTCAGAATTCTCCATCATTAACACCCTGATGTCAAAGAGCAATTAATAGCTTTTCACCAGACATATAGTGTTTCAGTCCCTTGCTGGCCATCTTTCCTGTGATAATATGCAGCTATTAACCACCTCGCTGCACTCTTTTAACTTTATTATCATTCAAACACCCCACTTGCGCCTCTGACTGTTTTTACTAATTTTAAGGCAAAGGGGTCTCCCAAACATCATGCTGAAAATCCCCACCAGCCTTGATACATCTTCAGCTGTCCTTGCCCCAGAGCCACCTGCCAGGCTGATTCAAATTCTACAGAGCCCAGTTTTGCTAGTACACTCATGAACACATTTAAACATGGTAAGTAAATGTGTGCTTGTATAGTTTTGCTGGACATTTA
Organism: Ambystoma mexicanum; assembly: GCF_040938575.1. NCBI lineage: Eukaryota > Metazoa > Chordata > Amphibia > Caudata > Ambystomatidae > Ambystoma > Ambystoma mexicanum. The sequence goes on from NC_090928.1 coordinate 457,193,708, forward strand.
CTACATTAACATGATGTAGGTGGTAAAATAGCTCAGTGGGTTGATGCACCAACTGCATCACATCCCATCAGAGCCAACTGAAAGCGATCAAATGAGTGCCATTGAGTGGGTTTTAGAAGCATGTGTTTAATACAAGAGTGCTAAGAAGCTGCATGATTGTGTCATGGAGAGATAAAAACAATATCATGTTTTGACTATACATACTTTAATCTTTAGTTTTGGCTGAAAGTTGGCAAAACGAAACGCCTGTGAGAAAAGTTGTTCTTTTTCGATTTATTAGGTAAATTGAAAGGAACCGTGTTCTCAGATGTGTTCACCATTAAGGACCTTCTTTAATTATAAAGCATGAAGCAAGCACAACATTTGTCCAAGTGCGCTTTGGCAGTAAACATGCCAGAACTGACCAGGGAGAACATAGAACTGCACATTCACAAACATCAACACCAGCTAAAACAAACTTGTTAGCCATGTACACACACAAACATCCCCAGCATTATGTATACACCAACCCATTGCACTACACAGCCACATCACCCCACATTGCAGATACACCCTACTCCATGGCACATCTGCACCACCAAGCACTGGGCATACACACCACACCACTGCACTGCACACCCACACTGCTTGAGACTCACACCACCCACTGCACTGCACACATGCACACACCCTCAACTCTGCTCTACACTTGCATCATCCACACAATGCATGAATGTACAAAGTTCCAAAGCTTCACACACTACCTCACACCCTGCACTCACACCACCATCCCCATACTGCATATAGTCTCACAGCTCCAAAAACTGCTCTGCATACACTGTCTCCAGCACTCACATGCAGGTTCTTTCACTGCAGACATGCTCACACACTGCCCACAGTATTGTACGGTACACACAAATCAACTTCACCACCACACACATTGTCCCAGCAGCATAACACACACACTTTCAAAAGCACTTCACTGTAGTGTACAAAGACGCACTAACCCCAGCACTGTGCACACATTGCCCAGCACTGCAAACACATACTGCCCCAACATTGCACACACAAACTGCCCAGCATTGATTGCACACACTACTCTGCTTCAGTGTGGCATCACCACTAACTTGCATGTACACACCACCAGCCGGGCACTGCATACACACACACAAACACACACACACACACACTGCCTGAGTACTGCACAAACAACATACACAGTACTGAACACTCACACCTCAAGGCTCTGTGCACAAACTACCCTCAGAACTGCACTCTGCACACACACGCCCACTATGTTGCAGCAGTGCACTACACACATACCTCCCAGCCGCTCGCACTGCCCCAAAACCACACATAATCAGCCCACTGCGCCACACACATGCACACCTACAGGATATGTCTTTGCAGGCTAACAGACATACAGAGGTCTGAGCTTACTCTGCTGGGGGTCATAATGGTATCTTGCTTTACTTTGATAAATGTAATTAGTGGAATATGTTGAGTATGTTGACTACTTATACATTTGTGGTGGAATTGATGGGAAATCATTTTTGTAAGGAAGATCACAATAAGCACTTTAAAACTGTGCATAGACTATACATGGTGTATATGAAATGGGCCAAGGGTAATTCAGAGACTTTGCTACTTTTAAAACAAGTCAAGATTAAAAAACTATTACAAGGATTTATATACACCTGTGCAAAGCAACGTGATATGATTAGCCTGGCCACAAAATCGACAAGTGGCCTATTTTTAGAACACTGGTCGCAGGCAACTGTGAAACCTAAATACCAGTATGCGTTCCCCACTGCAGCCATAGTAAGACCAGAGGCGTTGCTATGGGGGGGCTAAGGGGGCTACAGCCCCTGATCTTTTGGTTTGGATAGAATCTCAGGAGCTACAACCAAAAGGCTGGCTAGCCCCCAGTCCTGACAGTTTTGACATCAGCGTAGCCCCGGGTCTTTTCCAGACCTAGCAACGCCCCTGAGTAAGACAATGCTTAATGTTCAAGTTCAATAGATGTGATACGATGGAGATTCTTGGTGCAAAAATGGGCTATGAGATAAGCACAAGGTTATGCAGATTGTGTGGGATGGAACAAATTGAGACGGCTAAACATCTGATATGCTACTGTGAAAGCCTAGAGAACCTTTGTGAGAAATACTTCCTAAGATATATCAATTCAAGTCTATTTGAAGAGATAGAAAAATGTGGCAAAGACTGATGGAAGGAAATGATATGAATCTGATATATCATATGATGAAATTTTATGAGACAATTTTCATAATTTTAAAGGAGTTGTCTGAGAATATTTTTGTAAGCAAATTTTAAATGATGTAGAATGTGTATATTATGAAATATTGTACTAATGATGTGTGTATATCTAAAGCCAGCAATGGTTGTGAACATATTATTAATAAATACATAAATAAAATAATGGAATTTCGCCTCACTGTGTTAACTTTGTACATTTGAATCCACCATGGCTTTTGATAGACTGGCATATTAGTATCTGCCCTCTCTGTGCAAAGTGGGTAAAATGGATTCTACCATTGATGTCCAAGTTGGGTGCAATGGAATCCTTCACTGCTGTGATATCTAGACATCAGGGAACCTGGAGCTGCCTTCTAATTGGAATCATGGAGATTGGCATTGGTATACTAATTGTGCACAGCCTTGGCAATGGTATGGGTCAGATCGATGAATAAAAAGAATAGCATTCGTGAGAGGCGATTAACACATTTTTTCGATCAGGGTGCCTAATCTGAATTCCTAGTATATGGTTCTGATGCCCCTTCTGAGACCAGCTTGCCAGTTAATAACACAATTAGTTTTGAATTGCCCATTCCTCCAGCCTATTTAATATCAATTTGCAAAATATTTTACCTGAGGCATCTAATAGGGATATCGGGTGATAGTTGGATGGAAAATTCCACCCTCCATCTTGTATATGGGGACAATCACAGCTTGGGTTCCAGTAACTGGGACTTTATCTAGCTTACAAAAAAGGTTTATTATAATTTGTAGCTAGACAGCCCATACGTTTGGCAGGAATCATATCCAGGAATTTGCCCGCATGTTGGGACCTCAGTGCAACTTCAATCTCACTTGTTTTAAATTCCAAATAAGCTCCATCAGGCAAATCTAAGGTGGAGGGTTCCAAATTGCTATATTCCGCCCTGTCTTCTCTGTAAAAATCTGCAAAGTATATGAGCCACTGGTTCTCTGTATCCTTCGAAGGAGTCACCTTCAAATGAATGTCCAGTGTCCAAGGCTTTCTGATCCCTCTGCCTTAACTCCCTTGTAAAATTTCTCCCAATTGTCCAATACAGTAACCTCCTTCCTCCTTTCTACCAGGTTTTTATATTATCTTCTGATTCTTGGTATAGCCTCATGAGATTGGCATTGGTTTGATTTTAGTTTGGCTAATAATTCTCCTTTTATTAACCTGCACTCTTGATCAAACCATCCACTGATGCTGTTCGTTGGGAGCTGTGGTACAACAAGGCTGAGTGAGATGGCTATACAATGTCCTGGTTATACTCATATTGGACTCCCATAATGTCTGGACTCTTGCTCTATTTTGGCAAAAACACACCTCAAATAAAGGGAGGATCTCAGAGAACATCAATGAGATGATATGTTTAGACTCAACTCCATCCCAGGTTAACCTTCTTTTATTGCTTGTGGTCAAGATCCTCTGTCTGATAGAAACTGTCTCTTTTTACTTCTGGCCTCAGGGGCTATGAAACTAGTGGCCACTGGATAGTGTTGGTTTTCACTTCTACGATCAACAATCACGTTATTTAATAGCTTCCAATGTGGTGAATCTATTAAAATATAATAAATGTGACTCTCAACTGTGCCCTTTTTATAGGTGCATGATGGCGGCATAGCTCCTGTCAACCTACCATTACAAGCCCTAACAGCCATTCTAAAAAATATCTTGGTTGTTTCAAGGGAATGCTTGAGCCTTTTGGCTTTGGGAGAATCAGGGTGGGAATGGCCCAGATTATATTCTCATCTTCTAGAAATTCTATCAGTTCATCGCGTGGCTCAATTTGCACCTTAAAATCTCCCTCTATCAAGATTGAATCATTTTCACCTTTCGCAAGGTGTTCACCTATTACTAATTCGAGTTGCAGTATAGTTTGCATGGCACTATTGCTATAAGGATGGTTATAGATATTTGCCAACAGTATATAATGAGAATTAGGTAGGTCAACATTAAGATGCATCAAGTCAGGAGAATTAGTTACATGTCATAACCAGAGTACAATCTGGTGCTATAAATAGTGACCAAACATGAATAAAAACAATTGTTCAACACTCACCTTTTCCTAAAAAGAACCCAAATACACAACTGTAACTAAAATCAGACATTCCATGTCACATAAAAATACAGTTTAAAATACAATGAACTCCGGACCTGTTGGTTAATTAATACACAATACCACAGCTAAATCCCGATTATGTCACAACTGTACAATCTATTGCCTATCTTACATATTTATAAAAGTGAAAAATTGTGGGTTTGTTTGTGGCATGGCGAAGTGTTGTTCCTTATAAAATTCGACACTGTTTCCCCAATGTGCACCAAATATTGCATAGTTACCCGTTAGGATCCTCTGGACAATACTGGCTACATAACCTTTGGACACACCTCCCGTTCCCTTATTTGAGCAAAACTCAAAATGTATTTGTGGCTTGGTGAAGCGTTGTTCCTTATAAAATTCCACACTGTTTCACCAATCAGCATTACATTTTGCATAGTTACCTGTTAGGACCATCCAAACATTACTGGCTACATGACATGTGAACACTCCACCCTTTCCCCTGATTTCAGCACAAGCCAAAATTTCTTTGTGGGTTTGTTGCTTGGCAAAGCATTGTTCCTTATACAATTCCACATCGTTTCACCAATCTGCACCACATTTTGCATAGTTAAGTGTTAGGACACTCCGGACATTACTGGCTATATAACATTTGGACAACCCATCCCTTTGGCCGGATTTCAGCACCTTCACACATGAGACAGTTGCCTGAAATCGACAAAACATAAATGTGGTCGTAGAAGGACTGGCCCTCAACCCTAGAATGCATGGTTTCTGGGACATGTGCACTGCATTGCACCACAATGAACTGCACCACGCCACTGTGAGTCCAAAGGTAGGGAGGGAACTCAGAATATCCCAGGATGCAGCAGCACTCCAACTCTCGCCTCAGCAAACCGCACACATCCATTCTCAGTGCAGTTTACTTCAGAGTGCAAAGCACATCAAGTGATAAGTGAATCAGAACAGCGGCCTACAGGATCATTGATTTTCAGAACCCGTTTGGAGAGCGGGCACTTTTTGTTACTTTATAATAAATGTGAAATAGATGCAGGCTGCAGACATGAGAAAATGGAGCAAATTGGGGTGGAGTGTAGCTTGCTAAGAAGAGAAAGGGCAACTCAAAGGCCAAAACATACAGTCACTGCCACAATAAAACAATAAGTTGAAGTTGTTGTCTCAAGATGGAAATGGGAATGAAGGAAGAATGAGGTCACTTCCTTAAATGTTGTAAGAGGACCTTTCAAATACATCCTCAGGTCCTCAAGGCATAGAGGACGCACATGCAACTGTACGTACAGGCAAAAATATGTACGAGCACTGCAGGCAAAGAACCTTTTAATCTAGACACCGTATTTCTTGCAGCTTGTGTCCGTAGTCAAATCAGCATTTAGCAATATAAAGCAGTGTACAGCAATATGTAACACTGCACAGAATATAGTCAAATAACATAGCATAAAGTATATAGGTCACTCCGGATGCCTCTTGTGATTGTGCCTTGCTCAAGCCTTGCTCGCCTCACCCTGCCTTGCGCAGCTTGCCTCTGTCTCTGCTCACGTGTGGTTTGCGGTTGCTTGGCTCTCTGAACAAAGTCTGCAAAGTCTCCTGTAACATGCACAAAATGCCAGGAAGCAACAACCAAGTGCCAGTGCCAATTTAACCAACACTGGCAGGGCTTCACGCAGGCGATGAAAGCCGGTGAGAACGAAGACAATAGGCAGCTGTAACAAGAAATGCGGGGAGAGCTCGGTCAGTGCTCCGCTCCACAGAGTGGGCTGTGGAGGGCAATACGCACACCAAGGGAAGCAAGTAAAACAAGTGAAACACGGAGAGAGTCCCTCCTCCTTCAGGCCAAACCAATGCAGTGGGAACAACCTGCTCACAGTTACCGCTCTGTCTTCTTCATCTAATTCTGCAGAGTATTGTACACAATAAGAATCCTTCTAACAGTATCCCAACATAGTTTGAATATAAATATATTCTTCACAGGGGGAAGGATTTTGTGTTTAATTCCTACAAATTCCTAAAAATCCATGTCAATATTTGATTGCATACTGTACAAAAAATGTTGGTCACATGACTTAAGGTACATAGACAAAAACCTGTTCACAATATATAAGATCTCACTCAGACACTTGTCATTTGGAAGAAGTAGTAAACCCTTTAAAATAAATCACAATAGGAAGTTGTAAACCATATATATATAATCTCTTAAACAAATTCTAAGAAGTAAAAATAATCGCTAGTTAGTACCCACAAATAAATGAGGGTTCATTTAATTAATGGGAAGCACAAAATCCCTGAAAAATGTCAATATTCCAGTCACTTACTGAATTACAATAACAAATATTACTTAGAAATGGTATGTCTTCACACGGTTTTTATTTTCAGTAGAGCACAAACAGCTAACTTTCTCACCTGTCTCACCCCATAGTGCGACTAACTAGGGCATAGGTTAAATATCCTCTATTTATTTGCAAAGTGTAGAATAAATTACTGAACATTGAAACAGAACAATTTTATAAAGCTTATGTTACTCAAGATGTTCTATAAGCGCCATCTCAAAAGAGGTTACTTTATGTATTATTAGTACCCAGCGAGGGCACAATCAGAATGAGAGAACCATTCTGATTGGCCCTCGCTGAGGCATTACCCGGCCGGGAATCCCTCGGCTGGGATTCCACGGCCATTGTTGCCGGCTGGGCGCGTGGCAGCCCCTCAGCCAATGAGGAGGCTCGAAGCGGGGCCATCCCTGCTCCGAGCCCCAACGGATGAGAAGCTGCCTTCGCTCCCCACCGGGGACTCAGGTACATTTTTTTTCTTCTCCTCACCCCTCTCCCGCCCCACCCCACTTACCTTTAGCCTGCTTTGTCCCCGGTGTGGGATAATGGCAGCCTCCAGCCATGTGGAGACTCGGAGCGGGGCCATCCCCACTCCGAGCCTCCACATGGCTGGATGCTTCCATCATTCAATGCTGTGGACCCAGGTACATTTTTTTTGTTTTTTTTCACTTTCCCTCCCTTCCTCCTCACTCCCAACCCCACTTATCTTCTTGCCTTTTTTTTGGGAGCGGACGCGCTGGGAACAGAAGTGTCCCAGTGCGTCCCCTCCCGATGGCGGGCATTTTTTTGGTTGTTTTATAATTTATTTGTTTCTGTTCCTAAACGTGGACAAAAAAATGCTTTGCTCGGGCCTATAACTATGGCCCCCGGGGCATTACCTGAGTCAGTAATGCCCCCACCACTCGGGTCATATTGCTTAAATGTGGTGACAATATACCCAATATATTATCAATTCTAGACCAACATGGCTTATTTACATCTTGAAGAAAAGGCTATATAATATTATATTCCTCAGAGAACATTGTTGCGAAAGACCACACATGTGCGTTCCTATCATTCTAATAGCATGGAGATTAACAAACACCTATTCTTGCATATTAAAACATAATGTCAAGACATAGCTGTCATTCCACTTAATTAATAGTATCAGGATGGATTCATGAAAGCATAATAAGCATATATACAAAATGTTATAAGTACGTTTTCAAAAACACTTGTTTGTTGTGGATGTAATCTAACCATAATGGAATGAATAACGCAATCAGAAATACAAAAGCAATCACTGGCATCAGTTAGATGGTTATACACCAGAATTAAGTATGAAACAACAGCATCTGTAACACTCAAATGCAGCAGTTCTGAAAAGTAACTTATGTCCATCAATTTTATATTCATGTTTCTATTTCACATAGCTCAGACAGTGATTCAAACATAATTCTATAAATGTGAAAGAATAACTATTGTTCCGTGCAACTCCTACATTGTTTTCTAACAGTAAGTCCATTCATGGCTAACTGTACATTCATTAACTGCCCTTCAACTAATCATAATTACCCTAAAGATGGGGTTTACATGCCTGAGCCAACAGAGTTCATTAACACAGTCTGACTTTGAATAACTCTAGAAACTGTGTAGTGTAATAAAGCAATATGCCCCGAGCGGCGGGGGCATTACCGACTCAGGTAATTCAACTCAGGGCATATTGCTTTATTAACAAACTCAAGCTTTTGAAGTGGCTCTAATTTTTCACAGAATTCTCATATGAAGCTAACATACTCCAAATTCATCCCTCTTGGTTTCAGTGAATCTAATTTCTTAAGCCAGAAGATGTCTTTCTTTTCTATCATTAAGTTAATGTTCCCACCTCTCATAGGTCATGACAGTCACTTCAGAATAACACATCTAATTTGTGAAATTATGTGTCTGTATGTGAGAAAATGCTCTGCTACTGGGGATCTCATGTTCTTAGTTCTAATATTGGACTTATTTTCGCCCCAATTCACCTTGGCTTTTCTAGTTATCAGTTGCACATAATATATGCCACTGGGGCACTTCATGCCATAAACAACATTAGCAGTATCACAAGTAGAGGTATGTTTTAATGTTATCTTCTGGCCATTGTATGGATGTGCAGCATGCGAAAAGGATCAGTTCTTCCAGGAGAAAGGGGAACCCAACTGCAGCAATCGGAGGACCAAGGGGCCATGCAAATATTGTTTCAAAGGTGAGTGAGAAAACCATACTCCGAGCAGACCGTGAGGGTTCGTAAACCAAGGGAAGAAAGGAAGTCCCTCTTTGAAGTGCTTCAAAGTAACCAGCCATCCTCCTGGGTGAAACGGCAGAGTTGAGGAGGAGTAGAGACAGCTGTGATTCTGGCCTTGACTTCCGCGATCAAAGTGAAGCAGAGGGAACCAAGATATCACAACCAGTTAGTTATTGGACGCAGCAAAAGTTTGGTTTGTGAAACAAACGAGTGAAACTGTATCTAAAGTTGAAAGCAGCGCTTGTGTTGACAGACTCTAGCAGAATGGAATGATTGCTTGGAAGTGTATCATAGAAATATAAAGTAACAGAATGGTCCGGTGAAGATGTGAATGCCCAAGTGAAAGTCTCTGTGAACTGTACAACAGTATAACCAAGCCAGAATTGATCAAAAGAAGATAAAAGCGTAATACATGAACTTTATAGTTTGATCCAGGCGGAGGGAAACTTGAATTATGAAACAAACTTTGTTGTGTGGAAACTTCAAGTACCAAGAGACATTGCGAAATGGAAGAATCAATGTGAAAGTGTTGAACTTTGATTAAATTAGGGGTCAAAATGGTCATGCAGAGGTGAAGTCAAATCCTCACATTTTGGAAATTCTTCAACAGTGCAACCCAGTTTAAGGTAACTCGAACCCGGTGAAGGGAAGTCTTGAAACCAATCTGAAGTAAAAGTTAGTTTGATCCCTCTGTGTGGCTGAGTGCCTCGCCAGGTCCAAGTGTGCCACTTTACTCCTTGCTGCAAAACGTGCGGAAGGGAGTTTTTCTCAGCCATACTGACATTTCTCTTGGGCATTGATTTTTCTCTGTACATTATATATTCCCTTTACACTTTTCTTGTATTAGAATAAGGGTGGGCATTAGGTTTATAAGTATAGGCCATTTTATTTGACTAAAGACTGACTAGGACTGTGTTATCTTTTGTTTGATGGTTGATAACACTCACATCTTAGTTATAGGGCAAGATAGGAGCTTTCCCAACCCTGTTTGACACATTAATAAAGGTTTTGAAATGTGCAGCTCTATTGTCAGCGTCTACTTTTGATACCATGCCTCCCTTGCATCTGCCAGTTCTTTTTCATCTGAGATGATTCTTTTGTATCGTGTGAACTGACTCTAAGAGATTCCCTAGGCCAGACTTGGTGGATGGAAACTCGTAGTCCATAAAAGATTATTACAATGCATCGGTTAATTGTAGATGGTAGTCTCTAATTTCAAAGATTACCAATATATTGTGACATCTAAATAGTGTAACTCTCTATCGCTATACTCTTTAGTAAACTTGATGTGAAGATCAACGTTGTTGAAATATACAACACATTCTTTCAAATCACTCTAAAAAGAAAAGATGCCATTGATGAAACGTTAATACAATTCAAAATAATCCTTACATTTCTCATGCTGTAGCATATACTGGTGTTCAAAAAGAAGCATACATGTATTTGCATATGCAGGACAATGCTGCCCCCCCCACTGAAGTTCCCAACATTTGTAAAAAATATTATTCACCTAATTTGTAAAAATCTATTTCAAAAGTATAAGTACAAATACCAATATCTCCAGCTCTTAGTAATAACCATTCCATTGCTTCAAGACCCTTAACAAACTTAATTACTAAAATGTCATGTTTTGGATCAAATTGTATGCATCCTAATTTTTGTAAAACATTGCCAGTGTTTCTGATATATGAATCACTATTGTGAGTCCCTGATAACCTGAAAGTGTCTTGCAAAGATCCCCGTAATGCCCAGGAAGAGATATAACCCTCCAGGCTGTGAGAGGTAAGTGTCCTAGCAGTACCAGTTGGTGAAGGTAACCCTCTTGGTCCGTGAGGAGGAAGGGGTGTGATGGAAGGAGTTAGGGGATACCCAATGACAATTATAGAAGGGCCTGGAACCACACTTGAGATGGCCAAAATGGAGTGCGAACCATGTAGGACTACTGGTGTCTGCATAAAACAGAAGCCTGGCTATCAAAGAGAAAGTGGGAAGAGCCTACCTCTTTTTCCCTCACCAATCCTGAAGGAATGCCTGCGTTGACGGAGTCAATGGTCTGGTTGCCAACTGTAAAAGTTCAGGACCTGATGGTTGAGAAGGGAAGTAAATAGGTAAACTTATATGGGACCGCAAAGATTGGGACAGAGAGCAAAAAGACGCTTGTCTAGTATCTAGTCGCTCCTGTCTTTGTTGCCTGGAATTCTTGTCTTCTATTGCATCAGCCAGACCCAGAAGATATTCTGCGTGAAAAGTTATTTTTCTGTCAAGGCAGAAATGCCAAGATCGCCAGATCTGCAAGACCCTTGAACTGTGTACCCCCAGGTCTTTGAAGTAATGGACTGCTGAGGTGTTGTCTATACCTAGAAGGACCCAGCATTGAACTTGATCCATTACCAAACTCTTCAAAGCATAGTATCATGCCAATAGTTCTTGATGTTTGATGTGGAGGCTCCTCTCTTCTGGAGTCCATTTCTGCCCCTGTTGGACTATGTTCCTTCCTGGGTCCCTTGGTGAAGTTGCTTGCATCTACTTCAAAACAATATCCAGAAGTGGACCAAAAATTGCTTTTCCATTCCAAACATCCATACATTTCAGCCACCAAAGAAACTCTTCTTTGACATCAGAAGAGAGAGTTATCATTTGGGAATGTGCAATGTTTCTGTGCAGGTGTTTGTTTTTGAGATGGTGAAGTGATCTGTAATGCAGGGCAGCTGGAGAAATTGCTTGGATGGATGTCATTAAACCGGGATGTAATTCATTCTATATGTGATTCTGATGGTTTGAATTGAATCAAATGGGACAGTGTTGTCTGTATCTGTGTGTTGATGGAATCAATTTTTGCACATGACTCTTAATACATTGTTTTTTTGTTATCTTGTTTAGTAGTAATTTACCAGGTTTACTATCCATGAATGACATATCAATGAACTTGTACACTGCAATTCACAGCAAGTGTTTGGTGTCATCTTATTTGTTAGCATTAGCCAGAGGTAACTAGAAATCTTTGTAGAATTAACACACAAATTCTGTGGCAATATTGTCACCATACAGTGGTACATGCCCCACAGTGTTCCACTTCTTGAAAAGATGCTAACAACATCCCTACCAATCATGCTAACTGTCTAAGGGAAAACATTCCCTTTATAGGATCAGGTGTATCTCTCACACGATCCTGTTCATTCCCGCTACTGGGAGTACCAGAATCTATACTGAAGCGCAGAAATATAATACATTGATTAGGATGGAGGATGGATTTTTCAGCATTTATGGCAAACCCCAACCAGTAGAGAAGGGAGGATGAGAAGAGGAGAACTGCCATCTGTGCATACATTTGTAAGATCTTTTTTCGCCATCCAGACCCCGACGGATTGTGTCCCTTATAATATGTATGCCCTCCATCTTGTAGTGGTGATAACATACAAACAATTTGAGTGCTTTGAGGTGTATGACTAGACAGAAGCCCTCATCCATATTTGTAAATAGAAAGATAGATCTCAGAAATTGAGAGGCAAAATAAGCTGCTGGTAGTACTGCTCCTTTTTAATAAGGTCTTCTATCTCTAAGTCTATTAGGTTTTGTTTAAGCTTGTCGAAAGTCAGTGTGTCGGGGGACCCACTTGAAATGTAATATTATAAAATGATATCCAGCAACCAACTACATGCTGGAGAATCCAGGGATTGGTCATTCAACTGTGCCACTCTGTGAGAACATGTGCCACTTGTGCCCCCAACCTATCGTGGAAGAAAACATTTCAATGTGCACTCCTTACCTCAGGAAGCTGGGCACTGTCAGCTCTTCCCCTCCATAGATTTCCTCGCTGGGGAATAATTCCTGGCTGGTCAGTATAATCTTCTGTGCCTTATGCCGCATTAGACATGGCCACAATATCTGACTCAGAGCCGGCTGTGACTGCATAGCGTACCTTTGTTGAACCCAACATGACCTTGGATATGGGCCATTTCAACATGTAGCAAGTGTATGTGTACAGTGAAGTATTTTAGGAATGATAAAAATTATTTTAATATCTCGTTTATTTAGTATTGTTGATTGGACTGGCTACAGGGATATTGTTTCCGAGAGGTCTTTATTGGGGACATAGATGTTAATATATATCCACAGCGGCCCTATACACCTTTCATGTGATGGGTTGTTTGCCGGGTGGTGAGGCAGCGCAAAGATTTTGAGTTGGAACTATCTACAGTGCAAAATTATGAATGGGAATCCTTGACTGCTTTTTGGGAGCTGAATTATGAGGAGGGTGAGGTGAGGTTAGTGGTAATCACTGCACAATCAGGGCCCTGGAGCATTCCGTGGCCTGGTGTGACTATGCCGGGAAGTTTTCAGGTGCTTTAGTTTTTTTTGTTTGTCTGTCTTTGTCGCTGTCTCTGTTGTGGTTCGTGCTTTTCTGGGGAAATAGCACATTCAAAATGTTTGGTTCCATTACAGAAAGGCTGAAGGTAATTTCCTGGAACGTAAATAGTATAAACAGTCCCAAATTGAGAAGAAGAATTCTGGACCATTTGAATGAATTAAAGACAAATTTGGCCCTACTGCAAGAGACCTTTTTAACGGACGCTAATGCAGACCAAATGAGAAGAGTTTGGGTTTCTCATCCTTTTACAGTTCAAATTCATGAGGGGTCTGCATTTTGATTAGGAAAGGTTTACCTTTGTCGATTCTTTCTAATAGCAAAGACAATGAAGACAGGATTATTTATGTGATTTTCAGGATTCAAGACTCAGCCATTGCATTACGCAATTTTTATGCCCCAAACAGTGAAGAGGGGTCATTTTTCAGGTCACTTGCCCAATTCCTTTGAGTGAATGGGCCAAAACAATGTGCTATTGGGTCGTGATTTTTAACGTGACTGTAGATATTTTCATAGACAGGAGTAGTGAGTCTTGTCACTCTGTGAGTGGAGGGAACAACAGATCCTTGCATGCTATGTTAAACAAATTTTAATTTGTGGATGTGTGGAGACTTACTCACTCATCGGATCAGTGTTATACTTTTCACTTAGAATGTCATGTTGTATACTCACCCATAGATATGCTCTTAGTTACTGGTCAATGCACACAGGATATTCTTCTTGCAGAAATTGATACTATACTTGTATCTGACTAGGCACCTGTCTCAATCAAGATCTCATTATCATTATCTGTCCCTAAGTAAAACCATTGGAAAACGAATATTGCCCTATTATTGATGATGAAACAGTGTGCACATTGGTGAAGAAGCTACATTTTGTTTGTAACTACAAAATGTTCCCAGCAAGTGAGTGTGGGGCCTGTGTGGGAATTTTTTAAGTACTATATGCGTGGGCTGTTTATCAGGCTCTCTATCAAAAGAAAGAAACAAAGCTAGGGAGAGGGATGGGATATTGAGGAACTAAGAGATAAAAAACTGGAAAGTAACTACATAGCAACCCCCACCAAATACCTACTAAACAAGGTGCTATCTGAGAGGGCAGACCTACTCCTCTTTAGGACAAAATGTGCTTACTACGAAGGTGGTGAGAGATGTGACACACCGCCAATTTAAGAAATCGAGAGAACCATAAGTGCCATTGAATGTGCCTCAGGACTGCTGAGTTTAGCAGAGAGTTCTGGGTTTGTGCGGTCTGCTAGATTCGATGATGAGGACTAGCTTGTATTTGGCACTCTCAGTAGATGATTTGAAGACGAGAGCGGCCAGTCGTTTGAATGGAGGGAAGTGTCCTGGGTGTGATGGTCTCCACTTCAAATTTTATAGGATCAGGCCAGATGTGGTGTTCGAGTTGTTATTAGAAGTATTGCACGCGTTAAGACTACTACTCCCACAGTTGATGAAACACATGTCTTTATCTCTACTGTTGAAGAAAGACAAACCACCAAACATCCATGGCAAGCTACAGACCAATCTGTCTTATAAACACAGATATTAAGATATTCGCCAAAATGTTATCAATGCAAATAGAGGATACTTTGTAGCAACTTGTGGATCCGAACCAGTCTGGATTTGTAAAGGAGAGGAAACCCTCAAACATAATGTGGAAACTGATCTTGACACTGCTGGCGAGCAAGATGCAGATATCAGGTGTGGCTGTTCTTTCCCTTGATGCCAAAAAAGCATTTGATCAGATAGAATGGGACTTTCTCTTTGCTTTATTGGAACGGCTTGGATTTGGGCCAGAGATGAGAATGTGGATTTCATGACTGTACTCTAAGACAATAGCTGCGGTCCACACCAATGGCATGTGTTCCAAAAGCTTTGAACTGGAGAGAGGGACAAGACAGGGTTGCCCACTCTCACCTTTGCTATTTGTACTGTCGATGGAACCATTGGCCATGATGATTAGATCAAGAACAGAAATGCAGCGTCCAATTTGGCAAATCATTACAGAAAGTGTGACTCTATGCCGATGACTTGCTGCTTGTGAAAAAGGAGATAGACTCTTCATTGCCAGCCGTGATGAAACGGATAGAGCACTTAACCACCTACTTTGGATACAAAAATCGATTGGGCCAAGACTGCGGCCATGTCGGCTTCTCCTTCATATGACAGCACATGTGTAACCAAGATGGAATTACGCTGATGCCCGGAAAGGATGAGGTATCTACGAGTGTGGCTGACAAAGGAAGTTGGACTGATGATGGATGAAAACCTGAGGCACTTGATAGATAGAATCTGAAAATGGGTTTATTAAGGTGGTACAAGTGGAAACTGTCATTAGGGGAACAGTCAATGCTATAAAGATGTCTTCAGCCCATCACACCACCTCTGTTGTGAGTATTTTATACCTTCATGTGAAAAAGAAATAAAAATACTGGACATAGAGAGCCATGTGGCTTTTGTTGCAATTCATTTGACCCAATTCCTTGAGGAATCACCAGATGCTTGTGCTCGAGCGGAGTCGGGTATGACTACGCCGCTTGCTCCTGAGGACAACTAGGAACGTCAGAAGTAATGCTCCTTCTTCATCAATTGAATTATTTAGGAAGACCTGGAGCAAGCTGGAGGAATCGGTCAAAGGGAAAACCACTTTGTCACCTAAAATATCAATTTGGCTGAATAAGAGGGTGCAGATTGATGGTAAACCTGTTTTATGACCACACTGGTTTTTGGTCGGTGTACAATGGATTGTTGATATATTCGTGGGAATAAATGGACTACCTTCACACTGCTATCTACCATGAAAGAGCTCTGTGAATGCTCCTATGGTAAATACAGAAAATTGAGAGCAATGATTGATGGTGTGGAGGTGGAAGGGCAAGATAACGTGAAGGAACAACTGTTGAACTTTAAAGGAAAAGGTTCCTTTGCATCCAATGTGTACAAGACATTAATGCACAGCAGGAAATCCATTGAAACCCTACTAAGGTCCTGGTCAGATTCAATTGGTGCAGAAATAACAAAGGGGAGATGGGAGGAATGTGACCTTCACATTGCTGAACCTTGGGTAGAGAGTGCAACGGATACAAATTCTTAACAATGTATACTGGACACCAATCAAAGGGTTATGAGTGTCTCAGGTGCATGTTTCGGGTTGTGGCCAGATGTCTGGTTCCTTCAAGCACATGATTTGGGAGTGTGATAAAGAAAGAACATTCTGGATCAGAGTCACTGAAATGATGAAGGTTTTGCTATATGACCATGATTTTCTTATGATCATTTTGGGGGAGGATAGGCTCGTGGAGGATCTGACATCCACAAAAATGTTTTTTTAGGGCCTCTCTATCTGCAAAAAGAATCATATTACGCGATTGGAAGAATGTGCCTTCCCATCGGGTTCAGACTGGGTTGAGGACCTTCACAAGATGTCACTGCTTGAGCAAGTCATTCTGAGTAAACTGTACCAGGAGATTTGGGGAAGGTATGAGTCTTTCTTGTACTCTAATAAAAATGTGAAAACAAATAAAAAAAGAATTCTGCTATCCTCAATTTCATTTCTTTTTATTTATGTCACATGGTTAAAACACAAACGTAACCTTTAAAAATGTTTGATGTCGATAAACCATAGCAAATGTTTACCATTTACAAATCATTAAGCCGATAAGATACATATAAATACACATAAAATAACATCTGATGGTTTCTGAATTTCATCAATATGTCTATACAATAGAAAGACACTCCAAAATAAAAACAAAACACATCAGATACTACATGCAATGACAAATGTAAAACAATCATATCCATAAGTAGCACCAAGTCCATACGACAACACTTTGCCTAAAATATAGATTGTTCTTTAACAGCATAAAAATGCATACAACAAAACAGTTCAATAAAAAAAGGGGGTCCATATCAGAGTTTATCTAATTCAGTGGTTCTAACAGCAAACGACTACTTCCAATACAGTTGAGGTCGTATGATCTGCCAATCAGTGGAACCACACTGCTTCCCATCCCCCATGTGAGAAAACAGAAGCTGTCTCACCCGCTAGTCCTCAGGGATCGCTCTCTCAAGTGGCCAGGGCATGGCCATCGCCTTTGGATCCAGACCCTGGGGGTGGACCGGTGCGGGAGGATCACCTGGGTTAGGGATCTTTGGGGAATGTGACACAGGATGGTAAGATGCAATATCCCTCCCCCTGTAACACCTTTACCCCATCCTACCAGGTAGGATACGTTGGAACTTTACCCCCCCCCCCACCATTTCCCTTCACAAACACTTCCACACGGACCTCCCGCTCTGGGAAAAAAGAGACTCACACCTGAGTAGTATACATGACATGTCCCGCTACTATGGTCAGTCGAAGTCAGGAAATTACTGACATTCACTCACATCTGACTTGCATTAAACTAGCCCACACAGATTAAAGTGGAGCACGAGAGCACACTCTGAGCAGGGCAAAGCAAACAAAAGAGTAGCAGTTTCGGGAACGCAGCTGAACAAGGAGATAAAGACGGCAAACCAAGAAGGATTAGCAAGGCAGGAAATACCCTTGACCTTTCTGACAGGAAACCGTTACTTTCAAAAACCTTGTAGATCAGAAAACATAATGCCAGGAAACCAGGCTAAAGAATCCTGCATTGTGTGTCGGAGATACCAGAGACAGTCCTTCGTAGCTGACCAAGTCGGGAGGAGCAGCCACCACTGTGGTATCGTTCTTGGCTCCAAGAACAAAGTAGCAACAAGAGATCAACAAAGTCAGTGAGTTGGTAGGCCGATGCAAGACCGGTCTGTGTTGAAGTCAAGGTTGCAAACGGCAACATTGTATAACGAGCGCAGGAACACATATTATTAAGCATGTGTGATGAAAGACATAAAGCTGAATTGCTGGTGAATGTTTGAACTTTGAGAAGGAAAGATACTATACCAGTGGCTGAGTGGTCCGGCGACATGTGGGTGCTCAATCGAAGGTCTCTTTAAAGGTATCCAGCCAAGAGGTGGCAGAAACAAAAGTAAAAATATTGTTTGAAGTGAATCAAAGTGGTCCTGTGATGGTTAAGCCAAACCCATCGCACATTCAGAAGTCTTTGATTTTTGATATCATTAGGAAAATGGAGAAAGTGAGATTGCATAGTCTGAGCCAGCCCGAACAAGAGAGATCAAATGAGAATATTGTGCTAAAAAGGATCCGAGCCCAAATGAGGCAGATCCATGATCCAAGCCCGTACGAGGAAGATCGATGATCCAAGCACGAATGAGGGCAATCCATGGTCCGACCCCGAACGAGGGAGACCAGTTGTGAACATTGTGGAAAAATGAGTCCAAACCTGAAAGAAAGAGACCTGTGATAAATATTGAAAATTACATATTGAAAACGAGAACTTGTACATGTGAAAACACTGAGAAGAAAGGTTTTAGTATAGGCCCTTTTTGTTTTGACGGACTTGGCGTTATTATTATTGGATGGTCGTAGCTTGCTCCCATCCTTAGATTTGGGCTTAGATAGGCGTTCAACCAACCCATTGACGTTCAATAAACACCCTTGAACTGTGATCACTTGTGCCTGTCTTCACTGTTTGATACCATGCCTTCCTTACACCCATTACAAATAAATTCAATATCTTTTCTAAACATCCCTCTGTCTTCTTGAGTGCAGTACAAGAAATTAATAAATGTCTCAAATTCTCTCTAAGACCTAATTTATTGCAGAATGTACAGCTCAAGTTTGGATTCAATATTCCATACCTCACTAAAATGTCCTTGGTCGGAAGGAGATTCCATCTAAACCTTAAAAAGTGCTGCCTAACATTCCTATCAGAGTAAATTGAGTGATATGGAACTTATACTCTCAGCCGCTTATGCTCAAGGCTCAAATGACATAATGATTTATATATATTCCTTCCTCTGTAGTTACAATTGGATCATACTCACATAACAACCGTTTTACCCTACCTGGATTCTCCATGAGCTCTAGTGATGATGAAACATTTACTAAGGAGGTCGAGACAAAACTCTAAAAATACCATAATAAGACCATTTTCACTCAGCTCTAAAATGACTTTTAAGTCATCAAATAAAGATCCTTTCACAAGGCAAAGCATCTTTTAAGATAGTGATAGGAGTTTCCAGTGTGCTCTCGAAGACAATGAGCAGATAGCGAGCTCATATCTAATTGCAACCATTGGTACCGCATTAGGCACCTGTAGGGTTCTCCTCCAAATGAGTGCTTCCGGGTAGAGAAGAAACTTCATAATTGTCAATGCTTGAAACTACATCACATATAAGATTTTAGGGATTATTTTCCCTCATAGAATTTAATAGTCGGAACCACCAAAAATTTGCTGTACCTGGCGTCAACCCTGCTAAGCTGATTTGACAGCGATATTACATTGTTGTTCAGCCACGCCATAGTTTGAGCTTGCTGGGGTTTGGCACTGATTGGAAACTCAAGATATATGAGGCTCTCCACATTCTTCAAAGGCTCAGAACAAACTTTCCATTGGACTGAGGTACCTTTTCTCTTCTTTGTGCAATGCATCCATTTTGTTTTGGCTGGATTTATCTTAAGTGAGTGGGCATGAACAAAATAATGTTAACATGAATTAGGTGCTATAGGCCTATCTGGGTGCAGTTGAAGATTAAAAAATGATCGGCGTAGGCCATCCAAGCGGGTTGCTAATTGGGCAATTTCAGAGTAACAAAAGCAACCAGTTTCAAATAGTCTCCTATGTCAGACATGTAAAGATTAAAAAGGGAGGGTGTAAGCATGCGACCCTGCCGAACACCTCTAAAGGTGGACATTTAATGAGAAAGGAGCCCATTTTGATTTTGCCTGACTCGACCGTTAGATTTTTCATGGAGACCAATTATCATATGCAACAATCCATGTTGGAGGTCCGAGTTCTTTAATTTAGTCCACAAGATGCGTCTATCAACAGCTGAGGGATCAATTGACACTAGACAAATGGAATAATACTTTCCTGCACAGGCCAGGTTTTGGATGCTCTTTAATATGAAGCCATTTCGAGATGGTCCCATATGCCTCCTAAAGCCAGGCTGCCATTTATTTACCCTTTCCGATTCTTTTACCCATAACTCAAGATGTTGCAATAATATAGAAGCAAATGCCTTGCTGTCGGTGTCCAGTATGGAGATTGGGCGGTAGTTGGCTGGCTCAGATCGTGACCCTTTTTTATATATGGGCAGTAGACCAAGACTCTGGAAAGGTGTAAGAATCAGCCACTTGATTAAACAGAAAAGTCAATGCTGTGGCCCATGCAGTTAGATCACCCTTAAATAAGTAATTAGATAACGTATTAGGGCGCGGAACCCTACAGGTGCTGATTTGTTTCAATACTTCAGCACATTTGCACAATCTACTTCTAGTCTCCAATCACTTTCGCCATCTACTTCTTCACTATCTGTGCTCACCACCAATGCTTCACGCTCCACATACAATAGTTTTGAAGTGCTGCACCCAATCGTGCTCTGATACAGAGCTTCTCTGTTGAACAGGCTGAGCAAAATCAAGTTTGTTGATCAGCCTCCAAAAAACCTGCGAGTGCTTATTTCGAAGAGTGAGCAGCATAAACTAGGCATCCATTTGGCGCAACTTTCTCTGAGCCAGTTCTTATAAACCGACTTTACCTTCTTAATCAGACAGCTCCTCTCAACTATTGTCATATGCCCTTTACTCATTAACAGTGTGAGCTTTGCTCTCATGTCTTTTTTCCTCGGGGCTACCTCAACATCAAAGACATGAGGATGTTTTTTCATTTTTCTTGAGTCACCAGATTTAACTGAAGCCAGAATGGTGCGTATCATCTCCCCCAGAAAATTCTCAAAGTTGTCCACCTTGAACGTATTATATACATCCAGTCAATCTACCAGGGATTAATACCCCCGACTTCCGGGAACCCTGGTTCCAGCTAATTCAGTTTGCTGCAGTATTTACAGTTAAGTCTCGGGGGTCCTGAGTTTCCTCACTACCATTCCTCACTCGCAACTCAAATGAAGCTAATAGCATAAAATGAGCACTATATTCTGTTGATGCAATCAATCTTAAGAGATGTGCACTTTCCAAAGAGCCCTTTCCCAGTAAAGAAATAGTCTATGGTAAAACAAACAGTGCCATTAGACCAGGTGTAAAGACTAGGAATATCCTCGGGAATAGTGCCGTTCAGAAGAGAAAGTACGAGCCCACACAAACATTTTACCCAGCACCATCCATAATGTTTCTTTACATTCCACACTCTACAATAAGCGAACAGGCCCGCTGAACATTTCATGTCTATACATTCAGAGTTGAAATCCCCAGAGAAGATAATCTGTTCTTCCCAAAACGTGTGCTTCCAATCATTCACACATAGAAAGATGTTATCCAAGATGAAATCCAACTCACTGATCCCTGCATGCCAATAAACATTTAGAATCAATACATTCAAGACATGCTGCACATTCATTTTCTCACGAGTCTTCAGCACACCAAAGCAAACATTTGTGCAATTCACAATGTCCATTTCTTTACAGGACCTGGTCAAGGTTATTTAACCCCTTTTGGCTGCCTGAACACGAATTGAAAAAACATCCAGAGAGGGTGCACCCATGAACCAGGTTTCTTGTAGTGAGATTATATTATGCTTTTTTAACGTTTTGCCAATTGAAGAATTGGTAAAGAGGTGTCTCTTTCCATGGGTATTCCAAGACAAAAAGGTCACGTCACAATCATAGAGATAAAAAATGGAACTTGCCCAGGGTAACAGGGAAACAGCACACTAGGAAGCCAGGGCCAATCATTAGTCTGTTCAGAAACTTGAATCCTATCCTTAAGTACCTGGAGCTCCCTGGCCAGCACCCCCAACCTGTTCCAGTGGAATCGCTAATTCATTTGACATAGACCTCGGCAGCAGGAGTTCAGCCGTGCTTTGATTGCAGTGGAGGCAGACGTGTATCAAAAGCTCTATGAACATTATCATTTACCTGCGGTCTCTTTAAGGTTTTGTGAACAATACAAAGGAGGAACCTGGTGCGTAGCACTAGCATGTGAGTTCGGCAGCAGGAGTTCAGTCAGTGCTTCAGTCATGCTGAAAGCAGGCTGCAGGCCACCGACCACAGAGGCTTCAATATCGCAAACATCCCGGTAAAGATGGAAGCAGGTGACCGCCATACCAGGCAGCAGCTGAAGTTACACGACTCGTCGACTCCTGTTCACCCGGTGGAAGGAGCGTGATAGTTGCCTAAGTTGCCTCTCTCCCTGCCCTGCTTAAATGTACTCTCCGGAATCTGGACCTGGCAGATGCAGAATTATTGGAAGTTGAAAGTTATTTTGTTGATGTAACAGACGTAGCATCAGGCCTGCACAATATAACCTTACCCGCTGCTATGGGTGCGGGGGCAGTCTGCCATGACTATGACCACGCCTAGGGTTCTCCCCACTATACAGCCAGAGGGGGATTCCATCTTATTGGAAAGAGTATCTGAAGCTTTGGGGGCGCGAGAATTAAAGCCCTCCGAACCTGCTTCTCGAGCGGAAGATCCATCCTCAGTTCTGGCCACAAGGCTTTCCCGCGATATTGTGGAGATTAAGGTAAGGATCGTGTGGCAGGAGAGGCAGAGGGATTCTCTCTGCTCTCCTCAACTCGATCAAACAGCAACACATGTGTGAAGTATGCTTGTTTCTTCAGAGACGGTGGCAGTGTTTCCACCACTCCACCAACCTGCTGGCATAAAAGAAGTAATAAATCAGAGTGTGTGTCTTCGGAAAACAACTTCTGACCCTGTGTTTGAGTCTCTGGCTGAGTCTCGGTCCTCTTCTGCTTCGTTCGCCCCGACAACTCCGAACGATTCTGTGTTCAACTCAAATAAAATACAAACACAGTGCACCTTTCTGCTGCTGCAGCATTTCAAATCCAAAATAACATAATGGGCCTCATTACACGGTAGGCGGAGGACCAAGGTGCTATTAGCAACTTGGTCCATGCCGGTAAAATACCGGCACCGCCTTGGAGGAAAGGGGAATTACCGCCCTATTCCAAGGTTGGCGGTGCGGTAATTCCCCCTTCCCCCATTGCCCTTCCCCATTCCCATTTTTTCCCCATAGGGCTCTATGGGAATGGGGAAGGCGCTAATTACGGTGCCGCAAAATGCGGTACCGTAATTAGCACCCTGGTCCCTTTGCGGGTTGGTTTTAACGCCTGCTAAATAGCAGGTGTTAAAGTACCAACCCGCAAAGGGACCTCGTAGTAAGGCGGTAAGGGTTTACCGGCACCGGTGCCCTTACCGGTACCGGTAAACCCTTACCGCCGTCCGTGTAATGAGGCCCAATGTCTGCATTAACCATCTCATTCACTCGAAATTTAAATTTTTAGAATCGTTCACCTCAACAGTGCAAAGCAGACTAGATCAGGCAGCCAAATTCTCTTTACAGTGGTAAAGGAGATTGTGTGATTTAGCTAGAGGTGAGGCCGCTGATAAAAGCCTCATGATGGACGCAATCTTGAAATCTTTTAAGTTGTTGAGAGCTATGCATAAAACAGGAATCTTACTGCTGATATGGAGGACGAGGTTGGTGATGAGCAGCAAAGCCACAGTTCATCCTTGGTTTTGTGCTCGAAAGTTGTTGATGTTGTAACACATTGGTTCAGAAACTTTCCTAAATCAACAGTAACATATAGCAATTTACCTATTCCAATGGAAGATATTAACACAAGGAGAGGCTCTGATGTGGTGGATATTAGACAGGAACTGGTCACCGAGAATGAAGGCCAGACAGTTGGTCCTGTACAAAGCGCAACGATCCTTAATGATGAACTACTAGCTCCAATGGAACAAGCAGACCATCCAGAGGAGCAACATCCTCACAACAAAGACTTTCCAATTTGTGTAGTTGAAAAAAGCAATAATCTGCACACAAAAAAAAGAAATCTAAAAATATGCAACCTGGAAAGAGATTAAGATCTAATTATTCCAGGAAATATTTGCATAATTTGAGAACCCTCTGGTTTTGGAGCGGGATATTTCTGATGAGGTGATGGGACATATGGGACTAGATCTAAAAAAAAAACAAGCTCCAATCTACTTCTATAGTATTCGCTCCATTCCATTCAGGGGCGAACCTGGGGTCTTTCCAAACAATCGCTCAAAAACGCCAGGTTGCAGATTCAAAACATAAAGCAAAAGAACCTGCTGGTGACGTTATGTTTTCTAAATCATAAAATAAGTATGACGGTGATGTTGAGTGGAAAAGCTCTGATCAAACATGATCCTGAGAAAGACTGCTATTTTCTGATGATGATCTAAAATTGAACCACAGACGCGTGTTAAGATTACTTCATCACGTTCCGAAGCTACGTTTCATTGATTCAGAAGACATACAAATGGTGGAATTTGTCCAGGAATCACAAATGGACTGGGTTATTCTTCAACTAAACTCAAGTCTGGTGAAATCTACCCTCATGGAGGCTACTGCAGCATTGCTACCCCTAGGATTTGAAGCAAGGGAATACGCAACAGAAATGCAGACACTAGCAACACCTGACAAAGGAAGTCATGTCACAAGAAAGGCCCTTCCTGAATTCCAGAGAGAAGCGACAAAAACGCTCAATCTGGAAGTGCAAACCTCAGGACACGGAGCTTTAAGTTGTTAAAATCACAAAGAGAGAAGAGTTGTCCTTTAAGAGTGACATTTACTTGTGCAAAGGATCATGATAGAAAAGTACTGAGGTATCTCTAGCATTGATGGAGAAAGAGTATTGGTCCTGGATAGCGGGAGCGTTAGCTGCCTGCACAACAAATAGTATGAA
This sequence comes from Ambystoma mexicanum, assembly GCF_040938575.1. Lineage (NCBI taxonomy): Eukaryota > Metazoa > Chordata > Amphibia > Caudata > Ambystomatidae > Ambystoma > Ambystoma mexicanum. The sequence goes on from NC_090928.1 coordinate 457,218,801, forward strand.
GTCGAAGAAAAACAAATGGATGTGGTAGTTGGCTGTTGGAACACTCAGGGTATTCACAACTAGTTTAACGATGAACAACTGGATCTGGAATTTTATGATACCTTGTGTCTACAAGACGCAGAGGAAAACTGATTTTCGGCTCAAGCATATTTATAATAAGGACCTGGTTGAAGAAAGGAAGCTGCTTCGGGCTGACATCAAAAATTTGAATCGACTCCCGTTGGGCTCAAGAAAAGACCAGATAAGGAAAAGGAAACACTGTTACAGAAACTGGCTGATTTTGCCTAAAGTAGAAAGAGCGCAACAGGAGGCAGAGTTAATGCTTAAGGCAATCTGCAAAACAAATGTCATACATGGGAGTTAATTAATAACAACAGATCCCCTCAAGCCTCCTTATTGTGAAATGTGGTATCTGAGGTTTGCCTGGTCAATCATTTTAGAATTCTGTTTGCTCCAATAAGCTCCATCAATGGATTTGTTGGTGAATGGTCCTTTATGCGTTACAAAGATGACATTGGCCCGCACTACAACTCTGGCGGTAGCCGTGCCCTTATTAAGGGCACGGCTGCCGCCGGAGTTGCATTTTTTCCGGCACCCGCAAATGGGCAATTACCAGGTCATGCCAAGTTTGGCGGACCCGTTATTTGCCCATTCGCGGGTGCCGTTATGGCCGGCCTCCTGATCCCCATTCTGCCCTATAGGGCAGAATGGGGGTCGGGAGCATGGTTGCACCGGTAACGGTTAATAACAGGCGTGCAGTCCGGCACCCGCGAGCAGAACTCGTAATGTGGTGGAGAGGTAACAATGGCGCGGTAGCACTACCAGCGCCGTTGTTGCCTTTCCGCCACACTCATAATTAGGGCCATTGTAAGACTAATCACAAGATTAAACTCCTTGCGAGCCCCTGAGCCTGATGGCCTTACTAACACCATACTCAAGGAACCCATGTTCTGCGGGCTAACTTTATTTTTGTACTATTTAATCAGGTCATGCGGGTGAGAGAGGTACCTAACTCTTGGAAATCTGCAGTAATAGTCCCGATACTCAATAAGGGCGATAAGGCAAACTCAAAAAACTATCACCCTTTAGCCCTCTTGGATATCTTAGGTAAAACCTTTGCTTATGTGATCCTGCATCACTTGACCAAATGGGCAACTGTAGCTGGACTCTTTGATCCGCGTCAGTCTGGTTTTGTTAAGGGAGTAGGAACCAATTTTAATCTTTTTTTATTGAATGGCTAAAATTACAAGCCATTAAAAGTAGTACAAAGATTTTCCTAGCATTTGTAGACTTGGAGCAAGCCTTTGATACTGTAAACAGAGATAGGTTATGGAAGAAGCTAGCATCTTGGAACTGCCCCTTAGACCTGCTGCATGCAATCAAAGTATTATACTCAACTACTACAATGCAGGTCAGATTCAACTGGGTGAGACTTCTTTCCCAAAAAATGTATACATATAGTGGTTTGAAGCAAGGATGCCCTTTGGTACCGGCCCTATTTAATTTATACTTATCTGACATGCACAATAGTTTAGATAATGCTAACACTTTCCCACCAAAAATAAACAGAAAGATAGTGCCTTAAATGCTCTACGTGGACAATTTGCTCTTTATTGACCAACACCCATAGGATTGCAACAGAGGCTGACATTATTGCAAGACTATTCTTTTTATTTATTGGGCATTTGTAGGGTGCCTATACACAAGTGTTTCCAATGGCCACACAAGACAGAAAAAGGGGGCGGGGGCATAGGAAAAAGAAAACAACAATGATGGTTATATTGGCCTTGTAGCAATCCTACCGTGCAAGTGCAGAGACAAAGGTGATAAGTGCAGAGTGGTAGGGGGCAGGGATGGGAGAAGGAGAATTGCAGGAGCGGGGGGGGGTGCGAAAGTGGGCGGGCAAGTGCTGAAAGGGAGCCAACAAGAACAAGTGCCAGGGGATAAAAGGGGAAGGGAGATGGACAGGGTGGACCAGGTTTCGGCTAGTCTGGAGAAGGGAGCCTGAAGGCAAGTGATGATAAGGGATGCTGGGGAAGACTGGTCGGTTGTGATCTGGTCCCTGTTTGACTCAGAAGGGACCAGGCACCAGTCACAGCAGCAGAGGAACATTATCATGGGAGGGGTGCAAAGTTTCTGGAACTTAAGAAGTCTGAGAGGGCCAGGGAGGCTGTTCCAGAGGGAGGCGCCTGCCGAGGCAACGGATCTACCTCCCTCTATCTGCTTGGAAAAACATCTCACCTGCAGAGAGTTGTAGCTAGAGGACCGAAGAACTCTAGCAGGGAGGTATTTAGAAAGAGAAATCTGGAAGTAAAGAGGCCCCAGACAGATGCAAGGGGTTGTGAATGTGATCCTTGCGCTCACCAGGAGCCAGTGAAGGGGTTTTAGGGCTGGAGAGATGCAGTCCCTTGACTTGAGGCCAAGGATAAGTCTTGCAGCCCTATTCTGGATTATTTGAAGGGGGCGAAGGGAGGAAAGAGGCAGAGTGAGGAAAGGCTGTTTCAGTAGTCCAGCCTAGAGAGATCCAGAGCTCTGGAGACGTTGACCATCTGGGAGAAAGTGAGGGAAGAGAGAATACCTTTGAGAAGGTGTAGCTGGTAGTTGGACTTCTTGGCAAGGTCCATGATGTGCAGAGAGAAAAAGAGAGATGAGTCAAAGATGACCTCAAAGTGTTTTGCCTCGCAGGAGGGTAAGGGGAGGGGCCCCAAGGAGGGTGACCAGAGAGTGGGGGGGGGCAGAGAGAAGGCATCCCAATGAGAAGGATCTCTGTCTTACTGGCCTGAAGGCAGGGATCATTGGCAGAGCCCCATGCCTGAAATAGCAGTCAGGCAGTCAGGTATGAGAGAAGAAGGACAGGAGGAAGAGAATGGAAGCTTAAAGGAGATCTGCGTGTCATCAGCATAACACTGGTAATGATGAGAGAAGGTGATCAGGTGGGCCAGAGTGACTAGGTAGATGTTGAAGAACCAAAGCGATAAGATAGAGCCTTGAGGGACGCCACAGGTAGAGAGTTAGGTGGAGGAGAGGAAAGGGCACATTTCCACTTGAAAGGAACAGTTTGAAAGGAAGATCAGCCACTCCAGTGGCCAGTCCATGATGCCCAGGGATGAGTGCAGATAATTTATGAGGATGGAGTGGTTGACTGTGTCGAAGGCAGAAGAAAGATCGAGGATGATCAGAACAGAGGGAGTTAGAGTCCAGGTTCACGAGCAGGTCTTAAAGGTTGTTCAGGAGAGCAGATTCCATTCCTCTGGATGCTCTAAAGCTAGACTGGTGAGACAGCCAGCTGCTTCGGTGTGAAGGGTCTGTTGGGAGGTGACCATCTTCTCCATGAGTTTGCCCAAGAAAGGAGTGATAGAGATAAGGCGATAGTTAGCCACTCAAGAAGGGTCAGCAGACAGCTTTTTAGGAGAGCGTGCACTAGAGAGTGCTTGAGAGGTTATGGAAAGGAGCCAGTGGCAAAGGAATATTTACAGAGGTCAGCCAAGCATGGCCCGAGAAAGGCAATGTAATCCTAGATGGTTCTGGAAGAACAGGGGAGCACATTTTAGAGGAGACTTTCATTGAGTGGACTACTCTAGAGACCTTGTCTGGTGCAACGGGAGAGAAGGAGGAGAGTATGAGGGGAAAGGGGGGCAGATGAGGCAAGAGAGAGGGGGGTGAAGAAGGGCATTGGATGAGAGTGATGACAGATGTTGTGGGCTTTAGAGGAGAAGTGGGAGGCCAGTGCGGTGCAAAGGGCCAGGGCGGGAGGGAGGAGGAGAGGAAGAGACTGCAGTAGGGTTGACAGGTTCTTGCAGATTGTAAAGAGTTCAGCTGTGTTATTGGTGTCCCCGGTGATGCAGGCTTGGACATGAGCCTTCTTCTTGAAGCAGATGGTGAGATGATATTGCCGTTGGAGCCGGTGGCAGGCCAGTTTTTCCGAGGATATACCCGAGGTCTGACACTTCTGCTCAGCAGCTGTGCACTTGTGTTTCAAAGCTGCCAAGTCAGAGTCATACCAAGAGTTCCATTTGGATGCAGGCTTCCTGTAGATCCTCGTGACAGGGGCACGGATGTCCAAGGTGTTTGAGATAGAGAGATGAGGTTTTGCCAGATCAGAGTTGGCAGGAGAGTCGGAGGGAGGGGATGGGGGAAGGATGAAGGCAGAGGCAAATTCAGCAACTGACACACGTGTCATCAGTCGAATGACAGAGGGGTAGGCTGGCAGTGCAGGGAGAGGCATTGTCCGGGGACAGGGGAGTTCAAGGTGGGATGAGAGGAGAGAGTGGTCAGACCAGGAGAGAGGGGTAGTTAGAGGGTTGGAGAGGGGGATGTCTTTTGAGATAAGAGAATCCAAGGTGTGCTCCGCAGAGTGGGTTGGGCTGGAGGGAAGAATAGTGAGGGAAAGAGAGTCACAGAGGTTGCGAAAGAGCACAGTATCCAAGTCTGGAGATTCAAGATGGATGCTAAAGTACCCAAGGAAGAGATGTTTGCGGGAGGACGGAAGGAGAGAGGAGGAGAGTTCCGCCCATTCTGAGAGGAAGAGGGAGGTGGATCTGGAAGGCCTGTAGATGGTGGCAAGAGTAAGGGAAAGGCTAGGAGATACAGACAGTTTACAGACAAAGCATTCCAAAGTTGAGTAGGATTGAGTGGGGATGTTGGTGGCAGGAACCTACTCAGGGAAAATCAGAGCCACTCCACCACCCGACCGGTAGGGACTGGGATTGGACAGGATCTTGTATCTCTCAGCTAGAAGAGTGTCAAAAGCAATGACAGAGCTGGCTTTGAACCACGTCTCAGTGAGAGCAAGGACGTCAAGTTAAAGGTCTTCAAGGAGGAGATAAATGTCAGATGTAGTGTTTGATAGCAGAGCGAGATATGAGGGTAGCCAAATGAAGCTGGTTTACTACATGATAAGAAACTACCTAATGATTAATTTAAATAAATCTAAAATAATACTTCACTGAGGGGCAAAAAGGAATCTACTTTTAAATGGCTTGTGGGACAAGTATGCTTGAACATGTCGTTTCAATGGTCTATCTAGGGATTCGTTTAAATTGAAACATAAACAACAATCCATGGGCCTGAGAATTATGATCTAAAGTAAAAAGCCTGGCAGCTCAAGGTGTAGTATTGGATGCGAAGTACGGCAAATGTACTATTTTACCTGTCTTTACTTTTTATAAACAGAAGGTTGTCTCAATATTAACCTACGCGGAAGAGGCAGGTCTTAAGATGCCATGGGAAATTTGGGAAGTGCTGGAAGGTGCTTTCTGCAGGAGGGTTCTTCGCCTTCCGAAGGGAGTGCCTCTCTCGTCTATTGGATATGAGTTGGGACTGTAGTCACTTTATTCAGTGGCACTTTGGAAGACACTATCCCTCTTCTGGAAATGTGCCATGACGGATTCCCTTCCTCTGTTTGAAATACTAACAAATCAGGATAACAAGGAGGCTTTTTGGCCTCTCGACACATGGAAATCTAAATGTATGAATTGTTTGAATGGTTTGGAAACCACTATTGACATGTTGCTAACAAATCCTGGAGCGGTCAAAGAAAAACGTTGGCACCAGTATTGGATTGATACCCAAGATAAGAAGAAAAGTTATAAACTGTCTATAAATCTTGGCAATGAAGGTTGAGCTGTCAATTTGGTGCCAAAATATCTGGCCACATTTCCTAGCTCCTATTATCGAAATCAATTCCTGCATTTACGCCTGAACTTATATCCAACCAAGGAAGTATTGTCCATGCATAAGCATCATGATTTAGAAGACTCTGCCTGTAGGTTTTGTGCAAAGGTAGGAACGATCGAGACAGTGAAGCACATAGTAATATGCTGCAGCCGATTGATATATTTGAGAACACGATATCTAGGTAGATTTGTGGATTATGCAAAAACCTTGATGGCTGAGGAATGGTGTAATATGTTTTTAATGGGCAAAAGCCCCCTATGATTTTTGCAGTGATAGAATTTCGAGATGAGGTTTTAAAATTGCAATGAGAATACTGTTGGATTTTTTTGTTGTTATGAAGTTAGGAGGTTGATATTTGAACTGTGTAATTTTTGCATTTACATGGAATTGATGAAATGTGCAAGGATTTATGGAAATGTGAAAGGTCTGTAATAAATCAATCATAAATAAAAAGAAAAGAAAGATTGTGCTTACCTTTGTAGCAAATTATTTCAAACCTTTTCTATGCAGAGTGAGAGGTCAAAGTCAAATGCCCACAAGGTTTCTTCTTCCCTCATAATAGATTCTAGGACCATTTTCATTTTAACATATATTATTGAGCAATAAGTCCTATATAAATCTATAGGATCCACTCATTCGATGTCTCTCGAGGAGATCTCCCCCAAGAGGCAAAGGATATTTGAGTGGTTTAGCCCCAAATATTTGTTATCACGCAAAACACTTTTTACCAGGATTTTGAAAGATTGCTCACCCTTACTTTCATTATGTTCCCTCCTGTTACCCACGTCATTTGATTTAGGAAAGGGCATTAGGGCCCATGGGCTGGCACAATGGATCAACACCGCTTTGGCTTTCTACTCCACTAAAGCCTTTTGGTGAACTATAGACTTCATTAATAGGCGTCAATAAACACCCCTCTCCTATGTGCCAAGCACGGATATTAAAAGCACTTTCAGTCTGCATACAAATATCTCTAACTGAATTCGGGGGGACCTGAAGGGGGCCCACATTTATCGAGGATCATTGGGTCCCTGTTGACTCTTTATTTCCTTATATAGGGGTAGCCAAACTTGGACCATCTTCATTTATCAGCACCCTCTGCTTCACAACTGTGTGAGCTTGGCTCAGGGTGGAAAGTCTGTTTGAACAGCATAAGAGGCGTAAAACCTTTCACTTTCTTAGGTAGTGCCTCAATATTAATCTCTGATCCCTCCTCCCCTAGGGGGAAATCTTCTACTCCCAGATGATCTACCACACCCTTTGGAATTTTCAGTGTGGCCCCCTCCAACACCATTTTCACTGTTGGTTGAGTTAGCAGAGAGCAAACACACTTTTTCGAGGCCTGTTTATTCAAACGCTAAGGGGACTGGTTCTTAGTTTCTTTTTATTCTGATTTCCCACTTTGTTTCTTGACATTGTATCATTCGATTTACACTTAACCCATTTATTCTTACAAAAAGCTGAAATCCATGTTTGGTTCAAATCACTTAATTCTTCTGAGCATAATTCAAAAAGGACCAGGTCACTTGATATGGATTCTACACCCAAGCCAACAGCCCGACTACCGAGTGGACTAAACCAACTTCCCCAACAACTGGCCAGAAGACCTGGGCATACCACCTTGAATAACACCATTAACCAGGGATTTATCACTAACATCATATTCTACAACTTTTACATTTCCAAATTCACTTCCAAACACCCCACACATGGAACATCCAATAAAGATCCCAATATGGCAGCTTTATCCACTGTGGTGACCTTTCCAACCTCCTCTGCACTAGGCCCCTGCTTGAACAAAAATCCCTTCAAACTGGTAAGCAGATTCAAATGTTCAAATTTAAAGAGCAAAGCATCTAACAAGGTGGAATGAATCTTGGTCTCAGCATGAATACCTTCATAAGGGGAGACCAAGACACACGAAACGTGTTTAATGTCCATCAATAAATCGTTCCACAGCTCCCCAATGTATGATCAAGGCACCTTAGTGTCACTGAAAGTCTCCTTGGGGGAACCGATACTGACGTGGATCCATAAAAAAAGGAAATCGAGGAATAAGAGTCATTCAGGGCTATCAATGCAATGTCATGGGGTGTGTCTAACAGGCTTGAGTCCCTATTCCGCTCTCCATTCGGGTGTAATGAAACTTGACCCATGCAATCCTGTGTTCCCTCATCTGCAATGCATACCTATGTATTATCCAGTATAGATAATAATTGCAGAAAAGAAAGCGGTAATTTTTAAGGAGTGTGATTGATTTAAGAGTTTAAAGGATTTTAATCCAATCTGCCTTGCAAGGCTGTATAGTGGTTGGCCATTTGCAGGGATGCCGTACCATCCCCACAACCTGCCATACCTTCCCCCGGTGAAGGTGGCAGAGGAAAATGTACTGCAAGCAACAAGTCTTGTTCAGAGATCAAATCATGCTCATGGTTAGACGCCTTCAGACATTTTCATGGCACTCCTGAGATTATACATATGCTACAAGTGCAATATGAACCAAAGCCAAGGTTTACAATAGGGAAAACCAGCAAAGCTAGATAAGCTCACAACGCACTCACCAGTTGATCGAAGATCAGAGCTACGAGCCAGGAGTTTCCAAGAAGCGTGATCGAGGGAAGTCAAATAGTTTGAATAAAGTCGAATAGTGCACACATCCAGCATTACACCTCGCTGCTAAACTGCTGAACTGCAGAACTGCACACAGCTTGCACACTGCACACGTACCACACTGCAGTAAACGTTTGAATTCTGTCCCATCTCCTCTAGGAAAGACAGCTGAAAGACTTAGTCTGGCTCCAAAACAGTCTGTGAGTCCAGAACAACTTTGGCAGAACTGCACACAGCTTGCACTCCATCATCTGTTATCCTAATGATAAGTGTGTCCAAATCAGAGGCTAATGTGTTATTAAGGTCACATAAAGCATTATCCATCGTTTCCTGGACCACTTTTTTAACAGAAGTAGTGGTGACATAATTAGGTGCACCTGAGCTCGAACCTTGAGGCGGCAACTGCTATCTCCCCCAGCACAGAAGTACTATGCTTGGGGATGTTTTTCTCCTGTGATATATTAGCCTCAATGGAAAAACGAATCATATATTTCTCTGTTCCCCTAAAGAAGACATTATAACTTGAAGGGTGAGCAATTACAAGGAACTTGAGTTTGACAAAATGAAGCAGGTCCCTTTAAGGGATAAACATGTGTCTCCTGATGGTGTTACAACCGTCCAGCAAAATGATTCCAGCTTTATGCCGAGCAGGCACCCTTGATGGAGGATGGCCTGCTAAGACACTGAGAATGCGTCAGAGGCAACACTCCATGCTTCGCTTTCCACTCACCAAAACTACCAATGGTATGGATTGTAATTTAAATACTATTATTGCTAATATTATTAGGTGACTGTGACGGTCTACAGGACATTTTTTCTCTGCACACTCCATACTTAGGCTGTGCACAGGGACATGTTACTTGAGGGTGCCACACCAATCCTCCTTTGCCCCACCTGCACGTCTTGCTAGAGCTATGCACGTGACACGCAGCGCGAGCCCCGGCAATGCTTCTTTGACGTGGGCTCAGCTGCAGACACCCAGACATCGGCGCCTCACACTATATAAAACACCACTAGAAAAAAAGAAATAGAATGAAGTAACGGAGAGTAAGCAAAACTGTAGCTTAACTTTCCGGTGTCAACAGCATAGAAGAGGATGAGATCAGATTTTGAAGGACGTATATAGGATTACTAAGGATTTCATTGGATGTTAAAAGGGCATGACCTATGGATCCATGCTGGATTGGGGGTTGTTCCCTTAAGAAGTTATTTGTAAAGAATTTCCAAAGGAAAAGAAAACCGTCTGTATTAAAGGAATGGTTCGGTCAGAAAATATTATTGTCCCTATGGTTCTGCCATGTGCTTTTAACCATAATTCGATCGATCGCACAAACATTTCCTATGCACCTTAGCCGAGTTTTCATCTAGTGAACACAAGCAAAATCAGGCAGCAGGGTGCGGCCATCTTGTGATAATCTTATCACTTTCCGCATCACCCTGGGTGACCTGCGTTAGCGGCACTAAATCATATCCCCCGCCCCTGAGCCTGACATCACTCGACGCGTACCGCCCATTTCACAACACCAAAGCATGTCTCGTGAACATTCTCTGCGCCTCAGCTAATGACGTGTCGCCATGGAAATGGCAGGAAGCCTCATTCCTCGATAAGTATAAACAGAGCGTTTCACAACACACAACAGCAGATTTTCTTTTCCATTCCTCTTGCTGTATTTCTTTGAGTATTCTGTGACTCGTTTCTGTGCTCTGGTCAGCTACCTTTGTTGCTTATAGCCTGTGTCAACAGATACCAGTACGACCGCTATGAATTATTTTTGTTTCTTTACCACACAATGGCAACAATAATGCCCTACCTGTACGAGCACGATTATTCCGATGAGGAATTACTGGAAAGAGCAAGCTCTGTAAATGATGGGGATTTGGACAACAGTTGGGTGGACGTTTCAACAGATGAAGAGCCTGGGCCTAGTCGCATGGACAGTGTTTCCACCTGGTGTACCTGCAATCGGTGCACGCTAATGCCAACCGAGGTGGAAAACTGCTGCTGCCGAGAAAACTCTGGATGCTTGTCCTACATATTGCAAGGCGATCCTCAGCCGCAATGCGTTACCGAGCTGCCAGACTTCCCGGCAGTCTGTCTCACGCGGTCCGTGTTGAGGATTTTGATGGTGCTTATGCACGAACTTCGCGCAACAGTTCGCCCTCGTAATCCAAGTAACGAGTAAGTATAGTCTGGTTGTGATGTGAGTTAAGCCACTACTATTTCACGGTTGTCCCCTATATTCTCGTAACTTCAAGATATCATTGTCATATCCGTTTAGTCTTGCAATTCTCTAGTAATAGTTGCATAAAAGTCGTTCAGTGTTGTTCAGTGTCTAGTTAGCATTTGTCCTGGCAAAAATGCCATTGCATACAAGAATTGTCATTGACAACTAAGGTTTAATACACTTATCTTGGTCATTTAAAAACAGATTGTGTCTTTCTCTTTCATAGGTGGTACCGGCTGGTGGCCTATTGTTCATACACATGGTGGCTTCATGGGAGGCTTGGACACCACGTTCGACGTGTATTACCCGCCTGCGTCGTTGGCGCCATTAGACAAACTTTCCCCAGTGAAAGTGGTCAGTACAGGGGATTTTCCCTCACTGAGCTGCAATCAGACCTTTACAATGTCTAGTATTTTTGTGCCATCAAAATAAGAAACCAAATAAAACACAACATATTTTTTATCAATCGTTGTTTCAGTTTTTAAGTGAATCAAGCGTGTCTCCATTCAGCAGTGTTCCAGTGCCTTGTCTGCACGCCTCCCGGCCCATCCATCCCACCCCCCACTATTAAAGGCAGTTCGCGCAAGTGGATGTGCGCTGCCATGGGGTGCTGTCAGGGGCGCGAAAGGCCAAGGTTCCAGACAAACTGTTCAGGCTAGCCGGCGACAGACAGTGTGTCAGCCCTGGATTTTCTGCTAAGTACTGCACCTACCATCTTCAGGACATGAAAAGTAAGAAAATTGTGAGTTCGGTGGTCGTGCAGGTGTCCCAATGTAAATCCTCGTTGGCAATGAAGAAACTTGGTTTTATAAAATCACAGGAAGATCTACAATCGAGGGGAATGCAAATTGACCTCATGGCCACGGACAGACACGTTTCAATAGCCAAGACAATGAGAGAGCAGTATCCAAATATTAAACATCAATTTGATGTATGGCATGTTGCCAAATCAATCAATAAAAAAATCTCAGCTGCATGGAAAAAAAAAAGGTTTTGAAAGTATTTTGCAATGGTCCCATTCTTTCAGCAACCATCTTTGGGGGAGCTCCAAAACATTTGATGGGTCTGTGGAAATTCTACTGGAAAAATGGCGGTCACTAATGCACCACTGTTCCAACGTTCACCACTGGAGAGAAAACCAACATTTCCACCAGTGTGAACATGGCCCTTTGTCCCCGGAGCAGGCACGGAAGAAGAAGTGGTTGATCCCATCTTCACCTCCACACAAAGCCTTTGAGTAGATTGTGTTTGATAAAACTCTATCAAGAGATCTTAAGGGACTCACAGAAATCTGTCACACAGGAGATTTGGAGGTGTTCCACAATATGTGCCTAAAGTACAGGCCAAAGAGATTGCATTTTGGCATCCAAGGGATGAAATGTAAGACTTTACTTCTGGTATTAGCGCATAACGAGGATGTAGGCTGGGAAAAATCTAGGACTGCTGGAAACTTAGGGATGCTTTGCTACACTATGGCCTTTACGAAAAGAAGCAAAAAATGGGTTGCCAAACCAGTATATGAGAAAATAGAATTCGATTTTGTGAAAGATCTTATTGTTAATGTCATCGAGATGCATACTCATGGAATCGCGCAAAAATCTGTTCAGAGCACAGATACATTGCCACAAAACATTGCCAGCTTGCCATGTCCACCCAGAGCAGAGCTTGTTAAATCGTTCAAATCCCGGTTGAAATGATTACCGTCTGTTTTTATTTTTGCAGAAAATGTTTCTATAAACTGTACAAATAAAGCATGCAATTTGTCTTTTGAAAATTATCCTCTTAGTCCTTTTATTAAAAATATATTACAATTATTACGATTGCTTTCACATTTCACTGTTTAGTCGAGATACTTTGGGACCTTCATTTTTCGTGTTAATGACCAATGGGTAACAGTGTGTAAGAATATTTGGGTTTTGGCAGTTGCCTTGCAATAAAGTTCTGCAAAAAGCTGAATATCTGCTTGTCATTCAAAAGGGATTAGACCTAGGCCACAAAACATTCTAGGCACGCAAGAAGTAGTGACTGTGAAAATATGCCATGGGGTAGGAGGCCATGAGATATGCAGAGGTGGGCCTATCATTAGACACATTTTGACTCATTTTATGTGTTACATCGACTATAATTTCGGAATAGGGGGCATTCTGTCATTGGCAATTTTTCCCCTACATCTCAGCAGCGCGACGAAAAACGAGCAGTGACAGCCCCCAATTCCCTGTGCCCGTTCTTCAAAATTCATGTTCTCATGGATGAGTTGACACGGGATGTTGCAAAGTAAGAATGTATGTTCATTATGAGTGAAGGTCACCAGCTTTGAATTTTTGCTTTGGAGCGTCCCACGCACAGTATAAGATTCTATTGTTTTTTTACCTTGAGAGGCAGTGACCATTCCGAAAGGGATTGAATTGAAGGGGGGGTGTAATAACGCATGATATGATAAGGTTGCCCATTCCAAAACTGCACCTAGTTACACATAAGTTCAGTTTATGAGAAATCGTTGACACGAACGGAGGAGTCTGCATTACGGTCTGCATTACGCCTAGAGAATAGAAATGCTGAATATAATGTAAGTTTCTCTTTAGACGATTTCATACCAGAACTAGTCGAAATACAAATAGCTGACCGTTACTGCTGGGTGACATTGTACTTGTTCGTTCTGTTTGGCATATTGCAATGAAGAGCTAGTACAACCTTTGTGTGCTGGGCTATCTACCGGACACATGGGCTGTCCAGCATCGAGATGCATGTAGACCACCACTCGTTTCTCCCTGGCTCTACGCAAATAAATAATTACATTGTTTTTGCACCTCGAATTCGAATTCTTGCCCCAGTTTACGCATTACGTTTAGAGCTGAACATTCTCGATCGCACTATCCTCGGAAGCAAATAGCAGAGTACTTTGATATTCCATGCTGTATTCTCTCGGTTCACATTGTGTCACCTCTGTGCTAATAAAGGAAATGATTAATTGTAATAAAGATCGGCTACTGAGACACTTTTCGATTTTTATCTTTTGCAAACAGGTACATCGTGCCGTTCTGCGATTGTCATCTATTCCAGACTCCGACCGATGGCTTCTTCAACCGCCAGCTGCAGCTACATGTCAATCACTGGATCTACTTAACCGTCTTCTGGGACGACAGACAAGGTCCAATATGTCCGTACGTGGTACCGGCGATTAGGGGCAACATAACAACCTTTACGGTGGTCTAGTGCCAAGTTGATGCACCAGCCTTGCTATTCACCAAGTGACCAAAGTGCTTCATTTAGACAAAACGAACACCCCGTGTACCCACAAGGAACAGGGCATGACTCACGATAAACATTTGCGGATTTATGGAACGAGAGCAAAGAAAAAAAGTTCCATTTTCATTGATTAGGTCAGACGCCAAATGTTATAGAAACATTTCATGTGAAATAAATGTACTTTACCAATTGTACAGTCTTGCTATTTCCTTTTAAAGTACAGTTTCATATTCCTAATTGTGACGCGCTGCGCTGTGAGACGATGTGTGTTGTTTTCCGGGTTCCACGTCTAGTCGCATAGGTGACGACTGGGTGCGTTTTGCCATGCTGCCCAGCAACGTCACGGAGAGAGGCAGAGAATATAAATGATTTGGTGATGTCAGGCTCAGGGGCGGGGGATATGATTTAGTGCCGCAAACACAGGTCACCTAGGGCAATGCGGCAAGTGATAAGATTATCACAAGATGGCCGCGCCCTGCTGCCTGATTTTGCTTGTGTTCATAAGACGAAAACTCGGGTAAGGTGCATATGAAATGTTTGTACGATCGATCGAATTATGGTTAAAAGCACATGGCCGAACCATAGGGACAATAATATTTCTGACCGAACCATTCCTTTATGTATTCAATAGGTTATTCTTTGCTGCTGGTTCCAGCTTAATAAGAAGCGTCTGGCTTTTAACATCAGAACAAGGGCCTGTACAACCGTCTGAAGGTGCATTTTCAGGGACATAAACCTTGCTGTTTTTCAACAGGCAACGGTTTGTTTGAGCTACGTGTTTTGTTTCCATGACATGGATATCAAAGTGAAATTTGCTATCCAGCATGGACATCTGTTAACTTGATTTGGACAAAAGCAAAAACGTTGGCCAAATGCCACAGGTCAGAGGTTTCCGAGACAGTACTGTGCGTAGAGGGGGATGGAAAATTGAATTAAATGGACGTTTCTAATAATAACACATATAACTGCAGCACTTAGAATTGGGGGAATACATCATGAAACACTTTATAGAGACACTAGTGTAGAAGGTGGTGTACACAGGCACAAGTCTTGGTTTACACTAACACAGTATTTTTATTTTATTATTAATTTGCTTAGTTGTTATGTCAACTTTTCAAATTTATTATTACAAAATCTACCATTCAAATACAATTACAGAGAATAACAGGATTATAATCCAACATAAAATCATAATACTTGAATTCACATTCATTATTATACAAATAAAAACATGAAAGAAGATTAAAAGAAAAAACATATCTTAAAAACCCAGACACCTTATAACCTATCTACAGCAAACTAATTAAATGTCAAATGGGTCGACATATCAATTTCTTTTAGTTAGCGTTTTGATCTTCTTCATCAAGTAGACTCCCCTTGATATAACTTTCATAATAATTTACAGTTAATCAAATCTTGTTATAACATTTCAAGACAGTTGCATGCTTATGATGACAATATCAGAGACATTGCTTTGATTTTACATCATCACAGGCTGGCAGTGGCAGTACAATGTCTAGAAATTGAACAATTGCTATTTGAATAGCTACTCTTGGGTTAGGGAATAGCATTTGCCATTTTTGATACTGAGTTAAATGATTCTGGAACACAAGCTTATCCTTAAAACATTTACTTCTCACACGCTTCTCACCGCTTCACAGTCTACTAATAAATGTTGCAAGGTTTCTACTTGATACATGTTCAGACAATAGCGACAATAGTTGAACTTAGTAGTTATCAGTCCTCTCCTATTCAAAATGTTACGAGTATTCAACAGATTTAATCTGAGTCTCATATATTTTTGGCGCAAAGTCAGGCATGGATATTTTAAAAGATAATCATCCATAATTCCATGCTTTTTATGGCCAAACAGAAAGATATCAAAATCCTTTAGTAACATACATTTTGCAATGTTGTCCTCCCAATCATGCTGCATTATTTTTGTTTTTGCCCGCCCTGGATTTTCTCTAAGTAGCTGTATCGTCACAGCTGCATCACTCAACGCACTAATAACATGCTCACGCCATTTCAAAGGAAAGGAATTTTTGGTCGTGAGCAAATTATGTGCCAAGATTTTCAGAATTGACGGTTTATCTAAACCATCTATGGCTTTCTTGAGAAAGGCGCATTGCTTAAAAACTACATGCGAGTAGAGTGAGCAAAGACCTAGCTCATGCCGAATCAGCGCTAATGGTGTACAATTCGGTAATTGCAACACTTTTTTCCAGTAACTGGATTCAATGCTGTCCCAGAAACTGCGTCTTTTCGGCAATGAGGCTTCTACTCCATACAGTAAAATCGGTGTGACTTTCATTTTTATAAAACATAATAACATGTTTCATAGAAAACTTTCCAAATTTTTTGCCAAGTATTTTGGTTTGTGATACCAACAATTGCAATTTTGCCTTCATTTCGCATGTGTATTGCATTAATGTTTTTCTGTGTTGTATCAGCACACTGAGATATCTATTCTGACGCACATTCACAAGTTGATACTGCTGGAAGAGCCATCTATGACTGTTTGCCTTCGCCGTCTGATTTGGATTACAGACCATTATCTGAGTTTTATCAGTATTAATACTTAAGTGATTTGCTTGTGCATACACGTTGAGTTGATCTAACATGTTTTGCAATCCCTTTGGCGTCTGGGATAATAAAACCATATCATCCGCATACAGCAAGTATCGAATTTGCTGTATTACAATTTTTGGAGCATCACCAATACAACTTCTCAAGAACATGCCTATATCTGAGATGTAAAAATTAAACAAAAAAGAGGCTAAAGCACAGCCCTGTGTCAGGCCCCTATGCGTTGCTATGGATGGTGATAGTGTCCCGTCCAATCAAACCTGTACGTGCATTGATGTATTAGAATGCAAAAGTGTCACTAGTGCTAAGAGCGATTCAGGGCTGTTATGTCTTTTTAATTTCA
Source organism: Ambystoma mexicanum (assembly GCF_040938575.1). NCBI lineage: Eukaryota > Metazoa > Chordata > Amphibia > Caudata > Ambystomatidae > Ambystoma > Ambystoma mexicanum. The sequence continues at coordinate 457,235,490 of NC_090928.1, forward strand.
TCAACAATACAGATCGATCAACGGAGTCAAACGCAGCTCTGAAATCTACAAAACCCATATACAATGGGCGTTTTTGAGCCAGTTCATGGGCTTGAATCATTGTTATTGCAAATATATTGGGAATAGTGCCTAGGCCCTTGACATATCCAGACTGAAGACAATCTATCAGCGATTTATTTTCAACCCAGGCATTCAATTCTTTGAGTATAAGTCTACTGTAGATTTTCCCAGGGGCATCTAACAGTGATATCGGACGATAACTGTCCGGCAATTGCCTATAACTTTTCTTATAGATGGGTACAGTTATCGCTTGAGTCCATGTTTGTGGCAACTTTTGACTGAGATTAACAGCCGTAAATATGTGGAATAAGATCGAAGCCCACATTTCTGGATGTTGCTGCATGACAAAAATTTACAAGCCATCTGGGCCAGCTGCTTTAGATTTAGTAGCTGTTTTTATGAGGCATAGGATGTCACTTTCATCAAAGAGTAGTTCAAAAGCAACTGGCACATTAGGATCATCTACATTGATACTATTGGCAGGGGCTGCATAAAGTTGGCTAAAATATGCGACCCAGAGATGCATGTTAACCGCTGTTGTCTGGGTACTAATTTGACGGTGACCCAATTCCTGATTCATTACGGCCCACATTTTAGATATGTTCTTATTAGCCAGTGTGCTTAGCATAGATGAACCATCTCTCTGATAGAGCAACCTCCTATGCCCCTTCAACCAGTTTGTGTAGTTGTTACGTAACCTTTTGGATAGAGTCATTCTGATGGTTGGGATAGTGAAATCAATTTTCTCAATTCTGCTCGATAAATAATTTTTTTTGATCGAATTAAGTTATCAAATACATGTAAATGATTTTCCCTCTTTCTGCCAAATGTGTTTGTTTGTCAAAAGGCCTGTATTGTATTACTATATACAATGCTGACATTTTCTAATGCCTCACCCTGACACGAATTAGAGTCTGCTAATAAATCATTAAAATACAATAGTGCATCCTCCGACCATCAGAGACGGTTTCCACCTGTATTTGCCACCAAGCATCCTTTCATAGGTTCTTTTATGATTGATTTACAAGCAAACCGGGTGCCCCATTCCATGGACAACATATTGTGATCACTAGCGTCTGAGTGTACAACATTGAACTTTTGCACACTCGGCCACATTGCCTTGTTCACATATATGTAATCAATGGTTGTCGCCAGTTTGCCTTTGTGCCAAGTTGGCATAGGTGGAATGTCTGAGGAGAAGGCGCCATTAAGAAGATGTAAGCCCCTAAAATGAACTAAACTTTCCCATCGCGTTAGCCTCTGATCATTATTTCTATTCATGTCGCCCATGCACTTTAAGTTCAAATCCCCAGCAAGGATAAGACATTTAACATGTGAATCTTCCACTACCAGATCTAGCAAGTGATTTAAATCTTTAAAAAAACATTTGTCACTCAATGCGGCAGGGTTCCAATACACATTCAAAACAGCATAACCAACAGTGTGTAACTCAATTCTGATTAACATCATAAATTTGTTGGGTGCCGCCCACATCGAGGAGGTTAGGCCACCACCCCTTTTCACTGCAATTATGAGTCCGGCCATAGGTCTTCCGACTACTGATTTTATGGCAGAATTCATAAACACTTCATATCCCTCCCAAATTGGAGGGGCAGTTAGCCATGTCTCTTGCAAAAGGACTATATCATAGTTATTTAGATGATGTTGATTATTATTTAACAGGTGCTTATGACCTCTCGAGTTCCAGCTAACAAGGGTTAGGGTGCAGGCATTAGTAGATAAGTCTAGTTATCTCTGCTGTATATTGTGTTGGCAGCCAAACTGTTTCTTTATAGATGCTACATTTACTCCTTTTGTCGCCATTGTAATGTTTGATTGTTTAAGAATCCCTGCAGGATTAACTACTTGTGTATTAGAATGGTCAATTCGCAATTCAAAGCCCAAGTTGTACAATGATTCCTTTGCTTTCCATATCAAATTCTGCACGACTCTAGACTCTATCCATATTCTCACTGCGTTTAAATTGTGTTCATTAATAAACTCGACCAAAGCCAAGTCAGAGGATACCACATCTTCTAACTGTTGAATGTCAGAGAAGATTGCCATGACTGCCCTGCGATTTAAATCATATTGGGTGCAGGGCGCTGGTTTACACATTAACATTAAAGAGTATGGTGCAGGATTTTTCTTTACATTAATGAATTTCACTTTAGCTGGTGTTACAATCTTGGGCTTTTCCATTTCTATCACTTCTGGTTGAGAGGTTCGACCCGTCTGAAGATTTCCCAGAGCACTCTCAATCTGGCGAATAACTGCCCCAGAGAGATCATTCATAGGCAAACTCTCTTCCCTTTGCAAGCCCATGGTTTTATTAAGAGGATGTTCATTCTGCACAGATGTTACCAGTCCTATTTCATGGGCGTTCTGATCTTTATATAACTTTAAGTCTGTTTTTGATGCACTTGCCTTCACATATGACGTCTGCCTGCTGGCATTGTCATTGATCACCGAACTAAATGTGGGTCCCTCGAGTCTCAAATTGAGGTTGTGTGCGACCAGACATATGAGTATCTACCGCATGCCTGATTTCTACTTTATACGTGCTGTCTTCAGGCACTTTCTTTGGTTCACTTATTTTCGCCTTGCCTTGTGCGGAGTTGCTCAGGTCCGCACCATGGCTGATAGGATTAAATTGATTTGTGTTCAGCTGCGTCACCATCTGGAGAAGTTCATCTAATGGAGGATAATTTAACGCTTGTGCAGGCTGAAAACTCTGAGGGCCCATTATTTTCTTAGCATATTTTTGCCTCAAGTATTTTTCCTTAATTGCTTGTGAAACCATGACATTGCTATTTCTTTTTTTTGGTACAGCGAGTGATTTAAAAAACTGTTTTGTTGATGCACCTCCTGTGTGCTTGGTGCCAGCTTTGTTTTTTGATAATTTGCATTCAGATACTTTAGTTTTTTTTAGTTTTTTGGTTGAAATTCCCTTATTCATTGACTGTTGGTCACCAATAGCACTCGGTGCACTTTTACCAGAGTGGACAATAGCAGGTGTAAAGATGGGATAAAGATTCATCAAGGATCTCACCACTGGTGCAACGTTCATCCCAGTGCTCGTCTCATGCACAGGGCAACTACCATTCGCCAATGGATCATAAATGATTGAACCGATGTACGGGAGAGCTGACATGAGCCCCTTGAGCTCACCATTGTTTGTCGTAATTAATGCAGTTGTCCCTCGCTCCGCTTCATCGTCAGTTTGACAGGCAGCGGAGTTTAAAACGACTTCAAGAGTCTTAATCGGGGGTTAGTTATTACATACTGCTGCACTTCATGCCGTGTCAGCTCGCAGATTGTTAATACATGCTGCATTATTGTCTCTTGATTCATTAGCCGTTTGTCGACTGTTTGGTATATTTGCCCCAAAGTTTGAATAGCTAAATTCATGGCTTGTATGGCTACACCAATTGTCATTTCTATATTGTGAGTACTTGCCGGTGTGTTTATGCCATCTATAGTAGTTTGTAACCTACTATTTTCTATGCTTGAAATGGTCGAGTCTGTTCCAATTGTTGCGTGTGATGCCTCAGAAAACATCATTGGAGAGCGCAATACATTTTCTGATAACATTTTATTTGAAAATACCGAATCATTGAGATCTAAATCAATTACTGCATCATCCTCAACCAACGATGTTAAATGAATAAGTTCAGTGGGTTGGAAGAGTGCTGGAATACAATCCCGCATAGCGGTATCCGTGATGGATTGTTGTGCATTATCTGTTTCCGCGTCTTGCACTGAAGCTTTTTTTTGGGTAATTACTAACTTGTTGGAAGGTGCATTAACCTGCGCTCTTTGATCAAGCGGGAGCAAGCCTTTTTCCAATCTAATTTTGGCATTATGTGCCGAGAGGGAGCCGCTACAAAACATGCGTATATCCATGTTGAGCGAGCCTCCTCCGGTTCTTTTACCCCACACTGGCGTGGAATTAAGCGCAGGTTGATTTAATGTCTCCCTATCAGTAGGACCAGCAAGGTTAGTTGGCATTCCTGATTTAAGAGATAGAATTCTCATAATGATTAATTCTTGTTTGATTATGAAAAGAGAAATTAAATGAAAAAATAAACGCCAACCCACCCAACTTTCCACCACCTACTGCAAGTGCTATATTTCAACAGCAGTTCCCCAATTGCCACGCCGCCCAAACGAGCGGAAGCAACCCGGAAGCTCCCCCCTTGCCTCTGCGCCGCCGAGGCGAAGAGGCAAAGAGGTACTTCCCGGTACTTCCGCTTGGTGCGCGCGTGCTGGTGTGCGCGGGATGCCGTTTAAGTAGGCGGAGTAAGCAGATGGGCGTGGCTTCGCTGTTAACACGCTGTAAATGCACAAATAAACACCTATAAGTGTATATTCCTTGCAAAGAATATGCTAATACACTAAATATTATGGTCAATTACCGTTAGACCATATAACAGTCCATTCAGAGTCCATCCAAATAACAAAGTGAAAGCCAGTATCCGAGCTCCAGTTCAGGGAAACAGCAAGCCGAGGCAAAGAAGTACTTCCCGGTACTTCCGCTTGGTGCGCGCGGGACTCTGTTTAAGTAGGAGGAGTAAGCAGATGGGCGTGGCTTCGCTGTTAAAACGCTGTAAATGCACAAATAAACACCTATAAGTGTATATTCCTTGCAAATTATATGCTAATACACTAAATATTATGGTCAATTACCGTTAGACCATATAACAGTCCATTCAGAGTCCATCCAAATAAAGTGAAAGCGAGGATCCGAGCTCCAGTTCAGGGAAACAGCAAGCCGAGGCAAAGAGGTACTTCCCGGTACTTCCGCTTGGTGCGCGCACGCTGGTGCGCGCGGGACGCCGTTTAAGTAGGCGGAGTAAGCAGATGGGCATGGCTTCACTGTTAACACGAGATAGACCATATAACAGTCCATTCAGAGTCCATCCAAATAACAAAGTGAAAGCGAGGATCCGAGCTCCAGTTCAGGGAAACAGCAAGCCGAGGCAAAGAGGTACTTCCCGGTACTTCCGCTTGGTGTGCGCGACTAACAGTAGGGCCACTATATATCCTAAAGCAATAGCTCCCTCTAGCAGTGACAACAGGCGAAGCTATGCAAATTGGCATTGTCTAACATCCAGGGCAAAACACACATCTGGCCTTTTATTATCTTGTTGCATGATACTATTATCATTATCTGCCCTGCCATCCACAGACGTCAATTTTTTCACAACACCATCTTATTCCACGACCATTTAGTTGCTATATATTTCAGCTTTATTCACGCTATATTTTTTGAAGTCGAGTAAACACTGTCTTGATAGGTATTACCACTGGGCACCCCCCATAATCGGGCGCATGCAAACATGTTGAGCATTTGAAGGCCCCAAGACCACAAAAGCAGCGTTTAGCTTAATTATCCGAAGAGGACATTCACTGTCACTTTTCCCCAAGAGATGTTCCACTGCTACTAGCATCCTATCCTAGAGCACTCTGCTGCTCAGCCCAGCTGCGTCTGCGCTTTAGAAAACCATACACACACACACACACGTCCTCTGTGCCAATAATTTGTTACATTTTTAATCTCATTTCAAAAGCAACATTCCTCTCAGAATATGATAGGACACTCCGTTTATGCTTAGAGCACGACCAAACACTGTAACAATAATGTGTTGGGAGAGCCTCGCACTGCACGGAAAAAGTCGTCGGGAGGGCAACACCGTTGAGGCTGATGGTTGGACCCGGAAGTGTGCGTCGGCTGCGACAGACTGTGCGGCAGCCCTCATAATCAACACCGACTCACGCACCCGCAGCACCAAGGGCAGGCGTGCCAAATGGCAAAGACAAACTGTTGTTTTTTCCAGTTTTATAGATGAAATACTGAGCAGACACAGAATTAATTGCCCCAGGTTAATTCAATAACTGAACAGCAATTGACATCCCGAAAGAAAAAAAAAAGATTGGCTCGATTTAATTTTTTTGACATAACGCAGTTGCTGGTTCCGCTACTGGCGGGAACAGCATCTGGTCCGTTCTTTGAACTATAAAGATGCGATTTGTTCACCAGGAAGCCGCCCGCCCAGGCATTCAGCCTTGGATGTTGCGCATTTGCGTGGTTATTGTCAGCCCTCTCAGAGTGGAGATATTTCCGCGGCCTCGTTTCTCTGTTTCACATGGGATGGGGCGCCGTCCAACTCCAAATCCCAGTGCAGCTTTCAGTTCAGCTTTGAATCCAGTGCCAATTCTGGGGCATTCATAGTGCATTCAAAATAGGAGAGCAATTATGCTAGCAAAATGTTGGTATGCAATTAAGTAATTTGCCTGCCAAGAATGATATTGTTAGAGCGGAGCAGCAGTTGTTTCTCATATGCTTTCAAATATGAACATAATCCCATTCTCTCCTCGGATGCAGAAATCATGCAGAGTCCACTTCCGCGAGCCAAGAAACTCCAATTTAGGATTTCCCTGTGCTTGTCACAGGTGAAACGTTTTACTTAATGAGGTCTACTACTATGGCAGGCCGGCTGCGTAAGCGCCTGGCACCGATTCCTTCACGCTCACATCTAGCGGTGCCAAATGCGTAGCTTCTTGTATGTTCTGCATGCATGAGCAGCTTATTCAGCGTGTTGCATGAAATATCTCGAGTCTTCATAAATGCATGGATGACGCACCGTGGTCAATACACAGATCTCTCAATACCACACATGGGCCTACTCTAGGCAGAAAGCCTATTTTAACATAAAATGCTTGGTGCCCAACTGCAGCAAATGTGTTTCTGTGCAAAAAAGCTATCCCCTGCCCTGTATTTAGTCCATTGATGGCACGCAGCGGAAGCTATGAGGAAGTCCCTCTTCAAAAATAAGACACAGTTAAATTGCGTGGGGGCCTCCCAAGTAGACTCACACGTAGCTTTAATTAGGCATGGGTGTATTAAAATGCCCAGATAGCAAAGCAAGACCGTGATGGCAAATCCCCTCCTTTGACGTGTGTGTGTAATAACTATCGCTCGCCAAATCGATTTGCCCCTTTGAGAGTGGAGTTTTCAGCTTCATTACTCGCAGGTGTAGGTGTAGGCAGCTACTATGAAACTGTGCTGTCTCAGGCATAAAACTACCTGGCGCTCCAGTTTTTTAGGTGCGACATAAGCTTCCATGTGTCTGCGTTTTGCTTTGATTCAAGGTAAGCTGAGGAGGCCCCAGGATCTGCTCTGAGAGCAAGATTAGGCCCGTAGGGGAGAGAGAGAGAAAGCGAGAGAGCAATAGAAATTGAGACAAAGAAAGATAAACATGAGACATGTAATTAGAAAAAGACAGAATGTAATTGAGAGATTGGACGCCACCATTTTGGGATGTTCTGAATGGATGAAGTGCCTTGTACCATGTTTGACGCAGAGGAATCATGGTCTAGCCACTGTGCATAGAAGTAAGTTAGTCCTACAGAGTGTGTTTGGCCGCTGCATTATTGGTGAATCACTGGTTCTTCTTAGGTGCAGCACCAACACCACTCCCATTTGTGCAGGGTAACTGTTCATACTTCTTCTGGTGTTGGTGTGTGGTCACTAGGGTCTTCAAAAGTCATTCAGGCGCATGCAAGAACCACAAGTGCCCAACATCCAAACAATACATTCTCAAACGTGGCCTAGGACTGATGGGATTTGTAGTCCAAAACATATATCTGGAGGGCCAAAGGTTGCACGCCAATATTCTAATCTAGACCATGATCTGAAACATAGAGTTGCCATTGGGTACTTGCATGCAATATTGATTGGTACATTGGTTTAATGTGTTATTCCGGGTTCTGAGGCAACTTGTGTCTAACATATGTAGTTGCATTTAGGGACCATGTGTAAATAATTGATTACAAATTCTGTTTCTCCTGTGATAGACCGACGCATTTCCAACAATTCTATTGGGTATCCAATATCAAGCTAATTATTAGTATATTAATCCTGTTGTGAAAGATAAATACGCGTATACATGCATTTGCGATGGTGGACGCTTGTGGTGCTTTCAAGGGGACTCTTCCCCATTTCACTCTACTCAATTGGGAGTATGTGGTACCTCGCAACGTTGACATGTTGAGTTGGATGGTTTTAAACCATTCTCTGATGAAATTTGCATGTTCTCTTGGGAGAATTGGATCTAAAACGAAGCATGGTTTTAGTAGTGACAGAATGAACATGCAATATATCTTTGCTGTTGTGTTGTCATGTGCAGGTTGGAAGACCCTGAGTTCTGCGTGGCCATGGCAATGATTACACATTCTGTGGGCTTCTCTGGCCGGTAACAGCCTGGAGTCCAAGTTATAGGCCCGAGCGTAGCAAGGGCCTTAACACTAGTCTCCGTTGCTTTTACGGGACCGTTGAAGCCCACCACAACTGTGCTTATTGACATTAGAACCCAGAGGCAAACCCTTGTGGTGTTAATAGCAATACAAAAAAAGGCAGCACTGTTTCGATGGCTGCAACCGGGGAGTGGTTGTCATGGAAAGTAAAGGTGGGCTCTTCTGCTTGGAGCACCTCTTCGATTTCCATGGCTGAAGGATGAAGTCGAGCAGTGTAGGCATGGCAGAGACAGCATTATGGTAAGGAGATAGGGTGGGGGGGGTATTGATGGGCTTGAGCTAGTGTGGGCATCAGGATAGGATGGGGGAAAGGCTGTACCGTGTGGAGCGCAGGTGCACCAAGCAATCGCAATCGGGTTGTTCTGAACTTGGCTTGATCGTTAGATTCAGTCCGGGATTGGTGCGACCTGGCTTGCTGATGCACCCGCCTAGGGTGCTAATGTATGGTTCAAGGTCATTTGTGTCAAGGATATTTTAAGTATACATATCCAGTTGGGAGCCTCGTATACCCATAAGGAGAGGGCGCATTGGTTGGGACTCTGTTCTACAAGCAGGTGCGGAGATGAAGATTTCTGACGGTTTAAGTGTGCGTTGGGAGAGGGTGTTCAATTTTCATGTGTGGGGGATTAATCATTGTACATAGCATAAGGTGGAAAATACAATTTCAGAGTAAATAATAATATTGTTTTTTTAGATCAGTCAGTTATATATGTGTAATGTATGCCAATAAATCCACATAAAACAACACATAATAATAGTTCTTCAAAATCATTGCATTTGCACAATATCACAGGCATGTAGACTGATTGCAAGGTGTGGCATATGCCAGAGGCTGATGGGAGGCATGGCATACGCCAGAGGATGATGGCAGGTGTGGCATTCACCAGAGGCTGATGGCATGCATGGCATACACCAGAGCTGAAGGCAGGCGTGGCATACACCAGAGGCTGATGCCGGGCGTGGCATATGCCAGAGGCTTATGGCAGGCGTGGCATGCGTAGGCTGATGGCAGGCATGGCATACACCCAAGGCTGATGGCAGGTGTGGCATGCGCCAGAGGCTGATGGAAGGCGTGGCATACGCCATAGGCTGTTGGCAGGTGTGGCATACACCAGAGGCTGATGGCAGGTATGGGAAACGCCAGAGGCTGATGGCAGGCATGGCATTCGCCAGAGGCTGATGGCAGATGTGGCATACACCAGATACTGATGGCAGATGTGGCATACGCCAGAGGCTGATGGCAGGCCTAGCATACTCCAGAGGCTGATGGCAGGCATGGCATACATCAGAGGCTGATGACAGGCATGACATACAGCAGAGGCTGATGGCAGGTGTGGCATACACCAGCGGCTTCTGGCATGCATGGCATACACCAGAGCTGAAGGCAGGCGGGGCATACACCAGAGGCTGATGGCAGGCGTGTGATACGCCACAGGCTTATGGCAGACATGGCATACGCCGGAGGCTGATGGCAGGCATGGCATATGCCAGAGGCATATGGCAGGCATGGCATACGCCAGAGGCTTATGGCAGGCATGGCATACACCAGAGACTGATGCAGGCATGGCAAACACAAGAGGCTGATGGCAGGTGTGGCATGCGGAGGCTGATGGGAGGCATGCCATACACCCGAGGCTGATGGCAGTTGTGGCATGTGCCAGAGGCTGATGGCAGGCATGGCTATGCCATAGGCTGTTGGCAGGCGTGGCATACACCAGAGGCTGATGGCAGGTATGGGATACACCAGAGGCTGATAGCAGGCATGGCATTTGCCAGAGGCTGTTGGCAAACATGGCGTACACCAGAGGTTGATGGAATGCGTGGCTTACACCAGAGGCTGAAGGCAGGCGTGGCATATGCCAGGGGCTGATGGCATGCATGGCATATGTCAGAGGCTGATGGCAGGCTTGGCATACACCAGAGGCTGCTGGCAGGCGTGGCATGCACCAGAGGCTGATGGCAGGCGTGGCATATGCCAGAGAATGATGGCAGGTGTGGCATACTCCTGAGGCTGATGTCAGGCATGGCATACACCCGAGGCTGATGGCAGGTGTGGCATGTGCCAGAGGCTGATGGCAAGCATGGCATACGCCATAGGCTGTTGGCAGGCGTGGCATACACCAGAGGCTGCTGGCAGGCGTGGCATGCGCCAGAGGCTGATGGCAGACATGGCATACGCCAGAGGCTGATGGCAGGCCTGGCATACACCAGATGCTGCTGGCAGGCGTGGTATGCACCAGATGCTGATGGCAAGCGTGGCATACGCCAGAGGCTGATGGCAGGCATGGTAAGTATCAAGATCCTCATGTTCCTCCAAGTTAAAATCTGAAACAGTCAGCGTTGAGCAGTGCACTTTTACTGTCTTTGATGTGGTGTGGATGTGGTGGCATAGGATCCATCAGTTATCTGACGGGTCTTGAGCATGTGATGGATTCATCAACATGCTTGTGCAGCAGATAACACAACACTTGCACACATGTGTGTGAATGCTTCGACCCCCGACTTCAGAACACCACTGGAGACGTGGGCCGCTCAACATAACAAACACCTTGCCAGCTTGGTTGACATTATAAATCTCATACAAAAATACAATGCAACAATGTATTAAACATTTAGGCATGTCTTAGAATAGCGTTTTCTCAGAACCTAACGGTTGAAATGTGCGGTTCTCCGCAGGTCAGTTGGGTCCGTGGTGCCATATCAGTGAAGGACTGTGCTCTGAGAATGACACTGCGGGGTCACACCACACACACGCCATCTTGGCTCCAAAGAAGATCATGGGAGACAGCCATGCAACAAAATCATCTGACGATCTGGAAGATTCCCTGCAAAGAATTGGGGGCTAAGGGGACTCGTCCCCCCACCAGTCGTAACGATAGTGAGCAGTCTGTCAAGACCCCTGCACACACTGCAAGGAGTTATGCTGCGCTCGCTTAAGTCTTGCATATGAAAAAAAAAATAAGGTAACCAAAATAAATTAACAGAGTACAGACTCCAATACTTTCGGTGATTTTATGTATAGCCATGACTGACTTCTAAAGTGTCTCTAAAATGATTAAAATACCAACAATTAGAAATTATAGAGCATTCCCTTCACCGGGTCACTGCAAGGAGCCTTGTTATCAAGTCAACATCCTTGTAGGTTGCTTCCCTGACACTTATGGAGCCCAGCAGTAGGAACATGTGTTTTACAAAAGCTTGAATACCTTTTCATACGCTCTCTTGCCTGGCTTGTGAAACAGCCACCATGTTTTGCTTCGCTTTTAGGGAAGCTCTTTTGATGGGCAGCTCAGGAATAAGAGCAGGGAGGGGAGGTCGCCCAACCTTTTGTAATTCCTTTCAGCCTGGATGTATTTAAAGGTGCCCTCGCGCATTTGCCCTTTGTTGCTTTGTGTGTGTGGGAAAGGTGACAGCCGAAGGCCTCAGCCTGCTGCGGTATATCCTCTTTAAAACAAAGCAGGCATTGTGCGCCAACGAAAAGGGCTCGGCCTCAAGCTCCGAGCGAAATCCAAAGCGCAGGGAAAAACTCTGCAATTATGTGGAGAATACATTCATGATTTGCATTTTACAAAGATGGCCGTGTTGTAGGGGCTGCTCCCGTGACTTTTTTTGAGGTAAATTAGAATGAATACTTTCGCATCCACACCACATAGCCTCTTACATTTTAATGTGTTTATTATGCTTTTACTAATTATTCAGAACGCGGTTAAGGAAATATAGCAGTCAGATTTTTCGCAAGTGTATGTATCGCATGCCAATGTGGTATTCCCTGTCTAGTTAATCATCTCATCCAACGCTACCGCAGGAAAGGGGAATGGTCAACAGGGAGTCCCGCCCCATCGAAGGCCTCGAATGAACAAGGCCACGCCAGGCTCGGCTTCTGGATACTATAAAAACATCATCTCATCAGTCATATAGTAACTGGTAAGGATTGGTTGTGGACTATGGATTGGAAAGTGTGGATTGACAGTGGTGTCTGGTCTTCAGAGCCAACATAGTGTTTCTTACTTGATAAAGTATATTTGTGGTGATTAAGTAGGAGAGGAGTCTGAATGCTGGTGCTCAATACTGCTTTGGGCTTATACACTCCACTACCACCCTGATTGCTTTTCTTCTAACCATCTCTCCATTCTGCATATTTCGGACATCTGCTTCCTCCTGGAACTCAAGTGAGAGGGATTAAAAAGGCGTTCATCCAGATCACCTTTCCAAATATAGATGCATGCATTTTGCTTAATCCCTCTCTGTTCAGATTTCACCACTGAGACCTCTGGGAAGTGTGAAGAAGCGTGTCTGTGAGGGAGGTGGCTAAAAGCGTAGTATATCTCTGCCTGACCACCATCTTGCGTTATGTTATCAGAACGTCTTGAGCGCAATACATCTTGGCTCTGAACTACCAGAAGCCAGAAAGGAGAACAAAAACAAAACCCAAAAAGAAAAGAGGAGACAAAAAAGCACACTAACTAAAATGATGAATTTCAAGCGCTTTCCGAAAAGGCCGGGTGATCAGCAATGGCACGCAAGGTCAGGGGAAGAAGATTCCACAGGGTCAGAGAAGCAACCAAGAAAGTTTGTCTCCCAATGGTGACTCTGGAAAAACAGGGGACATTCCAGAACCCAGATTCCGCGAGGCAGTATTTCACAAGTTTCTCACAAAGAAAAGACCAGTTCCGTAGTAGAACCGATGAACCAAGCATACAGCCTTAAATTTGATTATCTCCGACACTGGGAGCCAGTGAAGGCTCTGGAGTACCGGGGTAGCATGAGCAGAATTCGGGAGACCAACGGCCAAGTGAGCAGCTGAAGTGTGCCCCACTTGCAATCTCTGTATAAGAAATGTAGGCAGAGCAAACAAAGTCCCTGAAATGGATGGTAAAACTACCAGACTCCATAGTTTTCTAGGAAAATACAGGCACATTTTCCACTCCAGCGTAAATTTAGCATGGCCCGAACTGCATCTCGTCTTAATCTGAGGAGTGCCTCAAATAAATGCTGAGATTTAGAATCGTAGATTTTTTACTACCTCGACCAGAGGGGTCAGGGGGCCCAAATGAGCATATGGCCCCTGGAAGGTGCATCTGTTACTGGATGGGATTACACCAAAATGATTCTGAGTCCGCCCAAATAACCAGACAAACTCAAGAATATGGTAAGTTCCTGCTTTATTAACACTTATGTAAAACAGGGAGGTTACAGCAAACATCAACAGATGTACACTCAGTCTCTCAGTGATTTCCACAAAAAATACAATTTATATATTTAATTATGCATCAGAGTGACATCATACTACATGGCAATAGTGAAAAACCTATCAAGAGTTGGGATTGGTTAAGGGACACATCTAGATATACAATCATGTAGGAGCTGGGTTTGTTATTGGCTGTCCAATATCAGATGGACACATACATGTCATTTTAAGACAAATCAGTTACACTGTGTTTCATTGGTTTCTCAAGATATAAGGTCCTTTGTTATATGGACTAATACAATTGATTGGCACGCTTGTGCCATGTCTGGAGCATTCGGTTCAATTAGCAGCACGTAAGTCAAGACCCAAGTACAAGTAGATAGGACTTGAGACTTCCGTACCACCCAATTAGCCCAACATCTCCTATTACCCATGCCTTCTGCCATGAAATTGTCTTTGTACTTGGACTTGCAGAGTATTCTCGTCCTGGGAATGCCTAGGAGTGAGGGTACTCGCTATCGTATCTCGAACTCTAATTTGAAACTCTATTTTTATCCTTGACTCATGTGACAAGCTACCATGATTCTGTTAGTTCTTCAAGTTTTTAAATGATTAAAATAAATGAAGACTTGGCTTTCTTTGTGTTCTTTCTTGCACCTTAACATGAGAGGATTCATCCTCCGCACACTCGTTCTTCTTCAGAGTATATAGCTGACCTAGACTTCTTAGTTCTTGACTTCAGGCCAGACAGCATCTCCACGCAGCTCCACTTGCCTGCTATTCTACTGCGACACAGCTTTTCACTAATTCTCAGTGATTCTTTGGCTTAATATTTCATGAAACCAATGTCCAGTTTCTAACCAATGGTGGTTTCACCTGCATTCTACTCACTTCTTATGATGCCATTAGTTTCATATTCTTAGCTCTTTCTCATATTCCTTCAGGGAGTTCCTTCTGCAGGCTGTCATCAGCTTGAGGGTACATTCAATATGGTTGTTTTAATGGATTCCGTCTTCCATATGCTTGCGGTATTATTGGTATAGTAGCTGATGTTAGACAGGACATGGTCTCATGACTCCAACACAGGGGAGGTAGGGGAATAGGATCTCCTGCTGATGTAAACATCTGTTCCTCTAGACAAAGATGGGGGCCAGACGTCAGTAGTCCAGAGGGCCAGGGCAGCTGAGGAATGACAGAGAACCATAAGCTCAGTTTTCGAGCCGTTTAATTGTAACCAATTTGCATTCTTCCAGCTGCCAATGTCCTCTAGCCAATTTTTAAGTCGAGCTTTCATTAAACATTGCTCTCGATGTATTCTCAGAATGAACTGGATGTCAACAGCATAAGTGTGGAATCGGCACCTGTGGGTATTAATCAGTTTCACCAGAGGGAAAACATATATGTTAATTAGCAAGGGAGAAATAGCTAATCCCTGTGGGACTCCGCAGGTCAGGGTAGAGGGTGCAGAAAGAAAAGGAGGAATAGAAAGCACCTGTTTCCGGTCATCCAAAAACCATTCAAGGACCGCTCCACTACTCCCAATTTCCTGCCAGGTGCTGACACAAAATAGCAAGATCACTTATGTCAAATGCTGCAGACAGATCTAAAAGAATTAACACCCCAATGCTACCCTCATCCATGATCATAGTAAGGACATCAAGGACAGACATCAGCACCAACTCTGCATACACATTGCAGTGCGGAAGCCAGTCTGGAAGGCTTCAAGGATAGACGACTCCTCAAGAACATTTCTGAGCTGGGCGATGACTATCGTTTCAAGTGTCTTCATCAAAAAACGCTAGAAGCGATATAGGCCGGAAGTTACCCAGAACAGTGGGATCCAGATTGTGCTTCTTCAATAAGGGGGATACCACAGCACACTTCATGACAGAAGGAACAGAGCCTGAGACCAGTGAGTGGTTAAGCGCAATTGTAAGCCATGATGCAAACTCAGCATCAAGGCCCTTTAAAATCCTCAAAGGAAGTGGATCAAGTGGAGAAGAGGACTTGCTGCTGGATCACTTTACTGACCTGGTCCTCGGTAGAAAGGGCAAAGCTCCGAAAGGACCTCTCACTCCTCCCTGTAACAGGTACAAGGGTGGGTGGAGGGGGGTAAATAAAATGAACAGCCATAGAAACGGTCAAAATATCCTCCCAGATCTTGACTATTTTTTTTAGAAGAAATTTGAGAGAGAGTCACACATATCCTGTGATGCTTGAATATCAGAGTTGGAATTGACTGGGGAAGAACATTTCCACACGACTGTGAAAGGTTCTTTTGGATGGTTCTTTACTTTGAGTATGCGATCTGAGAAATATTCACTTTTTTCTTCAGAAATGGCTTTGTGGTACTGAAGACGGGCAATTTTCAGCAGAAGCTTATCACTATCACAGTAAGCTCGGCGCCAGTGTTGCCCAGCTTGTCTATATTGCAGCCTGATAGGCTGCAGTTGTGGGGCAAACCAGGGGGCAGGTGATCTAGTAGGTTTCTTCACTTTCTTAATAGGAGTCAACTCATCTGCTCCGAAGCTGGAAGCGAAAGATAATGCCTGAAGGGGGTGCATGAGGGGTCTGCTCTGAATAGCCTCATAGTGTATGAGGATAGAGTCAGAGTAGGTTTACAGCTAGAGAGAGGTGTGGGAGCTCTTAGTGAAAACTGAATAATTTAGTAGTCAGTCTGCGCAACCTGAAAAGCAGAATAAAACAAAATAAGATTGTTTTCAGAAAAGATGAGGTCTAAAATGTGACACAACTGATGTGCAGGGACTATAACCAATTGGGCCAGATTTATAGCAGTCAATAGGTTACCACCAAGTGACTCAGAGGGATCACCAATCCTAAAGTTGAAGTCGCCCAAGACAGTTAAATAGGGATGTTTCATCTGTAGAGAGGCTACAAAATCAGCGTAAGTCGCACCAGCATGGATTCAAATTTGCCACTTGGGCAGTGGGCATAATGATACATTTCAAATTTTTCTTAAAAATCCACGCGACCCCTCCTCCTGGATGTCTGCATTCACGGTCAACATGTACGATGGAGTACTCCACTGGGGCTGATGTTTCAGTGAGCCATGTCTCTGTAATACACAGGAAGTCAGGGTCATGAGTGCCAAGCAGAAAGTGGACATCAAGCTTATGCTCTACCAAAGACCCGACATTGCTAAGAAGCCCACATACAGACCAATTAAGAGATGGTGACAACGAGGAAGATGGAAATAGGCCAAGTTGCCAGTTCAGTGGACAAACAGTACCACTGTGGGCATATTGCAATAAAGCCTCCCTAGAGTACTGCCTTACCTTGCAAGCCGCCAATGAGGGAGCCAACCAGGCCTCACCCGGGACACGGATGGGCACGGGCACAGGCCATTAGGCGCACCCGATGTGCCCGCCCGGTGCTCCTGTCTGCTGCGCTGCTGTGCGTCACAGCAAATAAATGCAGATAGAAGGGGTCAGCTGACCGGCTAAGCATTGCCAGAGTCAAGCTACACTAACTACTCCGTGATCAACCAGCACAATTATAAAAACAATAAAAGTGCTAATGCAAATAAGGAAAGCACAACATTAACAATGAAGATATTTGGGGAAGGGAAAGAGATTTCAACTGAAGCATAAGCTAAACAGCGCTGACAGAGCAAATAACGTAGTGACAATATGCAATTAGTTACAACTCCTTTTACTTCCTAATTGCAACCCGACATGGGACACCCGGCAGGGAATGATTGCTTGTGGCAGCTGCTGGAAGAATCCAGAGCGTGCAACTGTCACCAAGGTATGTGCATGTACTTCTGCCTCAACACACTAGACCTACTCTACATCATACGTGTAACTGTGAAAGAGGTCTGTCATAAAAACCTCATTTGCTACCTTGCTAGTGGAATTTGACCGTACTCTCTCACAGAGTTCGCAAGTAGATGATTCCTTGCAACACATTTCCTCATAGCACAGTATTCTTGAGCACTATCACGCATGCAACAAAAATTTCAAACTGCTTTTATGTTTCCAAAATTGTTCAGGGAATGTTGTGAATGGCACACTACTCCAAGGACATGTTATTGACGTCCATTTTTCTTGGACATTCATTACTTAAGTATTAGACCCCGAGATAGGAGGGGCATTTCTGGTTGAGATAATTCCCTGGGGCCTTCGCACGGACCCTAACGTGAGTCACGGGGCATTAACAAATGCGGTAATGCTCCCCATCAAGGGATTTATTGCTACAAGCACCCTGTCATGCTTTTCAGGGGTGTTAATGTTTTTTTTTCAGTTGAAAAACTGTGTGGTTGCCATTTCTCAACTTATAAAGAAACTACAAAACAAGATACAAGATTACCACCATCGACAAGAGAGAAGGAAACTACGCATAGTCCTTTTTCACTTTCCATGCAGGCCAATAACCATGTGGGTAAGTGCAGGAAGGTAGGCCTCATGGCCCGTGTAAGTGAAGGGACGGTTCAAGGATTATTGGGTGAGGGTTTTGGGGGAGTTTGTCAGGGTTGGGTAGGGGGGGGGCGGGCGAGCGTGGAGGTGTGCCCTGTGGGTAAGATGGAAGCCTTCCATTGCTCCTGGGGCTCAGAACATAGGAAATTCCAGAAGGTAAATCCTGCATTCAGAGCTCCTTGATAGTTTGGGAGGCCCCATAACACTAATGCTAATCTATGTTATCACCTCTTTCCCAGAGTCACTTGTTATCTTACAGTAGCACACTCATACAAGAAGCAACATCTCCTGAAGCCCCGAAAAGATAATGAACACAAATGAAGGCCAGACGAGATCCGAATTTGAAAAACGGATCAAGCTTTCCATATGTGACCTGTGACCTTGCATAGCTGGTTTTATTTCAGAGCTGGGTTCTCTGGTAGTCATATTTCCATTTATCTCTACCAAATATTGATATGCAGAACCAGTCATGTGCCTTTCCCCATTCCTTTACCTCAAAAAGTGTCTAAAATAATACAGCAAGGGAGTTTCTCTAAAGAACCTACAATACTTGTAATGAGTCTGTCTGGCATCTCAAGGTTTGGCCTTTTAGAGCCAGAAAGTGTATTAACAGAGAACCCCAGCTTTGCTTCTCCTAGGTGAACACAATGCACCTTGCCTAGCTTCAACTTATCCCTATTTCACCATTCACCTAAACACAGACACCAACACCACCATGGTAATTTTACTGCCATACAGTGGCGCCCCCAGAATATTTTTATAGGGGTGGCCTGGTGAGGCCATAGGAAATCTTGGGGTGGCACACAAATCTCTCCTTATCTCTCCTCCCTACTCTCTTTCTACCCCCCTCCCGTTCCCTTCGATCCGCTGACCTTTTCCTTCTCACTGTACCTCCATCCCCCTGTGCCTCCTCCAGTTTCTGCTCCTTCCAACTCCTAGCGCCTCTGCACTGGAACTCCCTTCCTCTCGCAATCCGCTCCACCTCGACCTTCTCCTCATTCCGCACTTTCCTTAAATCTCTCCTCCTCTATTCTCCTCCTTGAAACCCCCTCCCCCCTCTGCATCCCCTCCCTCCTTATTCTTTCCCCTTGACTATCTCTCTCCCCTCTTCCACCTCCCCTCTCTCTCCCTTTCCTTTCCCTCCTCCAACTCATCATCACCCCTCCCCCTCAACCCAGTCCCACTCCCCCACTCCCCCTTTCCCCTTCAGTTAATTGTTCTTTTCACTGTTTTGTTGAATGATTCATATTGTAATTTTGCTTCCACCGTTATATTGTTTATGTTTTTATGTATTAAGTTGTTCCACTGTACAGCGCCTTGGTGTAAGACGCTTTATAAATCAAAAAATACAAATACAAACACATAACTGCACATAGGAGGGGGCGTGTTAATGATGTTTGTGGGCAGTGGGAGCTTCTTTGGGTACACTTCGACCATTGACCGCTGGCATCTGTACTCTATTACGCATCTAAGATAGATGCAAAAAAGGCCCAAACTGTCATTGACAAATGTGGTCCACTTTTTTTTCAGGTGCCATGGCCTTTTTTTTTTTTGGTCACAGTTTCACCATGTGTCAAAAACTAAGAATTGCAAATCTGTTAGAAAAGAGTAACAGGTATGATACTTTCTACCCCATCAGGTCTCTCAAGTACGGGTCCTTAATATTAAAAACAGAACTGCTAAGCAGTGGCTGGCCATCGAGAACTACCCACTTAGACCGGTGTCTCTGGGTGAGTGGCTATGGGCCCCTAAGAAGTCTTTCCCTAATAGTATATTGCAGCACTTTCTGATGGGACCCCTTTTGAAACTATGGTGAAACAAAAAAGAGATCGAAAGTCTTACAACCTGGCCTAGCCCCATTGAGCTGTATCTGGGCTCCACCCATCAGAGACAGAATTCATGAACAGTACCGGTATCAGGAATCGTATGAAGCGGGTTTAGAAAGAGTGGGGCAAATCCTGAAGCGAGATGGATGCATGTCAATCCAGGACCTGGAGGCAGGACTGCATATGAGATCCTTTGATGTGTTCAAATACCTGCAACTGCAAGGTATGCTCACGAAATCAGAGTGAGTGGAAAGATGAGCTTCAAAGAGACCTCACCAATTTTGAACGGATACTTAGCGACACCCACTCGAGTAAAGGCCTCACCTCCCGTCTATTCGGATCCATGATAGTGGAACAGGAAAACAATCTGGAGAATCTAAAAAAGAGATGGGAAAAAGATCTAGGTCCCCCACTATCAGACCAACTGTGGTCAAAGATGAGTGAAATGGTGCAACAAATATCTATCTCAACGCAATATAAACTGCATGGTCTGAAGGCACTGGTGGCAGTACGACCCCCTCAGACTCTCAAAGATGTTCAGTCATGCTAGCACCTTGAGCTGGAGGGAGTGTGGACGCCCTGCCGATTACTGGCATATGTGGTGGGCTTGTCTCAAATCCCAAACGTATTGGAGTGAAGTTCTGGCCTGGATAAGGAAAATAGAAGTGATTACCAGGGTCAGGGACCCAAAGCTGGTGTTATTCAGACTTGAGGAACAAGAAGGGCGCAGGGTAAAGTCCTGCATATGACTCACTTCCTCCTGCTGGCCGCCAGGGTCTGTATCACCATAGGTTGGAAAGAGAAGGACCTTCCGACAGAGAAAACATGGGCCAGAAAAGCCAGAGAACTCTACGCAATGGAAAACATTACGGGGGCCATGCACAATATATCCCCTAGCAGGGAAAGGGAATGGGCTCCCTTCCTCGAAGCCTACAAAGGAATGAATGAATAGCCCGAGCCCCAAGTACACTCATTGAACAACTTGCCCGTGACCCAAGGACCAAAACTCATGGCCTGTCTCGTCTCCATTGCGGGGCAAGGGGGGAATAAGGGAGGGAGGTGGGAGTTAAAATCAAGTTAAATTTTAAATGTTACCCAAACTGATACTTTTGCCGAGATTAATTTTTGAGCACTGTTCAAGAGAGGTGCAGTTACATACGCTTTGAAAACAATCAATAAAAGTAATTTTGAAAAAAAAACCAGAACTGCTACAGCCTAGCTGCAAAAATTATAGAAAATACCCTAGTCATTTACACGGGAGCCACGTTTCATATGCACATTCAAGAGACACCTCGCCTGACAGCCAGGGTAGTTTCTAGCAAACTTGGTGCCCAAGGCGAAACCTCAGAATGCGCCCCCACCCTACTGACTGGCACACGTCACTCCCAAACTACACCTCTGCTGTGCGACAAAACCCCTCCTCAATATGAATAAATAATGCTATATAAATGAAGCTGGTCTCATTACATTGTAATTCAAGTACTTTACAGAAGAATTCTAATGTGAAAACACAGCTGTTGCTGCCCAAGTAAATGGTTTTTCTGTCACCTGCTCTTAGGGAAGGCCTTGCCTGAATGCAGTTTTAAACTGTCCGTACTGGCACACTGCGGTGTGAACAGCCTATAGGGGTCTGAGGGCCCACTGACCTGGCCCTGTGTTGCAAGTGTTGTGTTCGTATCACCTCACTTGTATTTTTCGCAAGGGGCAATACTAGACTAACCATATGAATTATTTTCTGATAGAAGGTTATAACTCCAAGATGGACAGTCTGGTACACTCTTATTGTGCTCTTTCAAAATACCTCTCTGAGAGTGGGAAAGGGGACAAATAGCACCAATGAGGATTCCTGTATACTTTGCATTAAATCACAGAGCCTTTCAGGACTATAACAGTGATCAGAGATCTCTACATTTGATAAACAACACTGTGATAAAAGGATTGTATGTGTGAATCTCTAAATGCATAACTGATGGATGTCTTGTTGCTCACATCAGGGTTCACAATGCTCACCCTAACATTAAAATGTTTGTACCTTGAACCATACATGCTCATTTGGACAGCTTACGTTTTTGGATGCGAGTATAAAATGGCTGCAACAACAGCCACTCAAATGGGGTACACCATAAAAGGGCTCTTTTGCTTCTTGTTTAAGTGTGGGGACAGTATGGCATGCTTGTCAGAGTCACATACACAAAACAGTCCGGTGTGCTCCTATATGGACATTAGGCACATCAGACAAAAACAGGTATATGTACTGTTGCATAAGGGAGCACCACATTGACACCATTAACCAACAGGGTCAGGGTGGTGACTTGTGCAGCACACAAATTATTGCAGCACACATCACTGCATTGATTTGCCATGGACTACTGTCTGCATGGTGACACACAATGAACTCCACTTTCCTAATCAAGGTGCCAAGTGACATTGAGTTGCCATCTGGTCTGTTGTGCGCCCGGGCCAAGAAACAGGGCTGCTGACAACCATAAATGGAAAGATTCCCAACTGACTAAGTTATGATTCTATTGTGGGAAAAAAAGGCTCGGCAGTCTGGCTCAGTTGGACATATATCATCCAATAAAGTAACAAAAGGTCAGGGTGCCACACACAGACACACTCTGCTTACCTCAGCTCTGTGAAGTGTGGTGGAAATAAATCTCTCGGCGCCGCAGGGCAGCACAGGTCTCCATCTCCTTTTGCAGTGCCACCAATCCAAAAATATTGGCAGCATGTTACCTTTGCCCCCAAACTGGCACTTCAGCTTAGCACCTGGCACTGCGGCCAGTTGCTAATAGCTTTACTGCCATGGACCTGCATGGCTTCTGGGCTCATAATAGCCTGTGTAGCTCTGAGCAATAATGCTTAGTTATCAACAACTTGTGAAAGAAACCCTAGTCCTACCATCAATAAAGAAACACAATTTAGATCCATCCTGAGGGCCCATAAACTATAAGCTCATATCAATGTTTCATTTCACAGCTGCAGTTATTGACTCAGAGGTAATGGTTCTGAAGCTTACATTATGGATGTGCATAGGACATGAGTATGTTTTAGGGGTAGAGGTCATCCGCAACATAATTAGCATTTGACACAGTGGCATACATACAGTAGTCTCCTTGACTGGGCGATGGGGATTATTGAGGCGGCAATGCCCTGGATGCACTGTTATTATGAACAGAGATCAGGGTGCCAGGTAAGTAGTTCTCTTTCTGCTTCCATTGGTGACCGCACCCAAGTCAGTATAGTAGGTTAGCCATGTAGGGTTACTTTTTGATACGCTTCTGCCATTGCAACCATAGGTACAGAGATTGGTGAAATCCTCCCACTGTCTGTCTGTCAGATGTTAAGTAGGCAGCATGGAACGTTCTAGTTACAGGCGGTCCCTTTATCTTGTGTTTTATACTGCTCTGCTATGTTCCAAGAAGGCGAGCTTCCAGCTGTCCAAAATAGGGCTGTTTGCATTATGCTTGACCTCGAGAATTACAGCAATGTGTCTATGCATCGAAAAGCACCTGGCTAGTTACAGTCCCTGTGAGTTCCCAGATGCAGCTTCAGGTTGCCAGCCTGGTCATGGTGTGAAACAACACAGTATGTGCTGCGCAGACGGCACAACAACCTACATGCAGCCAGAACTTTGGAAACCTGCAAATAAATACAGCCTGGGAAGCACGAGCCAATTGCCAAAGCAGAAATGCGCGCCTCCAGGCTCAGGCTGTATTTATTTCCATGTCCGTCCACTGTGGGCGGCGGGCTTCGGCAAACCGCAGCAAAAAAGAAAAAGCAAAAAAATAAAATACTTTTTTTGTTCGCACTGAACTGCTGGGCATGCTATTTTCAATGCACAGTTCAGTGCGAAGAAAAAAGAAAAAACAGTTTTTTTTTTCAAATTTCACAGGGTGGCCGGTGGGGGGGCCAGCATTTTTATAAGGGTGGCCATGGCCCCCCTTGGCCACCCCTTGGGGGCGCCCCTGCTGCCATACCACACAAACTTAACCACATCATGACAAAAAGACACAGACACTCCTCCTTTGATCCATTGCACATCTTGGACCTACTCAAACCCACAAACACCTACACAATACACATCACATATTTTCAGGCATTCGCAACCCTACACACCTTTCTCGCAACTACCATACCCCTAGAATCTCTCAGCATGCTTTTAATTCACCGACATTCCAGCTACTACAAAGGTTTCAAAGGTGAACTCACTGCATTTGAATACTCTGCAACCCACTTCAGCCTTTGGGGTTTTAAACTTCTTTATCACCTGTCCACAAAAATCACAAGAGACCCCTTTATAGATGCATCATCTCACAGAAGCTCGTATCTAGTAAAGCAACACCTGTCCACTCCAAAGGCAAAACCTTGGCTTTCATTATCTCAGTGTTACGCCTACCAAGCCAGACTCAGGTTCACTAGAATGATTACTGTGCCAACCCAAGCACGTACCAATTCTACAAACACTCACCCAAAGGCCAAGGGGTACCAACAGGAACCACCACTACATCCTTTAAGAACCTCTCTGTCAAAAAATTGCAACTGACACTTATTTCCTTCTCAGAAATCCCAACATCTGGCATCAACAACCCCATGGGCTTTCTCAACGTATCCATGTACATGATAGCAGATCCCATGTGTACCTTTGCATCAAAAACCTCGAACACAGGGGAGTTGCTAGGTCTGGAAAAGTCCCGGGCTAAGCTGATGTCAGAACTGTTGGGACTGGGGGCTAGCTAGTCTTTTGGCTGTAGCACCTGAGATTCTATCCAGGGCTAAAACCAAAAGATCAGGGGCTATAGCCCCCTTAGCCCCCCCTAGCAATGGCCCTGCTCAAACCAAAACTTGGTATGGTACTATGATGCATCCTTAGATGTCGTAACTTCTCCACTCGGGGTGAGGGGGCCTTCCCATGAGGCCAGGGACGTGAGGCTGCTACTCAATAGTCCTCCTGGGGGTGGTACTCAGTGGGAGGATCTCATGGGGAGAGACTCCCCCTCTAGTGACAAGGACAAATATCTAAGGGAAATGCAGTATAATACCCATCACCCAACGCATATCCCCACTTTGAAAACCCCAGTTACACGCCTAACCAACCCATGTACCTTTGTAGCGCCCTAGACTTGACCTTTACGGAGATGAAGGAGCGCATGGACTACCCAAGGGAGATTGATGATAAAAGTACTGGGAGGAGGAGGAGGAGACGCAGAGGAATAAAGATTGAAGGACTAAAGGCATTGAAAAGGGACTTAAATTCTAATGCCAACCATTGCCAACCAACTGCTATAACAATTGACAAAGGAAAAAGTTCAAGGAGAGGTTTTCAAGGAAGCCGCGAGCAGCCTGCTTCCCACGTCCAGAGGTTGGAGAGAAGAATTCTTGACCCAGTGGCATGGAACAAGTATGAGGCAGAGCTGGAAGCTGAAGGGCCTCTGGACGTGGGAAGCTGAAGGGCGGCAGTGTGACCCAAAGTGGGTGGACTAAATGATCGCAGAACAACACTGTGACTGCCAGAAACAACCTGCAGCAGAGTCACGCAGAAGGAAACAGCTGAAGCGAAGTCCTGCAGCCCCATCAAGAACTGACAAAGAGCTCCTGGGCAACAGGTACCAGGGGAGAGAGAAAGTCTGGGTGGGGACCAGGTGTGACAGAAGTTGCTAACCTTACAAGAGAGTGCCTTGGAAGTCATCATCCTTGGCACAGTGGTTGGTTGAAAACCACTGCAGAAGCTAACCATAAGAGAGAGTGCCTCGCAAATCATCTTACTCGGCACAGTGGTTGGTCATAAACCACTGCTGAAGATAACAGTAAGAGAGAGTACATTGTAAGTCAATTTGCTCATGGCAGTCCCTGGCAGGAAAGTGAACCAGTGCTGCCAAAACCAAGCCACAGGGAAGTATGGGTATGGGACCCACACCCACAAGAAAAGAAGATAACAAATCATCTTCTTTGTCACAGTACTTGGCAGGAGAGTGTACTGAGTACTCCTGGGGGAAGAAGAGAAACCTGCGTCTGGGACACTCATCACAATTGGATCTTTTCTTTGTGAGATATAAAGCCTGAGAAAGGCCAGGTGAAGGTGGGCATTCCCCTGGTAGTGTGAAATACAGCTTGAGAAAGGCCAGGGTAAGGGAGACATTCCTCCTGGTGTTGTGAACTGTGAAATACATTCTGAGAAATGCCAGGGGAAGGGTGACATTCCCCCTGGTGTTGTGAACTATGATAGAAAAGCCTGAGAAGACAGGAGAAGGGAATCATTCTCCTGGCAATTGAACCCATAAGAAGGATTAAGTCAATAGTCCAGGAGAAGGGAGTCATTCCCCCAGGGATACAAAATATTGAACTATCTGACGCAGAGTATCACAGGATCTTCAATCCCTTTGTTTATGAAGTACTGAAACCAGGGGAAGGAAGCCATACCCCCTGGTGAAGAACTTATAACCCAAACTGTGTCACCCAGTCCAGGAGGAGGAAATCATTCTACTGGGCGAAGAACGTTGGTACAACTGTTTAGTTCAGTTATAAGTCTAAGGGACAGAGCGAGGGACTTTTTGACACAGGACGGTGGACTTTTTAAGTTGCTCAGATATCTTGACAGACCCATTAGCACTTTAGTTACAGCAGAAAACCCCCTCATAGATATAAGGAGTGATAGGTTTACATTTATTTCATCTCAAATAAACGTTTAAAACAATCACAATGCCATCTGTGTGTCAGTCTCCTCCTCATGCACCTTTACAGTACTGAGGTATGCACAATAACCCTGCACTGAAACAAACGTATCCATAAACGTATCCTCCCTGCCCCTCTCCGTCTTGAGCTGGAACACCTTAACTTCTGGAAACTCCTCAAAACCTTCCTTTTCTTGTTCCCCTCAAGCCCCTTCTCTGCACCTCTGTCTGTATGTATGCATGACCTAAACGTACTAGGAGCAGTTTGTTTGTCTGTCTTGTCCCCCCCACCGTTTTTCCATCCCCTCCTCCCGAGCTTCGTCTCAATGGTGACACTTCATGCACTTGCACTAGGAGAAATGTCATCAGGCATAGTATGCTAGTTCTTTTGTTTAGATCATTCGTAATCTTCAAGGCCTAAGAATGATTACTGTATTCCCTTGTTACTTCCTGCCTTGAAGCGCTTTGAACACTTTGAAGCACTTCACCTTTGTATAAGCTCTATATAAATAAACAATAAATAAATAAATAAAATGAACTTGAACAACAATGGCACTCGGATACTTTTCTCCTCCTGGACATTCCCATGTTGCTCAGTATAGCCTGAAAGTCTAAAAAGGGAATGTTGGGGGATAGATTCTTGGCGTACAACTTATCGTAATAAAAACAGAACCACCCAAGAATCTTGTATATGAATGTTCCTGAATGATTGTATACTGGTTCAATAGAAACAGTTTAGCAGATTGTGTTTCAAAACAAATATTGTGTTTTATTTGGGCACATGATAATAAACCTGCTTGTTAGTTGATGATTAATTTATGAATACAGTATATGTATTGGCCAGCCTATCACAGTACATTATCTGCAGTGTTAAATAATGTTCCCTTTACCATACAAATGTTGGAGACTTTTTTACTCTATTGCGCCAAAATTCCAATGTTGTACTAAACATCTTTGATACAGATTTTCAGTTACATATGTGTCAAACACATGCATGCATGTGCACAGTAATGTATGGTATAAGGGCAGCAACATGTCATTTACATATTTCTTCTGCTTAACTACATTGTGAAATACTTCAGGATGAAAAGAAAATTGTTTTCTGTGTCAAAGGACTATGGTGCACAAATGTCACAGCCTTGGGGTTCGAAAACCTTTCTTCTTGTCTGAAACACCTCTTCA